>NC_091092.1:99792271-100128938 GCF_032405125.1 Capricornis sumatraensis | reverse complement strand
TTCCCATCTGGTGGTAAAATGCTAGTGCAACTTTTCATCAAAATAAAGTTTACCACAGATATAAATGAATTTTTCCAATTGAAACTGGCCTTTCAGCTGCTATTCAATGAAATTTCCCAACCTAAGTGAAAAAGAATCTGTATCTGTCATTATACACGAAAATATGAAGTATGATAGCATCACCTGTGGTTGTTGTTCAATTGCTAAGTCATGTCCGACTCTGTGAGACCCCATGAACTGCAGCACGCTAGGCCTCCCTGTCCCTCACTGTCTCCCAGGATTTACCCAGGTTCATGTCCATTGACTCGGTGATGCTATCCAACCATCTCTACATTGCTGCAAATTTGCTTCTAAAATGTCAACACTCAGGCCAAGTGAATTTATATCCTCTGGAGTCGAGCCCAGACTTTCATGGTTTTCCAAGCTCTTTAGGTGATTCTGAAGGTGCACTGGGGGTTTAGTACCACTGGACACAGCCCACCACCATGATGTGCAAATAAAAACCAAAGAATAAAAGAAATTTTTACTGACAAGTGGTAGTTTACCATTGGCTCCATGCCAGTTCCATCAGTCTCAAAATGTAGAACATCATTCCAAATTGCAATTGGGGGTAAATAAAGAATGACTACAGAAAAAGAAAAGAAATTTTCTATCTACAGGAAATTACTAAAGAAAAAAGAATATGGTTTCTGAAGAAGAAAAAGAGAATAACCTAATGATGCTTAGGAAGAACTATTCGGGGCACTACAACTTGAAACAAGAGAGTGAAATAGAAACAGGGGATGTTTTGAGACCTGGAATCACACTTCTGGGCATATATGTTGAAGGAGACTAAGGTTATGTGCAATTGCATTTTCAGAGTCGTTTAAGGCAAATATTAGGATGCATTCATTCTGACCATCTCCATCTCCAAAGGTAGGCTAGGGCGATAATAAAGCTTAGGTTTAAGTAGCAGAGGCTGTGTGTTTTTTATGAAACTGAAACTGTTAGTCACTCAGTTGTGTCTGAACCCACTCCAGTGTTCTTGCCTGGAGAATCCCAGGGATGGGGGAGCCTAGTAGGCTGCTGCCTATGGGGTCACACAGAGTCAGACACAACTGAAATAACTTAGCAGCAGCAGCAGCAGCAGCAGTTGTGTCTGACTCTTTGTGACTCCATGGACTGTAGCCCACCAGACTCCTCTGTCCATGGCATCCTCCAGGCAAGGATACTGGAGTGGGTTGCCATGCCCTTCTCCAAGGGATCTTCCCTACCCAGGGATCGAACCTGGGTCTCCCACATTGCAGGCAGATTCTTTACCACTTGAGCTACCTGGGAAGCCCTATGTTCTTTACAGGGGCTCTTAATGTGTCTTTAGTAAACAGACCCTTTAAGAATCTGATGCAAGCTACCAAAGTTTTCCGACAAACAATGGATATAAGCACAAACCTTATATTTTGCATACAGATTAAAAGGATGGAGCAGAGACTCATTTATGTGTACCATACATAAATGGTATCCTGGGAGTGGCAGTCACAGTGGGAGAAAGGTGGGTAGCTTGATTCATTAAGCTACAGAACATTATATATTGGGGCACAGAAGGTGGTGGAAACCTGAGATTACTGGTCTGTTTATGTGGGAGGGGCTTGCTTGGTGAATTTCACATTAAGTGATGGAAAAAAAGTTGCCCTATACTTCCAGAACCCACAAGAACATAAAAAGTGGAACTATTCAAATAAAAGATTAAACAGTCCATAAATATGCATGAAACTGGTTGACATTTATCTCATGGTATTTTAAGAATTAGCAATTATTATTGAAAACTCACCAGCTATTATCTCTAATATCATCCTATAGGACAGAATTTAATGCCCAAGAATTAAAAGAAGTAAATGGCCTGCCCATCTTTCCAAAAGGAAAAGATGACTTCTGGTAATTAGAACTCGTTAACATCAATATCTGAAAAGATGCTGGGTGAATTCAATAGTATCTTAGCAACCAACAAGAGAATATGGGACTAGCAGGGCTTGGTGAAGGATATGTTGGACTAGACCTACTGATTTATTCTCTCTGAAAGGTCACAGAGGCAGGGAAAAAATGGCAGCTGTAAGTAATTTTGATGGTATTAAACCTTTGATTCTACCCTGCCTCCTCTTCACATTGACAGGGAAAGCAGACATGATTTGAAGCAGGTTTTGAGAGAATATGCCACAAATCTATATCACACATGCCAGTTATTGGTGCCCGCTCCATCCATCTAATGAGAGAAAGAGTTCAAGGTCTTCCCAGTCTCTTCTCACCCTTGATAGTACATGGGAATAGTTCCTTCACATCTCACTTTGGAGTAATGTTAAAATTGCTCATCTCTAATGTGGATCATCTATTAGGCAGATGAAGAGTTCTTCAAAGATCACCTCTACAAATGGAGTCTTTCGAGATTCAGTTTCAGTCTGGATGGATAGAGCTAAGCTGTGCCAGCAGACTTCATTCAGAAGGGCAAAGATATATGATGTGTCATGTCCAAACGAGACATGGAGATGTAAGAGAGGTGGGTTCCATCCCTGGATCAGGAAGATTCCCCTGGAGAAGGAAATGACAATTCGCTCCAGTTTTCTTGACTGGAAAATCCCATGGACAGAAGAATCTATGGGGTCTCAAGGAACTGGACACCACTGAGCATGCACACACCACCAACGATGGCAGCTAACATTTATCGAGTGCTTACAACGTTATTTCATTTAATTCTCATAACAATCTTCTGTGAAAGGTACTATTATTATCTGTATCATTATTACATAAGAGGAGACTGGGGCTTTAGAGAGTTTAAATAAATTCCCCAGACTCACCTATCTGGTAAAAGGCAGAGCTGAAACCAAATCCAGGTCTGTCTAAAACCAAACCCCTAGTCTAAGGCACTGTAATATCATGCCTCCTAATATTAAGATACTTTCCTGTGGCATGAGCCAACTCACCCCTTACTGTTATCTACTTTGACCTGCCTACGATATGGAGTCCTAACCATATAACAAGTCTGACCTTTTTCTTATGTATGGGCTTCTTGGGACCCATCATCACTATCTCTAAACTTAAGCACAGCTGAATCTTCTAAGAGTGATGGCAGTCCTAAATAATATCTCCTCCACTGTTAAGTCTCTTGCCCAACTCCATTCCCCAGTGATTCAAGGACTCCCACCACCTCCCAGCAATTCATTGGATGATACCACACACCCTCTAACTGGTCACCAATCCATCCTTCAGTTCAATAGACCTTTGACACCTTCAAGCATCAGTTTACCTGGAAAAATACATTGGCCCCCAGCTTACGCTCAAGCACATTCCTCATACGTGAGTGACCTGGCTGTATTTTATTAATTCCTCTGCATTTTGCAGTGCACTTAACTACTCTTAATGGAGACCATACACACTGCTCCATTATGAAATCAATAAATGAACATTTTTGGACAAAGAACCCACATGGAGCTGCACCCCTACAGGAGTGGGTTCAATAGGTGGTTATTGATCATACAAACTTCTATTGATTTTTCACAGCTTGTGTTGTCGGGGAGTGTGTGTGTGTGTGTGTGTGTGTGTGTGTGTGTGTGTGTGTGTGACAGATACATAGTATTTGCTTTTGGTCAGGTTCAATTTTTGCTATCTTATGGCTTGATGCTAGGAAGATAAGCAACTTCTCCAGCAGCCTCATTGTATCTCCCCAACCTTGGAATTGCTTGGTTCTGGCTGGATGTGAAATCTAGTTCTTTTTAACATAAACAGAGCTGCCGGGTTCAGAGTATTTGCTCATGGATAGACTTTTTCATGTTCTAATCTGATTTCCATGTGCTGAGGCTAAGAGCAACGGAAGGTCCTTGGGTAGTAATAAAAGAATAATAATGATGATGATATATAACATGTATTGAGCATTTTCTAGGCTCCAGGCACTGTGCCAAGCCCTTCACAGGCAACTTAATACTTAACAACCATTTCAAAAGGTAAACTTTCCCCACTTTACAAATTAAGAAATTCAAAGGCAGAGGATAAGTTATCTGCCTGAAGTCACACAGCTGTACAATAGAGGGCCAAGATTCTGAACCAAGACCTCATGATTCCTGAGCTCTCTCTCCTAACTGCAGTGCTATATTGTCAGAGCATAAAAGTCAGCCTTTCAAGCTCTCAAGTTTCTAGCATAAGATGCTAGTTGGTCATAAACAAGTTCAGGCTACATTGTGAGGGTTGTAGCCAGCTGTGATTCCTGGGTCCAGCCCAAGGATTGCAGCCAGATACCTCAGGCTCCCACTCTCTCTGGTGACCTACCACAGTTCTTAGATAGTTATGTCTTTTGCTGCAATACACAAGCGTCTTCCAAGAGGGAGAAAACCCAAACACAGATGGTTTTCATCACCCCTGTTGAAAGACTCACCCTCTCCAAAGCCACTTTCTTTTCCTGTCATGTGGAGACCCCATGAATTCCTGGTGCAGGTCATGGCTCCATCACTATCAGAACAAAGACCCACCTGTTCCATCCTTCACTATCATAATAGGGTTTTGGCTATTTTAGCTCAGTCGAGTGAGAAAATTTTTTTGTGTTTTCTTAGCAGTGAACATCCCTTATTCCATGGCACCCCTTGAAGCACCCCGCTTTCTCAGGAACATGACTCTCCTCTGCTTCTCCCCTTCCTCACCTCACCAATGTCATTGATAAATGACTGTTCAGCTCATCTCCAGAGACCCAAGTCAACCTCCGAAGGGTCCGTGTCAGGCTTAGGGCATCCACAAAATGGCACCCAGGGGGAGGAAGTAGTTGTGGGTGGTGGGGTGAGCTCTCATAGGGCAGGTGGAAACTTGGTGGATTCCAGCTAGAACCTGGTCCCTTCACTCCGGTCACAACTCAAACTGACATGAAGAGCCTTCTGCACACTGAATGCTTCCCTTTCCTCTCTCCCTGCTTTACTTGTAAGCCTGATGAGGGCAAAAATGTAGCCTGTGTTTTCTTTTAACTTTTGTGCCTCAACTACCCACCACAGTATAAATTTGTTCCTTTTTTTAAAAAAAAAAAATCAAGTCGTATCCGTCTAGTAGGCAATTGTGTTATAAACTCAATATCACTGATTCCCCTCATTTCTCCTACCACGTGGTGAGCTTCATGGGCAGGACTAGGAAATGGCTCAGGGATCCTAATCGCCTCTTCTCAACCTTGAGGCTCAGCCTGGGCATCACAGGCCCCCTTTCCTTAGGGAATTTCCCCAGGCTTTGTCCCCTGAATCCTCCTCCTTCTTCTCCTTTGGCCGCTGCCTGCTTGCTCCTGTGGCCCTTCAGAGTTCACACAACCATATGCCCTTCTTCCCCACTCCGGCTTGGTGCCACCATCTCCTGTTCCTCACCCAGCTCAGACTTCACAGCCCTGTCCTGTGGACTCGCTTTCCCAGCCTTGATTCCTGAACACCTCTTCTTGGCCTGAAACCAGAACATACCCTCCAAGCCTTCCTTCCTCCGCTCACCTGAGATGGGAGGTCAAACGGCTCAGTCTGTTCCCTTTAGACTTGGATCTTCCCTTTCAGCACCCAGTACCGTGGCTTACATTTACTTTGCCCCTCTGTGCACTTCCCCACCCCCACCAGGTCTCTGTGGTTAACAAGAACTGCAGTGAGCTTCATTTTCCTAATCCTTTAAGGCTGTAGGAGATCCCAATACTTATTGAGGTTTCAGTGGTGACTGAAATAGAAGAGTGAGTCTAAACACCTGTCCAGTTTAAAACTTCATCAAGATCACACTATCATTTATTAATGTCTATTAGATGCCGGATATTAAGCTGGATGCGTTACAAATATTACCATCAATACCCAGACCCATACCTTTTGGAAGACAGCATTAGCTTCACATAGGAAGAAATTGAGGCACCAAAGCATGCTTTCACTTGCCCCTAAGTCACCCTTAGTGGGTGTGAAGCTGGAATTTTACAAACTGGGGGACTGGAATTGAAAACCAGGTCTCTCTCACTTCAAAGCCTGGGATGCCTCAGTTCCCTTGAAGATTCCCCAGATAACTCATTTCCACTAACCTCTGACCCCTTACTTGTTTGCTCTACAACCTTTACTAAAAATTCCAAGGAAGATTGTCAACAAAGCTGCTACTCCCTGCATCTTTTACACCAGATCCTAGTAGGTGTTACTGAAAGTCAGCAGGTGCATCATAACCTGTGGCCACACTGACCTTCGTGGACCATGGTGGCTGGTCCTCTCTGCTTGACTCTGTCCAAAATTGCTAGGAGATAGGTGACAGGCCCCCGGGGCTGGCCAGCTGCAAGTTCAGAGTGAGGGGAAACAGTCTCATGGAAGGCTCCCAGAAAAGCTTTCCCTATTATTTTTTTATTTTTCTACAGATATTGTTGAGCGTAAGTCATTATTTTCAGCAGGCCAGAAGTTGAGCCTAGACTTCTGAATACCAGCTCCCATTTGCAGCAACATGGATGGATCTAGAGATTACCATACTAAGTGAAGTAAATCAGAAAGAGAAAGACGAATACCATACGATATCATTTGTATGTGGAATCTAAAATACGGTACCAATCAGTATATCTACAAAATAGAAACAGACTCAGACATAGAGAACAGATTTGTGATTGCCAAGGGGGAGAAGGGGTGGGGAGGGAAAGAATGGGAGTTTGGCATTAGCAGAGGCAAACTATTATATATAGAACGGATAAACAACAAGGTCCTACTGTATAGCACAGGGAACTATATTCAATATCCTATGACAAACCATAATGGCAAAGAATATGAACAAGAATATATATATATATACACATACATATATATCAACATGTATGTAAAACTGAGTCACTTTTCTGCACAGAAGAAATTAACACAGCAATGTAAATCAGCTATACTTCAATAATTTTTTTAAAATAATAAAAAATAAATAATGGCTCTTACATTCTATTTGCATATCTCCAAAATAGGAAGAGCCAGATGAAAGACGAATGAATTGAATGAAAGATGAATTGATAGATGAACACTCCAAGGCAGACATTGCCAATCCTGAGCTAACTGACATTGACCAATCTACTTAATACTTTTCAGGTTTCAGCTTTCCTTGCCAGTAAAATGGGGATGATAAAGCCTTCCATCATAGGTTTGTCATCAATGATTAGATCATAGAGTATGAGGTGCCTGACACATTTTAAAATTTTAAGCAAATGCTCTTTCTTCCCTGAGCATGCATCAAAAAGCTCCCCTTTATCTGTCTTCCAAAGACCAGACACCAGATAAACTAGCCTGAGTCTGTGAGAATTAAGACTTACAGAACATCTCAAAATGGAAAGCAATTTTTATTCCTGAATACATAGAGAAAATTTAATCCAGAGGAGGTCTGGGTAGTTGAGATTCTGCCAGGCATATTTTATGGCCAAGGAAGCAAGGTTTATAATTGCAAGCACCATTTACATAAAACTATTGCTATATTAGGGATAGTTTGTTATGTTTGAAAACAAATTGTTCCCATGAAATTACAAATGTTTTTCTACAGTCACAATTTTACGCTATTTATCATGGTATTTTGGAAGAAACAGAGGTGAACAAAGGTGGACTAAAGTCTGTTTCTAGGACTCATGCTCAAGCACCATGAGTTTGTTGGGTTCGAGTTAAGGCTATCTCTCCTTTGACCTTTCCTTAACTAATGTGATAATTGCTAAGCCGCTCCACCATCATTTCATCAAATCTCAGCTTGTTCTTTAGTTTTTAGAAACGTTTCAATTTTCCTGTTCCTTCCTATCATCAAGTGAACACTTTCTTTGAAATAATTTTATTTCCTTTCTTTTAAACTTATTTTTGGCCTCGTCTTGCAGTATGTGGGATCTTTTAGTGCCCCCACCAGGGATCGAACCTGTGTCCCTTGCAGTCAGAGTGCAGAGTCTTAACCACTGGGCCATCAAGGAAGTCCCTGATTTTTTTTTTTTCCTTTTTAGAAAGAATCATGATTATAGAGGACAACTCAGTAGAGGGAGAAATCATCCATGGAATAAAAAACACGAAATACTAGTGCTCTCTGTAGGGGGAGTGGAGGAGAAATGAGTAATTGCTCTAGTCCATCTCACCTCAGCCTACAGCTTCTCAGCAATCACAGCTGTGAGAACATGTCCTATTGTTTTTTCTTAATTTGTTTTATAATCTTTCCTAAGAAGGAATTGCAGGCTTGTAAAATTTCAAGTTTATCTAGTTACTGCTTTCTTTTTTTTTTTAGTTCAACAAGTACAAATAAGAAGTTTTGGTTAAAGTGAGTTAATCCAAATTCTGATCTCTCTAAACTAAAACAAGCCATCATCACTGAGCTATACTCAGAGATGCTATGGAAATTTTAACAGGAGACAGAAGTCGTAATGTTTTTAAATGGAGAGGAGAGCCATTAACTTATATGGTCTCAATTTTAGTGGTTGATATTACCAAAACTTCTTAATTATACTGGTAATTTAAAAAATGCATGCCATAAGAGAATATTTAAGTGGTTTTAGTCTCAGGGTTGGAAATGAAAATCTCTGAGGTTGAGCTAAACAAATTCTTATTTACCAAATGTGGGAAATTTTCATTCATATGACTGAGGGCAGTGACAGTCATGAGAAGTCTCCTTCTGAGTCTATTTTTCCCTACTGTGTGCATCCCTCCTGGGTGGTCCACGTGGCTGGCCACTCTTGGTGACGTTTAAGCATGGTATTACTTCATACGTTCCATCTCAACACTGAGATATCATTTTTGCCTGTGCAAAAAATAATATATATATATATATATATAACCTGCACCAAACAAGAATGACTTGTATAATCAAGGTAAAATAGTAACTGATCAAAAGGCTATTTTTCTTTTGAATTCATTTTAACATAAACATGGCAGTAAGAGAAAGGCATGGACCAGGAAACTATTTGAAGAGCCCACCAAGAAGTATGTTCCAATGTACAATCATATTGCTTGTATTCCCTTCTTCTTCATTGTTGGTGGAGATAGAAGGAGTTATGATAACATGTAGACACCATTTTTCTTTCTTGAACAAGGATACCACTGCTCATCAATTTCACAGCCAAGGATAAAACATATCCCTTCCACCTTGAGCCTAGCATCAACTTTATTGTGGAAGCTTCCAGCCTTTCTTATGGACTTTGACCAGTCTGAATAGAATGAAGGTAGCTGGGTAGGTACATGGTCAGTTAGGCAGCTTTATTGACAACAGTTGAAAGAATGGTGGGAAACCCTAAAAGCGTGATTCTGTGGCAGTCCCTATGGGTCAGCCATATAGTTCCCCATCTCTTGTTATAAGAGAACTCCTGTTTCTGGGAGTAAGGATATCTCACAGAGATCTTGGTCTTACCTTGGAGCTACACTTGTATAGCGGGTGACTGATAGAATCAACATAGTGGTGCCTCATGCAGCGTCGAGGATCCGAGTCCATCATGAATGAGCTCTCTGTTTTGCTGTCTGTATCTCCCATTAGCGCCAGCAGGGAGAGCATAGAAAAGGATGCAGCTAGTACATGATTTCTCATTGTTGTAAGGGAAAACTTCTCAAGAAGAACAGCAGAGGGAGGCAGAGGACTAAAAATTGGAAATGCCTTCACCTCCTAGGCTCCAGTTCCTTTCAAAGAAAGGGCAGGATCTGGTTGGAGCTTTCTGCTTGTCATTGTCCTTTGTATGCCGGAGTTTCGTCTTACTCTTTGCACTCGCGGTCCATCATCACTGTATCTGCTGCACAACTGGAATGAAAGCAGAAATTATTTTCCCCAGAAACATTTATCCAGAAAAACTAATGGAACCCTGGAGGTACTGAGTAGAATTTTTTCCATGTCATTTATGAGTTGAGAATATTGGTTTCTAGAGCGTCATTCTCATAAGCTGTCAGCCATTTCGTACCGCTTCCCCCATAGCTTATGGTATATATTTAAAATCATTTGAAGGTGGACACAATGGTTTAATGAAAGTAGATGTTGACTCTGATCGCAGGAGTCCATGTTCCAAGGAACAAAGATTGTTTGAACCCATAGTCAAGATTAACCATGTGGTTCTGGCCTTAGCATAACTCAGTTGGGTGGTCTCATTCTTACTCCTGGCTGGTGGGGGCAAGAGGGTCTATTTAGTATCTCAGTAAGCCTTGATGTCCATGTCAACTTCCAGGGCTAGAGAAGAGGCAGGTCAGCAGTAACGAACACAGGGCATGTCCCACGGGAAGGAAGCACATTTTCCATGTCCAAGTCCAACCCACCCATTCACCTAGTTTTCCACTTCTGCACTCTGGGCTCATCCTGTTTTTGTGTGAAGCTCCGCGCCACCCAGCATCAATGATAAGCTGCATCGGAAATACACATTATGCTAATTGCTCTCCAGTGTGGTTAAGGCAACACATGTATAGTTGCCAACAGACTCACACATTTCTGAAGAGCCTTTGTAGCCCAAGCACATGGTATAATTTGAAAAAGTAAGTGGTTGTTGGAGCAGAGACTTGTCATTAAAGTGGGATCATACCATACCTGAAATTTGCCTCGTTTTTTAAAGCATATACCTCTTGAACAAAGGACTCGGGTCCATAGTCAGCTTAAATCACTTCAGTAACCCCACCCCCAAGGCATGGCCAGCATTATCACACCAGAAGACAGAGAGCATCAAAAGTATTTTCAACCATTTAAGAAAATTGGAGGACTTGACATTACATCAAAAACAAAAGGAACACAATAATTAAAGCTTCAGAGAAGCTTTCAGAGGTATTTCAGATAAAAGTTTGAGTGTTTTGCTTCATAGTACAACATTTTTTTAAGCTTCCTACTCACGGTCTGAATAAACATGGTAAAGTATTGATAAGATGAAATTCTAGTCCATATAAGTTGGTTACTCTTGCTCTAACAGAGTGGCCCCAGACCCCCTTAACCTCAGTTTAGCTGTCTTGCAAGTGTGGGACAGTGGAATTCCAGGTGGACAAAGGTATGTGACACAGGGCTGTTTCAGAGCGGAGCATCCCTGGCAATGGCAAAACTTGAGTACGTGTGTTTCAGGGAAGCCCTATAAATTGCAGGAAGGGCAGGGAACAGTCATGAGGGACTCACCTGGATTCTAGCACTGCCATTCATTAGCTGGGGATCATGTACAGGATCATTTGAACTGTTTCAGCCCCGGTTTCCTCATCTGTAGAGGAGTTGGGAAAAAATGGCATCTGCAGCCCCCTCTTGATCAAAAATGCCAACATTTTACATACTTATGGATTCATTTACCCCCACCTTCATATGTAGAGAATAATCCTAAAGTTCAAGACACCATATTTGCATGCAACTTTGCACCACTTTCCTTTATGTGCATGCTAATGGTAACTCTCACTAAAATTGATCAAACCTGAACCTAAAGCTCCAAATAAGCAAAAGATGCAGAAGAGCATTTTTGCTTTCTTTTCAGCTGCATATTCTAGATTTTCCTCTGCATGTTACACTGAAAGTCAGCAAGACTTCAGCTCAAAGAGCCAGAGCTTTCTTCAGTTCCATGTCAAGAGGCTGAGGTATTACTGACCATTTCCTGAGTTTCAATATGACTATATTTTCCCAAGTGGTTATCTGTCTCTTTGAAGCCTTAATTAGTTTTAGAAAGAGAATTTATTGGACTTCTCCTTTCATCACTCTGGTCTACAGATATTTCCCCCAGGAATCAATGGCAAGGGGATGAAGGGGAAAAGCAGACATTCCAGTCCTGGCCTTCCCTTTCCACTGCCAACTTCTTTTCAGAGCCATGGCCAGGAGGTATGGTTAAATGAGCAAAGCAAATGAAAGAAAAGCATGCATAGAATGATGGTAAAAACAAGTGACGACATCGACAACAAAATCCTATAAAAGTGTCTGTATGTATGGTGGTATGTGTTGCCATTTACATTTATTCCACAGAAAATGAAATATAATAGGCCCTTAAATATAGAAGATGGGCACCCTCACTTATATAAGAGAAATGAAAATTAAAGTACTTTGAGATACTTTGTTCAACCAGTCAGATTTATAAAAATCCCAAAATCTAATTATGTACTCTGTTGGCAAGGCTATGGGAAAACAAGCCTATTTTGGAGACAGTACAGTAAAAATTGGTGCAAATTCTATAGAAGCCAATTTGGCAATATTTATTAAGCCAAAAATGTATATACTTTAGACCAGCAATTTCACTTTGGAGAACTCTCCTCCATGTGAGATCACACAAGCATATGGTTATTCACTACAGCATTGGTTGTCATAGCATAAAACTGGAAACAGCACAAAAGTTCCATTAGTAGGGGGCTGGTTAAATATATTATACAACATTCATACACTCAAATAATATGTACCTCTATAAAGAGGAATGCAGAAATTCTACTGATTTGTGTTAAAACAAAGAGGTATAAGAATATATATTTATGTTAATTTGTATTTACATAGAGAAGCTCTGAAAGGATACTCAAGAAACTATACAGTTAGTTATGTGTGCGATTTGGAGGACAGGCCTGGGAAAAAGACTTTTTGCTATATATCTTTTTTTTAAATTTGTAGATGTCTGAAAATTTCATTAAAAAAATAATACCTTCTCTTTTCAAATCAAATCTTGGCTTAGAACTAGTAATGAAGTTAATGGATGTTTGATGTTTGTGCCACTTTGAGTGTTTTAATAATATTAAACCTTTGTTCCTTAGAAGTATGGGAAGACATGTTAGTCTCAGTCAAATAGTTTTCCCCATGGACCAGTTTGTTCTTGTGCACTACTGCCACCTAGTAGTAATATTCTGAATTGCAAGCACAGTTTAAAAAAAATTTTTCCCCAAAAGGTGAATAAAATAATTTTGTAACCAAATGTTATGACGTTTATACTGATAAAGAGCTAGTTAATGTCATACAAAATGTAACTCTATTATTTGATTTTCTCTTTAAAGATAATAAGCTGAGCCAAAAAGTAGTAATAAAGATAAAGTGTAAAAGAATGACAGAAGAAATATTGCTTCAGCATTAATAAGAAATAGATGTTTTCATTTCAACACTCTCATAAAGCATGATACTTTTTGTTCAGTTGTTATATTAAACTCTGACATGAGAATGCAAGCAACAGTGAAAATAGGCCACAGAACTCACAGAACCCTTGGAGCGTGAAAGTCTAATCCTTGCAACAGAACACTGGGATTTTTGCCTTGTGCTCAAATTGAATGAACCAACACTGCTGTGTTGAAGAAGAAGTAAGCAGAATGCTCAAGAAAAGAGTGATTCTGATTAAGTCTAGTTGCCTTAACATTGTGTTGGTCTGGATGTGCACAGGTGAAGGTGTACAGAGTGCCCTGGGAAGCACTCGCAAAGACGAAAATCAAGAATGAAGGAGATTTACATCACTCGAGATGAGATCCCCCTTTGATGGCAGCCTAGGGGTATCTATGTCTGTCTTGTAGGAGCTTCTGTTATTTTTCTCAAAATTAAATTAATTCTAACTTGCTTTAATTTTATTAAAGCCATGTAGCATAAAAATCAAATGCTGCCAATGAAGACTTAGAACCTCAGCCCAGCTAGTGATGGATTGAGTGAGAAAGTGACTGTCTCATTGAACTTGGTAGACCTGGGTTGCTCAGTGCTCCGGATACAGTCTCTGAGACATGAACTTGGCCGATATACAGAGCCCACATTCTAATAGCTCCAATGTGGAGCCTCTGCCGGCAGGAGAGGCACGTAGGCTGGCGTGCCCGACTTTGGAGCTACCCTCCAAATGATACCAGTGGAAAAGAACAACTGGTGCCCAGATTTCCCCACCTGTCATCCTCAGCGAAATAATATAGCAGAGCTTACAGTGGGCCCAGCCTCCTGGGTGAGAGATGGTGTTGTATCCACAGATCAACTCACTCTTGGGCTGACCTTCTCCCTGGCAAAGGATAAAGTGCTGGTTTCACACAAGTTATTCCAGCAGTCGGCTAAGACAAGTGACATGTGCCCAGTGGCCTTATTCTTGCCCTGCTTGCCAGACAAGGGAGGGCGGTACTCAGCATCCATATTTCCCCCCTGGACTGTTTTTCAGTATAATACATGCAGGTTTTACCTCCTGAAGCTTATTTTTACAAATAAATATTTAACACATATTCACACTGAACAGCTACTATGAGTCTCCTTTTGCTCTAGTAGATGAGACTTGAGGGTCAGAAAGAAAAATAGGTCCTATTCTAGTTCCTTCTTCCAGCTCACTGCATCCACTAGCAGAGTCTTGGCCTGTCGTCTTTCTGGGTAATCTTTTCGGACATGCTGATGAACTCGCTTAACATCTAATTCATATGCAACATCCATTGCATCATTCCTAAGAAGATCAAGTTAAGCAGATAAAATCTAATGACTTTGGAATGACGTCAGTGTGCCAGACTGAATTATTTGATGTTTACTATCATTGAAAACAATCATCTCAGGCATGAGTAAGGTAAAGATGGCAGAACATAGAGCCTCTCTCAAAGGAATTGCACACACACAAAATCAGAGATTTAAAAGTGGAAGAAAGCTTGCCACTAGATAACACTTCACACTAGAGTTAGAAAAACAAAAACTTAAAGTCTCATCAGAGAGTGTGAAGTGCTAAGTAGCCCCTTCCCAGGAACTCAAAGAATTCCAATTGGATCTAGTCAACCAGATGCCTTGGAGAATAAGTCAGATGCTCTTCCCAAGGCACTTAATTTATAAACTGTAAACAGCACGCTGGATTTTATAAAGCATCCCATGTGCTCAATGAATGGTTTTTTATATTATTCCTATCTGACAGCACATCAGTAGCAACAAAGACTGGTCAAGCCTGGGCTCACCCTAAGGCAGCCCTCCAGCCTGCCCACCCCAGGTATCTCCAAGGAGGGGCAGCCCCAAGGTCAGTGGGGAGGGAGCAGCTCCTACCCCTGGCATCTCAAGTATGGTGTCTGTTCTACACTTAGAGGTGGCAGAGCATGGGAGGCAATGCTTGCCCCCACAGAGTCATCTTAGGAAAAAGATGACATTCTTGGGATTAAACAACAGCTCTGTAGTCTCGGAGAGCTCTTTTCTCCCAGTCTGCATTACAAGGTGTGCTCAGTCGCTCAGTCACGTCCAGCTCTTTGTGACCCCTGCACCGCATCCCGCCACGCTCCTCTGTCCATGGGATTTCCCAGGCAAGAATACTGGAGTGGGTTGCCATTTCCTTCTCCAGGCAGATATGGCCAAACTCAGGGGTGATGGTGAGAAGAGATGGAAACAAGTAAAGAGATGGAAAAAGCAAAAGGGAACAAGAAATAGAGCCCAAGAAGGAAGCAAGAAATCAAAGGCTAGGATAAAGAGAGATGTAAAAAAGGACTGGGAATAGAAGTAATTTCTGACCAACTGTCAAGTGGCGCCACCTGTGTGTGTGTCCTCGGATGGAATAGTTTTACTGTCTGGGGCAGGACTGGTGTGGGAAGACTGGACCTAGAACCTGACTGAAATTTCAAATCCTGATTTTTCAGGAAATCCAGAGAAATCACTCACTGTGATCCAAACTCCCACCTATCTACAGTTTTCATCTCTTCCTCCCCAAACCTATTTCTAGCCTGTGTCCTACAACCCGGTGTCTTACATTTATTTATCAGAAATATTAGATAACTAGTCTACAACCTTCTGAAACTCAAAGGGCATTCTACTGTTGTCTGCTCTGGCAGAAGGATGGCCATATTGAGGAGCTGAAAACTCTGAGCCCTACCTACTTTCCTGTCACTGGCTGTGTGATCTTGAGCAAGTCAGTTGCCTTCTCTGGGGCTCAGTTGTCTCATCCACAAAAAGAACAGATTGGTCTAGATATTTCTATGGTTCTATCTGTTTCTAACATTCTCTAACTCTACCCAAGCTTATCAGAGTATACGTCTGCTTTGGGGCTACATGGTCCCCAAATAAATGCTACAGAAAAAGTTCTTTTCTTAAGAAGTTAATGATCACAGAAAAGTCCAAACAAGTTCTAATGTGGGGCCTAAGCCAAAATTTGAAGGTCAAACTATGAGAATTTGACACTTGATGAGGCCATATTGGTGCCCAGAAATAAAAATAGCCCTTAATAATCAGTTCACTTGGTGTTTGAATGTACTATGATTTATAAATTAATAACATGTTGTTAATAATAGGAAGCAGTTAATGAAGATACTTAACCAGTTCTTATTTCTCTTAAAGCTGTCCTAAAATTTGAAGTGTTTCTTTCTAGTCTCCACCAAATGAGGATAAGAGAAAGACTAAGAGTAGTCAATCATGGTAAAATTAAACTTCTTTCAATTGAGGATGTTGATGATGATACAGGCTGAGTTCAACCTTCTTGCACCTTTCCTGTGAATGACCCTTATTCCTAATGGATTGAGTCACAGATCTTCATGCCCTAGGGGGGCATTTGTGATGCTCTGGTTCACGATAGAAGAGGAAGACTGGTTAGAAGAACTTTCTTCTCTGCAAACGTGGTCAAGAGCAAGGCACTGCTTGGTAAAGCATCTATGCAAACGTTGTGCTAGGGTTCCTGAAGTTCTAGGTTGGGCATTAGTTAGTGTTAGTCACTGAGTCGTGTCCAACTCTTTGTGACCTCATGGATTGTAGCCTGCCAGGCTCCTCTGTGAGTGGGATTCTCCAGGCAAGAATACTGGAGTGGGTAGCCACTCCCTTCTCCAGGAGATCTTCCCCACCCAGCGATCAAACCCAGGTCTCCTGGATTGCAGGCAGATTCTTTTACCATCTGAGCCACCAGGGAAGCCCTTCTAGGCTGCGAGTTGGACTAAAAGAGTTGTCCATTGGATATGGGTTTTGGATCCTACGCTGGGCTTCTGTAGGCTTCTATAGTTTCTATACAAAGACTCATTCTGAGTTCTTAACAGTTGACATAACTGACTTAGAGGACAAAGCTTGCATAAATTGGAAATGACCAAGTCTGATTACCCATGTGTCAAGAAGTAGGATACAGTTGAAGGCTTCTCCTCTGGAGGTTTGGATTGTAAATCCACTCCACTAAAAGCTGCAACTGATATGGTGATGAGCTATCAGAAAATGTATAAGGGTGGCCTTTTTGCAGTGCTAAAAATCAACAATAGTCCTAAACATGGAGCCCGCTTCCATTCTTTCATTAATAATGGGGAGAGAGGAAACCACAAAAGGAGTAACAGGAGAGATGGAGGAAGCATAATTTTTAGGTTTCAAACCCTTTCAGTGATTTCAGATAGCAAAATTCTACAAGGGGATGGTTTCCTTCATTTCACCCACTCTTCCCCAGGAAGAGGCTTTACTCCACTACTCACCTTGTGTAAGACCCTTTGGAAGGAAAGCAAGGGAGTTCTGAGTTACCCAGCACAGGGCACTCTGTCTCATCAAAACGTGAATATGCACTCTCCCTGTAGAAAAGAAAAGGTTCCCAGGTGTTCTGGGGACCCCCTGTGCTGATGTAATTCGATACTTGCTCTGCCACTGGACCACTGGCTGTGCTATAGCCTCAGTAGAAGAGGGATAACCAATGTTAGCTCAGGGTGCAAGCTCCTGTTCACCCTGGAGCCAAATGAGTATGTTGGCGTTTCTTCAAAGTGTCCAGCAAAGCATTTCCAAAGCTGCATTTGCATCTCCTCAGCCACAACAGCGTTCTGGAATGGTGGGTAGTGATCTCACCTAACAGCTGTAGAGCCCTTAGTTAGAAATTGGGCATAAACAATAGAGCAACTCAGTATTTCCATTCCCCATCCAATTTGCCTTTTCTGCCTAGTGATGGGACTTGGATACTGAATCCCCTCCTGTGGCAATCCGGAAACAACACTTGCAGACAAAGATTCATGTCAAAAGGGCAAGGTTAAAGCCCAGGGAACTCTACTCAGTATTCTGTAATAAACTATATGAGAAAAGAATCTGAAAAAGAACACACACACACACACACACACACACACAGACACATATGTGAAAGTGAAAGTGTAGTCACTCAGTCGTGTCCAAATCTTTGCCACCCCATGGACTGTAGCCAGCCAGGCTCCTCTTCCATGGGATTCTCCAGGCAAGAATACTGGAGTGGGTAGCCATTTCCTTCTCCAGGGGATCTTTCTAACCCAGGGATCAAACCTGGGTATCCTGCATTGCCAACAGATTCTCTACCATCTGAGCCACGAGGGAAGCCCGCCCCCACCACATACACACGTATAATTAATTCACTTTGCTGTGCACCTGAAACTATCACAACATTGTACGTCAACTATACTCCAATACCATTTTTTTCAAAGTGAAAAAAAAGCCAATCACATAAAAATGTGTTTCCCAAGACTTCCCTGATGGTCCAGTGACTAAGACTCTGTGCTCTCAATGCAGGGGGCCAGGGTTCGATCCCTGGTCAGGGAGCTAGATCCCATATGCTGCAACTAAAGATCCTGCATGCCACAACTAAGACTCCTGTGCAGCCAAATAAATAAATATTAAAAATGTGTTTCCCTCTATTGCTAATCACTCTGAACTTATTGGCCTTTTGGTTTTCTGTTTGTATTTTGCTTTGCTTAAACCACACCCACTTTGGTTATGTCTCTTGATTGCCAGCCCCCATGTGACACTTCTATTCTGCTGCCTTTAGATTTCAAACTTCAAAAGAAAAATTTTAATTCTGAAAAGAAGTCATTTCCCGTAACTGGGAAGAAGTCACAGAAATGTATTAAGCCCTTAAATACTGCCTTGAGCTTTAAAGAAAAATTGACCTTGATTAAGAATTGAATTTCTTTGACTCGTCACATCCATATTAGAAATGTGTGTGCCTACATCATTTTACTTAGATTTAAGCAAGGGGATTTTTTTTTTTCACCTGAAGAGTTGACTTCATTTTCTAATGACAAGTAAAGAAGGCAACTTCAGAGTTCAAGTCCCTCTTCTTGGCAAGGAATAGGTGAAATTAAGGGAAGCTTCCTTTTCTGAAATTATGCTATTTGAAAATCTCCAGTAGCAGATTTTGAGCATCAAAAATAATCCTTTCTCCTTTTTTTTTTTTTTTTACTTCTCCCGTGGCCTATTCTTTTCCTATCTTTATTCCCTATTGATGAAAGGATGGGAGGAGACTCCATCTTTAGGGCTATTGTTGGTGGGTGGCACCACAGAAGGGTCACCCCTGAGCATTTTCTGACAACTCATCAACTTTCTTGAATGTATTAACCTGTTGCCCTTTCATTTTTAAAGGATATGGCAATCGGTTGGATCACAGCTTAAAAGAAAAAGTTGGGATTGAGCCAGGCTTTGGAAGAGAGAACATGGTATGAAAAGATTCTTAGCTTTTGTAGAAAAAAAACAAAAAGAAAAACATATCTACTGGAAATCTTAAAGAACTGAGTTTAAGGCTATAGACCATGTTCATGTACAGATTTGGACATGAGGGCGAAATGCCCTCTAATTGGATGAATTCCTGATTCTAAGCATGAGGGATATATTGCCTCCTAAAGCTACCCATTCTTTGCATTTCTGAATCAGCAGTCTTTCTAACAAGAAAGTAGTTGTCCCAGACTGTGAACCCCCATCCAGGGAGTTACATTCTAACGACTGAAAATGGCTCTGGTAAGGGGGGAGGTGTGATTCTTAGCAGTATAGTCTTACCCACCAGACTCTGAGACCCTCTGATGAGGGAGACAGGAAGGATGGATGGTACCAAGCAAATTATTGCCAGACACACAAGAGCAAAGCTTTGCAGATGTGAGAGCAGCTTGCATCAGAAAGCATGCTATGGAACAATCTTCCTTAAAAACTCCAGGGTGTGGGTGTGTGAATTTGCCACATGCAACCTGCGTGGCCAAGTCAGCACTTGCTGAAGTACCAGCTACTCCCACCCAGCTGCATATGCACTGGGCTTTCGGCAGGATTCCCCACCCTTTGTTTTTTTCCTGGATGCCAACATAGAAGTTTATGGTTGCTGATCTGAAGGGTGAGGAGTGGGTACTACCAGCTGGAATGTTGCCACTGATAGGGGCAGACAGGAAAATAGGAAGGCTCTTAATGTCCTCCCAAAGAAAACCTTTGATGGACAAAAGAGTGGTTGTATTTTTACCCTCTCTCTTCATGCTGCCAGGCATCTTTAAATAGATTCTCTAGACTAGGGACTTGTATGGAATAATTCATATTAAAACCCAAGAAGTGGCAACAGAGGGGAGTTGGTTCTTTCTTCGCTTTCTTTTCTTTTCCTTCTTTTTTTTTTTTTTTCTTTTTGTCAAGCTAACAGGAAAAAAAAAAAAGACTCATTTTAATTCAGCTGTGTTCAATTTTTCCTTTTGGGTCTTTTAATGAACTTTAGCTGATTCGGAAAGACTACCAAAGCCCCCAGGAAAAGAAAAGGAATAGGAAGCTGCGTTGTAGAGTGTTCCTTAATACCTTTTGGACCCGAGGACATTAGTAGCATCTTTTAAGGATGCTGCACGTAGGAGGTTACACAGGCTCTTAAATGGGAATGTCTAATTGAGAAGTCCAGTCGTTCCATTTGCAGCTCATAAACCGATCTGTTGTTCTGCTGTTTAAAGAGAGAGAAAGAGAAGAAGTCCTCCCCACCTCCCTAGCCCCATGCGTCTTTAGTTCCACTCAACCCAGGAACCATTTCTCCCCTCTCTCTTTCACAAAACGGGTTTTCTAAAGACATTCAGCCCCACACTAGCCAAATTAAAAGTCCTGTCTGTCCTTCTTTTTCCTTGGTAAGGGAAGGATGTGGGAAGGACAGAGCAAGGGGGCGGGTCCAGGTCCAAGGATCCAGGGAGCTTTGTTTCAAGTCACTTGTCTCTCTCCCTGAAACAGAGAATAACCACATTTCTCTTAATGTAGGCCGAAGTGCATTCAGGCGTTCCCATAGCACTCCCACCCCCGGCCCTTTGCTGGAGATGTGCTGGGTCACTGTGATGGTATGCCGGTCCCTGCCAGCCCGGGTCACTCCAGCCCTTCTCTCAGAAGCCTAAAGGGCAGCCTGAGCCAGGAGGCTGCTCCTCTCTGCGAATGGGCTCAGGCTCGGGGTGCCCCAAAAAGACCCCCGATCCCATCAGCCCGGCAGAGCTGCTGCCAAGAATGACATCCTGGGAATACTATGGATATGGGGAGACCTCATGGACTGTTGGCCTCGGATGGGACAGGACCCAGGCTGTCTGCAAAGCAGACTGAGCAAAGAGCCAGCTCACAATGGAAGGAGCTCAGGCGAGGGGAATAGGGGGCGGGGTGGGGAGTGGTGGAGAGCAAAATCAAAGAAAAGCCACATGCCACCCAGGAAGATTCCAGGGAGGGCGGGAGGAGGTGGTGGAGGAAAGACTTGCAGGAAACCAGTACCCAGACATGGCACTGCCAGTCTAGCTGGATTCTTTTCTGAACTAGATTATGCGAAAGAAAGAGGGGAAATATATAGCCTGCCAGCTGTTCAAAGGCTTACAACCTTGCTTTTATTGTCCGGGTAAGTTGGTGAGGTGGGGCATCAGAGGAATTCCAAACATACCATCCCAGAGAAATTTTAATATGTTCCACAGTGTCATACACGAAGAGGAAATGACAGCTGATCACAGCCAGGGCAGGCTGCAGCAATCTGGGCCTTGGGGCTCACCCACCCTCCCATGGCCCAGCTTCCCTCCTCTCTCTGTCCTGCCACCTGCCGCCCCATCCCTCCTGCTCCCACTGGCTCAGCCAGGGGGCCTGGACAAAGTTGCCTTAGTTGACTGTCATGGGAAGAGGTGAGGATGAGCTTGAAGGCTGCTGGCCAAGAAGTTGAGGGCTGGCTAGGGTGAGTCAGCCCGCCCCCCCCCCCCCCCCCCCCGCCTTCAGGGAGTCAGAGGCATCTTAATTCAACCACAGGGGATTATCTGCTGATAAGGACCAAATCAAGGACTCTGGTGATGCTGCCTTCAGGGTTCCCCACCCCCAGTAACCTACTGGTGTCAGAAACAAAAGATTGGATTATTTGAAAGCAACATTGTTAGTGGCTCTGATTGAGACCTGGGTTTGGGCAAGGACTTCCAGCAACTTCTTCCCAGGGGCCTCTGGAATTTAGGCCAGGCCCAGAGGCCATTGGTTTCGATCCTGGGGGTGGGACAACTAAGTGGGGGGAGATACTGGCTACATCGTCCTCCGGGTGTGTTTCTAATTCAATGATTCATCAAGCAGCCCTGGTGTAAGCCACTGAGTAGGTGACTCATAGCTGTCCCTGATACAGACAGCACGTGGTCCTTTCCAAAGGGGGCTCAAGAGAGCAGAGAGAGGATAAACTGCCCTTTTGCCAGGCTTCTCCTAGCCAGGAGGGAAAGATCTGGGCTGTGCTAGCTATGAGTGACGTGTCCCCAGGATCCGATGATAAAGGCCTAAGGGGAACCCCGTTATCATAAATGGAAAGAAAACCGACCGATATGCGACCATCATTTCTAGTAAATCTGGGTACCAGCAGATATGTGAAATGGTTCTTTCTAACAAGGAACTCATTGACCAGTTTGCCCACTGGCCAAGTCCATGTCAGTTACAAAATCTAATTGGTAATAGCATAGAGACTGAGAATTAGGGCATGAGACAGTGTCTCATTCACTTTTACATCCATCAGGACTGGCATAACATTAAAAGAATGATGGCATGAATAATTAACCAATAAGAAAAATAGGCCTTGAATTGTAAGTTCTCAAAATACAGTAAAAATTGCTGGCCACCACTGGTGGCTATAATTCCAAGAAACTCACCACATTTTTCAAGGGCCGAGGAAAATAAATGAGTTGGAAATTGTTAAATGTATTGAAAAATGATTTATTTTCCCCTTGACAGTGTCATTGGGACTCGAATTAAGATTTAAACCTTCACAGACGTGTTTCCATCTGTGGCTGTCAGCTGATGGTACATGGTCATCTAGAAGGCTTCAGCCAGCTCTCCTTCTACCTGAACCCAATGTATGCGAAAGTAAACGATGCAAAACATTGCGTTTTGTGCTCAGACACTCACATATTGTGGTCTGAATAATAGTTTAAAAAAATCGTTTTGATTTGGCTAAATGCTTTGTTAACAGCAGTAGTTTAAAATTATATAGCAATAGAATCCATGGTATTTTCTCAGACTTTCTTGAATAAATAATGACTCTCTCAAAGCTGTAAATTAGCTCATTCAAAAGCCAGAGTTTCATTCAACAATGCTTGTTCGCTTCGTTATTACAGAAAATCACACGAGTTTCCCCAGAAAGCACGTTCTTGCTCCACGATAAAAACTGGCCACTCGGATGCTAAAGTTTACTTTCAGAAGCCAGATGATGAGAAGAAAATAGGACGATATTTGCATTTGATCTAAACACACAACTGAGAAGCATCCGGCAGTCCCCATGGTAGGTATTTGGTAGACATCTATAGCCAACTCTGCATTTTAGGCATCTCTACGTTTGCAAATACATCTGGCATTTAATTTAGGTGTTGAAGCAGTTTGCCAATGCCAGCTCCTTGTAATTAACATACACTAGTATAAATGAAAAGAGACACGCTTCACAGCATTCGGATCTGCTATTCATGACAGTTTCCAAGCATAGAATGAGGGACTCCCCTCTTGCCAAAGAGTTTCCTTTCCTACACCTGAATCTCAGCAGGGAAAGAAGGCTACCTTTTCTCAAGCAGGTTTATCTCAGCTCCTCCCTGACAATGAGCCTCAGTTACAGGGCGTTCAGAGTCATTAACATTCTGTACACAGTCAAACTTCCCGTCCCCCAATAAAGAGTTATGCCCAGGCCTCCTACAGCCCAATTGTTCATTTAAAGAGAGAACTTGTATTCAGGAGCTTGAAAGAACCCTCTGAATATTCCTCAGGTGTTTGTAGGAGTCATCCCTACATGTCCTGGTCCCCGGGCTGGTGGGAGCATCCTTTCCCAGTTACTTCTTGGGCAAGGTAGCATCAGTGGAGCTGTAGATCAAGCTGATTTACTAAAAATAACCCTTTGCAATAAGCCAAGGCAAACAACATGCATTTCCCCGGACTTTTTTGCGGAATGCAAATCCTATAGTAAACCCATACTCCTCTCTCCCTGGCGCTCCTGACCGCATCTATGGAAGTGAAGATCTTGCAAGTTGGGAGAAAGGTGCAAAGGAACAGGATTCCTGCAAAGCGTGACACAGAAAGGTAGAAATAAATGTTGCCTATTGTTTGAAGTCATTCTAAGCACTCCGGCAGAGCCCTGGCAGGAGATCAGCAGCATACAAAAGTAGTAATAAAAGTAAACAGTGCGCTTTTAAACTCGCAGGCTTGCCCGCGTTCACAGTGCCCCATTGTAAGAGGGATGAGGGCGGCGGGGAAGATAACCGGGGCTTCAGGAATCCATGTCGGCGAGTAGCTGCTTCTCAGTCTCCTTTCACGGGGACAAATAGAAGAATCATTACAAAGTTCCATCTAACTACGCAGAGTCTGAAAATCCAATCCCTTTCAGTCCAACCAAAGGAGATTTTCCAGCCTCTCTTGGAGGCTCCCCCGCTCTGTCACCGACTTCAAAGACCCGTTCATTTACAAAACACAATGCTAGCGCGCTACAGATTAATGCAAATTCAATTAATGCAAATTTAAGTGGTATTTAAAGGTTGTCTCTTTGTCTGAGAGGAGGATGAAACGCTCGCTTTGGAAAGAAGTAATTTCCTAGGCAAGCCGTCAGCGCTGTTTTCCTGCTTACCTTGGGGGAAACGCAGGGCTCCTTTCTCCCCAGACTTTTCTGAGAGCTAGAAAGAGGTCGTGCTACTTCCAATTGCTTTTGTTCTTCTGTCCCTCTGTCACATGGCTTGCCTTTTATATTTGCAACACACAAAAGTTAGGACTGTTGTTTAAGCGACACAGGGAGAGAGAGAGAGAGAGGGAGAGAGAGAGGGAGAGAGAGAGAGAATGTCAAATGGAAAAGAGCCATTGCAGTCATATATCAATCAGGCGTGCGGCCGCAGCAGCGCACTAGCAAATGGGAATGCCAGGGAAATGTGAGGCGCCCGGTACCGGGGACTCGCCGCCTCTGCCCACCGCTCGGCTCCCTTCCACAGAGCATCTTACGATGGGAACCGCATAGGACTAACAAGGGCAAGGAAGTCCCCACGCACCCACCCCCACTTCTTCTTTTTTTTTTTTTTTTGGTGTTTTGGAAATATTTAATAAAGGGCTACATAATATTCGGGATTTAATTCTTTGGCAAGCATGCGGCCGCCCTAAAGAGGTGGCGTCCGCAAGAAAGACACAGAAATACAGAGTGGCACTCTGCTTAACGATTCAGCAGCTGACCAGGATGAAGTTGACATTCTCAGAAACAGAGGAGAAACATGGGAATCCGAACTCCTTCTCAGGAGATGCTGTGATAGCAAGTGCAAAAGGCTGCTCTGTTTGGTCACGCTGTGGGTGGGTGGTGAGAGTTCTTTTCTGAGTTGTTTATCCAGTAAATGATTTTTAGCAGCAGATCCATGATTAAATTCACAATAGTACTTAAATCAGCGCCTTCTTCAGCGTCATTTGAATAAAACTCTAGATCTGATTTAGACACAATGACAAAGTGGGAGTCCTTGACTCCTGGAGTTCTCTGAGGGTGAGAATAATAACAGGTAAAGCCAACCCACTGCACCAGGACTCGTAGAAAAATGACAAAGGTAACTATGTGTGTGGGCTAAATGCCTGCTAGCTGGATAATACTGTTATGAGCTGTGGGAATACAAAGGGAAATATTTCATAATTCTTGCCCTTAAAAGCTGAAAATTAAGACAGAAAACCATCAGCAATGTTTTGTGGAAAACACAAAGATCCATTTATAAATTTTTTTATATCAGATGAACCCAGCTCCAGAATGTTGGTTTTTTTTTTTTTTTTAGAAATGAACACTGATGAAGAATGAAACTGAGGATATAAAAACGTGATAAATATGTCATAGAATTTCAGAAGAAATTTCTTGTGAGCCCTCCATATAATTGTTGATGCTGAAACTGTTATGTTCAACTAGATCACATCATTTATTATTCATTCATAAATAGGCAATCACATTTTTACTCTCCCACAGAACCTTTACTTCAGTCACTGAAGTTTATAAGGGGTGTCTTATATTTTTTCAGTTTGATCTCCACACTTTTCTTTTGCTTTACTAGGAAAATCTAGTCTACCTGGGACCAGCCAGTCACAAAACAGAATCTACTTTCAAGGATAAAGGACAAATGACAAGCTCAAAGCCTTGAAAGGAAATCTGGCACTTGGCCAATGATGATATTGGCCGAAATGTCTCAAAAGCAGAAGATCAAAAAGCAAATGGAAATTGGACCTTAAAAATGGAAATAATCTGAAAGGGGAAATGACTTGTAGCTGAGTAAGAGCCATGGAAAGAGTCATGAACACATTTTCTGGCTCAATTCTGTGGGTCAGATCGGAGGGTGGATAAATCCTTTGGCCACCAACATTTTCAAATATCAGAGCTTGACGTCCATCCACCTTTTCACTTCTCCTAATAATTTGTGGGTTTTTTCCTCAACATGTGTTCATCACTCCACCCTGCTATCTTTTGAGGGGTTCTCAGAGTCACTCTATCTGCTCTGAAGTAACATGAAAAGGTGTGGTTCTTCCTGGTTGGAATTTTCCAGCCTCCTACAAGCAATAGCACCACAGAAAATGTAAAAATTGCAAACACATCGATAGTTTGGCCTCAGAAGACAGGCTGTCTCCCAGATGGAGCCCCACTGCTCCCTCCAGGAGTTATTCTGTTAGGGATGGCAAAGAATACCATCTGCTGCCCCTTTCAAGAGGGAGATTTGCCTCCGCCCTTTGGGCTCCAGAGGACCCATTTCTCAGTAGGTATCTGGCAACATGACTCTTTTCATCACATCACCATGCTTTTCAGAAAGGTCACTGTGCCACCCATGGTTACTTTACCAGCCTTTATTAACATTCCTGAGAAAGGAGGACTTTCTTTACATTTCTATCTATGCCAAAGGGGGTGAAAACAGTCCTGCTGTTATTTCATATGTGCTCAGGATGGGAAGAGTTTTGGAGAAGGTGCTGTCTATAAGCTGGATGGGAAATTCTTCAAGGGACCCTCCTGACCCTTTTTTTCTGGTTCTGTTTTCAGCTTGCCTCTTCCTTGTTAGCTCTAGTGGATATTTACAGGAATCTCCCATCATCCAACTACCCCTGAAGGACGGGAAATCCCAAGGCTGCCTTCTCCCATCAGAACCTGTTCCCTCTTCTGAACAGCTGGAAAGTCAGGTGTGACCAAGCTTACCAGATGTGCCATTCAGGAGGCATGGTTAAGACCTGCAGACATTCAGAGGTTATTCCCTATGGGTGCACTGGAGGTCCCAGAGGATACAGCAGCCAATGTCAAGGGCAACAGAGCCCAGCATATGACAAAGGGTGTTCTGTGGACAAAATCTGTGATGGCATTCTGAGCAGCCTGGTCTTTTGGGCTGCATCCATGTTTGCCACCACTTTATGAGCCTGAATCTCCAGCTTTCCTGGTGATTCTGTGAACTGCCTCCTTCATCATCACACCCACAAAGATCCTGCCAATAAATTCTTTTCTGCTTTAATTAGCTAAAGAAGTTTTTGAGGTTGGCAACCAAGAGTCCTGACCTGAGCAGTCCATTTTCCAAGTTTAGGTAACTAACATCATTAACATACAAATGGGAATGTAGCCTCTTCTTCTTCCTAACTACTTTTCCAAACAGATAAATGGTTTCAGATTCATTGTCAGTCTGCTATAGCTACATTTTGAAAGTAGAAAATTTCTAGGTGGATGTATGATAAGATACACATATATGCTATGTGGACTTTCCAGGTGGCATTAGTGGTAAAGAACCTGCCTGCCAGTGCAGGAGACATAGAGATGTGGGTTTGATCCCTGGGTCAGGAAGATCCCCTGGAGGAGGGCAGGGCAACCCACTCTAGTACTCTTGCCTGGGAAATCCCATGGACAGAGGAACCTGGCAGGCTATAGTCCATGAGTCCATGAGTCAGACATGAGTGAACCGACTCAGCATGCATGCATGAGTATACTATGTACTTATTAAGATGCTCACCAAAAACCAACAACATTTGACATCATGCCTACATGGATATAGATAGGTGTGTGTTTGTGTGTAAAATCCCAACATACCAGCATAGTCTGCCAAGCATGATTTATAATTATCTATGAGAATTCTAGTCTTTACCATGCTCATGAATATAATAGTATTTACTCAAACATATCTATTAATAATAATAGCAACTATTTAATGAGTGTATACTCTCTACTGGGCTTTCTGAAAAATATTCTATATGGATTATCTCTTTTAGAGAAATACACAGCAATCCTATAAGGTAGATACTATTCTCTATTTTGTAAGTAGGGAAACTGGAGTTCTGAGTTGACAGGTGATTTCCCTGAGGTTGACCAAGTAACAAATAGCAGATACGAGTCCTGGCTTTACTGTCTTTTTTCAAAAAATAATAATGAATGTTTATTGAAAGATTGCTCTGTGCCAGGTACCAAGTGCTTTAGTTAACAGTAACTTGTTAAATCTGAATAACCACTTAATGACATGTGGTTAGTTGTTCAGTTGTGTCCAACTCTTTGCAACCCCATGGACTGTAGCCTGCCAGGCTCCTCTGTCTATGGGGATTCTCCAGGCGAGAACACTGGAGTGGGTTGCCAATGCTCACCTCCAGGGTATCTTCCCAACCCAGGTATCAAAACCAGATCTCCCACATTGCAGACAGATTCTTTACTGTCTG
This sequence comes from Capricornis sumatraensis, assembly GCF_032405125.1. Taxonomy (NCBI): domain Eukaryota; kingdom Metazoa; phylum Chordata; class Mammalia; order Artiodactyla; family Bovidae; genus Capricornis; species Capricornis sumatraensis. Next base: position 100,100,312 of record NC_091092.1, on the reverse strand, counting down.
AGCCACCAGAGAAGGCCAAGAATACTGGAGTGGGTAGCCCATCCCTTCTCCAGGGGAATTTTCTGACTCAGGAATTGAAACGGGGTCTCCTGCATTGGCAGGTGGATTCTTTACCACTTGAGCCACCTAGGAAGCCTAAGCAACTATTGTTTCTTTAATATTTGTTCCAGCATATGTAAATTTTTTAAATCTTAAATATTTCTTTGCTTTGTGTATATTTGGATGATTAAGCTTTGTTTTGTTTTCTTAACTGGTGACTTTTTAAAAACATCAGTCCTTGGATTTTCTAAGATAGTCCTACTATATGATAACATACATACCACTATTATTCACATTTTAACCCCCCTTTTAAAAAATTCATTGGAGTACAATTGCTTTACAAAGTTGTATTAGTTTCTGCTGTACAGCAAAGTGAATCAACTATATGTATACATATATCCCCTCGCTCTTGAGCCTCCCTCTCAGCCCCTATTCCAGCCCTCTAGGTTGTCACTGAATGCCAGGTTGGGTGCCCTGTGTTATACAGCAACTTTCCACTAGCTACCTGTCTTACGTATGGAAGTGTATATGTGTCAATGCTATTATCCCAGTTCATCCCACCCTCCCCTTCCCCCACTGTGTTCACAGTTTTTTCTCTATGTCTGCATCTCTATTCCTGGATGGACCTAGAGTCTGTCATACAGAATGAAAAAGTCACAAAGAGAAAAGCAAATATCTTATATTAATGCATATATATATATGCACATATGAAATCTAGAAAAAAGTACTACAAGCTAAGTTACTTCAGTCGTGTCTGACTCTTTGCAACACTTTCAAGGCAAGAAACAAAAACTTTAAAGATCAATGGCTTAAAACATAAGGACATTTATGGTGCTCAATCAGGCAGTAATAACTTGACAGTCGGTACAGTAGTCCTGGTATCATCAAAATCTCAAGCTCCTCCCACTTTCATCATGCTCAATACTGTTGGGTTCTGTTCTCCTCTGGAAGATCAATTCATGTACACAAGATGGCTGGTGGAACTCTAGAAAGCATACTGAAATTCAGGAGTCAAGAGAGAAAGAGAGAAGAGCTTGTTTTGTTTTTTTTCTCTGCATCTTCAATCAAGAGGAAAGTCTTTCCAGAAACCCCAAGGACTTCCCATGCTTCCCATTGACCAGAACCTGGCCACATTCCCACTCCAACAGTAATCTCTGCAATGTTGTTGCTGTTGTTGTTATTTAGTCACTAAGTCATGTCCAACTCTTTGCAACCCCTTGGACTGTAGCCCACCAGGCACCTTTGTCCATGGAATTTCCCAGGCAAGAATATGGGAGTGGTTGCCATTTCCTTCTCCAGGGGATCTTCCTGACCCAGGGATTGAACCTGTGTCTCTGAGTCTCTTGCATTGGCAGGTGGATTCCTTACCACTGAGGTATCCAGGGAAGCACCAATCTCTGCAAAGGAGAGCACAATTGCCATGACTGGTCTGGCCCAGTCATGATCCATGCCTTGGGGCTGGATGCATGGCAGACTAGACATAGATTCTTAGTGATGAAAGAGGATGAACTGTAGTATCTGCCGCCATGAGAAAGACAATATAAATACCAGGTGACAGCAGGGTGTGACAAATGCTATGAGGAAAATGAAATACTAATGAACTAGACAGTAACTGAAGTAGTACAGAAAGAGGAGTGAGTTAATAGTGTGCCTGGCCAGAGTTGGCTTCTCTGTGGACATGACATTTGAATTTAAATGCTAAGAGCAAAATGGTCAAGCAGAACTACCTGGAACAGAGTGAGAGGGGCAAGTGGTAGGAGATGTGATCAGAGATGAAAGCAGGGGGCATATATACAAGCTTTATTACATAAAGCTTGATTGGTCAGTGTAGGGAGTTTGGGGTTTTGTTCTTAGCTGAATTGTGTCTCCTCCAAATAAGATATATTGAAGTCCTAACCCCCAGTAGCTTAGAATGCCACCTTATTTCCAAACTGAGTTATTATAAAGATAAATAGTGAAGTCATTAAGATGGGTCCTAATCCAATATGACCAGTGTTCTTATAAAAAGGAGAATTTTAGACAGAGAAACATACGTACACAGAGGGAAGAAAATGTAAAGACACAAACAGCAAGAAGATGGCTGTGTGACTGTAGTGAAGCATCAGTAAGCTAAGGAAGATCAAGGGTTTCCAACAAACACCAGAAGCCAGAAGAGACAAGGAAGGATGCTCCCCTGAAGCCATCAGAGAAAACATGGCCCTGCTGACAACTTGATTTCAGACTTCCAGCCCCCAGAACTGTGGGACAATGTATTTCTGTAGCTTCTCTATTTTTTCTCACAAAGATGGCTCTCAGTTCTTTGACTCCAATATTTATCACTCACCACCTGAACATCACTTTCGTGTTTTCCAAGCAGCAAACATAGCCTGTTTCAAATAACCCATATTTTGATACCTATTATACTCAAGAATTATTATGTAGTGTTTTAAAAGTTAACCACACATCTGTTCTCATTACAAAGCACATTATCAAATCAATGCCCTATAGTAGCAGTCACCATACATGTCCTCAGCAGTGAAAGATAAGGGCAGCAGCACGTACTTAATAACATCTTTCCCAGTACTAGTTCATTTGGTTTATTATTATATTTCTTATCATGATCTTCTCTAATAACTCAGTTGAGGCACAAAAATTATAAAGAGACAATTTTCATGTTGAAATGAAATGAAATCAGAGATAATATGTATTATCTCTGTGTAAAAATTTGAGACACTTCTTGAATATATACACATACCTGGATTTTTTTTTTCCTGAAAGAGGGTTGGATAACCATGGTGACTAGACTACAGCTTTTAATTGTGAGTCAATCTTCTAATGGCAGAAACTCCATTCTCAAAAGTAATTAAAATATGATCACACACAGGTAGACGGAATCACACCTCTATGTGGACTTGCATCATAACTTGGTTATTGATCTCTGTGTTACTTTAAAGTTGTTTTCCAAAGATAAAAACTTTTAATTGGCTATTTAATTGCCTATTTTTTATTATTTATTTTTTACTTTACAATATTGTATTGGTTTTGCCATACATCAACATGAATCCGCCATGGGTGTACACGTGTTCCCAATCCTGAACCTTCCTCCCACCTCCCTCCCCATACCATCTATTTTTGATAATTTTAGCTTATTCCAAAAGGGTACATGCTGCTACTGCTGCTAACTTGCTTCAGTCGTGTCCAACTCTGTGCGACCCCATAGACGGCAGCCCACCAGGCTCTGCCATCCCTGAGATTCTCCAAGCAAGAACACTGGAGTGGGTTGCCATTTCCTTCTCCAATTTCTGTAGTTTTAAACCACTTAGGTTTTGGTACTTTGATATGGCAGCCCTTGGAAACAAACAAACAGTTTTGCTTGCAAAAAGATGGGAATTCACTGGTGGGTTTAAAGAAATGATTTACATTTTTTAGAAACTTGCTCTGGTTCATATATAGAGATGGATCATGGGCAGATGAGGAAATGAGAAATGACAAAGAGTGGAAGGAGAAGGGTCACTGAAGTCTCCCAGGGAAGAGAAAGCGGTGGTTTGCACTGTGGTTGAAGTAGTCCAAGTGGAGTGGAGTGGACAGCTTTTGGATGTATTTGGAGGGTGTAGAATATACATGACTTGCCTCTGAATTGTATACGGAGAGGCCAAAAAGAGGAAACATCAGTCTTATGCTTGCCCCATGGTGGACTGAGAGAAGTACTGGTTGGTTTGATGATGTGTGGGGCTGGAATCATTCAATTCAATTTGGAACAGGTTCAGTTTAGCATTCTTATAAGACATCCAAATTGAAACTCAGAAAAGATAATGTGATATACTAGTTTGGATTTCAGGGGCCATTTCAGAGCTGGAGGAAAAAACATGTGGGCATTGACAACCTATGGAGGGTAGTTACAGTACGTGGGTGATGAAGATCACTGAGGAAGAGAATGTAGCTAGAGAAGACGTGAGGAGGGACTTCCCAGGCAGTCCAGTGGTTAAGAATTTGCCTTTCAATGCAAAGGGTGCTGGTTTATCCCTGGTCAGGGCACTAAGATCCCACATGCCTCCAGGGCCAAAAACCAAAACATAAAGCAGGAACAATATTGTAACAAATTCAATAAAGACTAAAAATGGTCCATATCAGAAAGAGAGAGAGAGAGAGATGGAGAACTAGGATAAAGCCCCAGAGCTCACCTACATTAAGTGAGATTGAAAAGATCAGAAAGGTAAGAGGAAAATCAGGACATTGGGCCATTACCAGAAAAACAAATAACAAGTTTTGTTTTCTTGTTTTTCAGGTATAGAAAGTTGTTGCCTAAAAGTAGAGAAAGGCGACTATGGCATTAGGCATCTGTTCCTCCAATTACGAATTAACTAGAGAGTGTTACTAAGCAACTAACACACGCACACAGTGTTAAAGTGCTGTTGCCCAGGCCTCACTCAGATTAACCAAAACAGACTCTTTAGGGGTGAAGACCTGGGCATTTAATATCCTTAAATGCTCTTCTTTCTTCCTCAAAAAATTAAACAGAGGACTACCATATGATCCAGCAACACCACTCCTGGGTATTTATCCAAAGGAAATAAAAACAGGATTTCAAAGAGATATATGTACCCTCATGGTCATTGTCAGATTACTCACAATAGCCTAGATATGGAAACAACTTAGGTGTCTATCAACAGATGAATGGATAAAGAATATGTGATATATGTGTGTACATGTGTGTGTGCGTGTGTGTGTGTGCATCTGTGTGTATACACAATGGAATACTACTCAGCTGTGAGGAAGAAAGAAATTTTGCCATTTAGGACAACATGGACGAAATGTGAGGACATTTTGCTAGGTGAAATAAGTCTGATATAGAAAGACAAATAGTGTATGATCTCATGTATATGTGGAATCTAAAAAAACTAAACTCTTAGAGAGTAGAATAGTGGTTATCAGGAGCTACAGATTTGGGGAAATAAGAAGATATTGGTCAAACAGCACAAACTTCCAATTATAAAATGAATAAGTTCTGGGGATCTAATGTACAGCATGGTGATTATAGTTAATCATCAATTCAGTTGCTCAGTCATGTCCAACTCTTTGTGACCCCATGGACCACAGCACACCAGGCCTCCCTGTCCATCATCAACTCCCGGAGTTTACCCAAACTCATGTCCATTGGGTCAGTGATGCCATCCAACCATCTCATCCTCTGTCGTCCCTTTCTCCTCCTGCCCTCAATCTTTCCCAGCATCAGTCTTTTCAAATGAGTCAGCTTTTTGCATCAGGTGGCCAAAGTATTGGAGTTTCACCTTCAACATCAGTCCTTCCAATGAATACCCAGGACTGATCTCCTTTAGGATGGACTGGTTGGATCTCCTTGCAGTCCAAGGGACTCTCAAGAGTCTTCTCCAACACCACAGTTCAAAAGCATCAATTCTTTGGCACTCAGGTTTCTATATAGTCCAACTATCACATCCATACATGACTACTGGAAAAACCATAGCCTTGACTAGACGGACCTTTGTTGACAAAGTAATGTCTCTGCTTTTTAATATGCTGTCAAGGTTGGTTATAACTTTCCTTCCAAGGAGTAAGCATCTTTTAATTCCATGGCTGCAGTCACCATCTGCAGTGACTTTGGAGCCCAGAAAAATAAAGTCAGCCACTGTTTCCACTGTTTCCTCATCTATTTGCCAGGAAGTGATGGGACTGGATGCCATGATCTCAGTTTTCTGAATGTTGAGCTTAAAGCCAGCTTTTTCACTCTCCTCTTTCACTTTCATCAAGAGGCTCCTTAGTTCTTCTTCACTTTCTGCCATAAGGGTGGTGTCATCTGCATATCTGAGGTTATTGATATTTCTCCCAGCAATCTTGATCCCAGATTGTGCTTCTTCCAGCCCAGTGTTTCTCATGACGTACTCCGCATATAAGTTAAATAAGCAGGGTGACAATATACAGCCTTGACATACTCCTTTTCCTATTTGGAACCAGTCTGTTGTTCCATGTCCAGTTCTAACTGTTGCTTCCTGACATGCACACAGATTTTTCAAGAGGCAGGTCAGGTGGTCTGGTATTCCCATCTCTTTTAGAATTTTCCACAGTATATTGATAGGGATTACACTGAATCTGTAGATGCCTTGAATAGCATTGTCATTTTAACAGTATTAATTCTTTTAATCCATTAACACAGTATATCTTTCTACTTGTTTATGTTGCCTTCAGTTTTTTTTTATCAGTGTCTTATAGTTTTCTGATTATGTCACTTATTTCCTTAGTTAGATTTACTACTAGGTATTTTATTCTTTTTAATGTGATTATAATTGGGATTGTTTTTTAATTTCTCTTTTTGATATTTCATTGTTATTGTATAGAAATGCAACTGATTTCTATGTATTAAGTTAATATCCTGAAACTTTACCAAATTCATTGATGAGCTTTAGTAGTATTCTTGGTGATGTCTTTAGGGTGTTTTGTGTCATGTCATGCACAAACAGTAAATGTTTTGCTTCTTCCTTTCCAAATTGGAATAAAATTTTCCCATTTGCCACAACATGGATGAGTCTGGAGGGTATTATGCTTAGTGAAATAAGTCAGACAGAGAAAGACAAATACTGTGTGTTATCACTTGTATGTGGAATCTAAAAAGTAAAGCAAATGAATGAATATAATAAAATAGAAATAGACTCACACATACAGAAAACAAAGCAGTGGTTTCCATGGGGAGAGGGAACAGGAGGGGGGCCAGATAGGGATAGAGGATTAACAGACACAAACTAGCATGTATAAAATAAATAAACTACAAGGATATATTTTACAACACAAAGAATATAGCCAATATTTTATAATATCTATCAATGGAGTGTATTCTATAAAAATGCCGACTGACTATGTTGTAAACCTGAAACTAAAATAATACTATAAATCAATATTCAGTTCAGTTCAGTCACTCAGTCATGTCGGACTCTTTGCGACCCCGTGAACTACAGCGTGCCAGGCCTCCCTGTCCATCACCGACTCCCAGAGCTTACTCAAACTCATATCCATTCAGCCGGTGATGCCATACTACCATCTCATCCTCTGTCATCCCCTTCTCCTCCTGCCTTCAATCTTTCCCAGCATCAGGGTCTTTTCCAAAGAGTCAGTTCTTATCAGGTGGCCAAAGTATTGGAGTTTCAGCTTCAGCATCAGTCCTTTCAATGAATATTCAGGACTGACTTCCTTTAAGATGGACTGATTTGATCTCCTTGCAGTCCAAGGGACTCTCAAGAGTCTCCTCCAACACCACAGTTCAAAAGCATCAGTTTTTCAGCACTCAGCTCTCTTTATAGTCCAACTCTCACATCCGTACATGACTACAGGAAAAACCATAGCTTTGACTAGATGGACTTTTGTTGGCAAAATAATGTCTCTGCTTTTTAATATGCTGTCTAGGTTGCTGATAGCTTTTCTTCCAAAGAGCAAGTGTCTTTTAATTTCATGGCTGCAGTCACCATCTGCAGTGACTTTGGAGCAAAATAAATAAATAAAGTCTGTCACTGTTTCCATTGCTTCCCCATCTATTTGCCATGGATTTATGGGACCAGATGCCATGATCTCAGTTTTCTGAATGTTGAGTTTTAAGCCAGCTTTTTCATTCTCCTCTTTCACTTTCATCAAGAGGCTCTTTAGTTCTTCTTCGCTTTCTGATGTAAGGGTGGTGTCATCTGCATATCTGAGGTTATTGATATTTCTCCCAGCAATCTTGATTCCAGCTTGTACTTCATCCAGTCCAGCATTTCTCATGATGTACTCTGCATATAAGTTAAATAAGCAGGGTGACAATATACAGCCTTGATGTACTCCTTTTCCTATTTGGAACCAGTCTGTTGTTCCATGTCCAGTTCTAACTGTTGCTTCCTGACCTGCATACAGATTTCTCAAGAGGCAGGTCGGATGGTCTGGTATTCCCATCTCTCTCAGAATTTTCCACAGTTTATTGTGATCCACCCAGCCAAAGGCTTTGGTATAGTCAATAAAGCAGAAATAGATGTTTTCCTGGAATTTTCTGGCTTTTTCGATGATCCAGCAGATGTTGGCAATTTGATCTATATTGTACTATATACTGGAAAGTTGCAAGGAAAGTAGCTCTTAAACATTCTCACATAAAAAAAGAAACAGTAATTATGTGACGGGATGGAGGTGTTGATGTTATGGTGATAATCATTTTGAAAAATATGAGTATATCATATCAAATAAACATATTGTACATCTTAACCTTACACAATGCTATACATGAATTATATCTCAGTAAAGCCCAGGAAGAACCAAAGGAAGATGAAGAATGTAAATAAATACATAAATAAAGCTCCCTTTACAACATCAAAGGCACAATTCATTAAATAATTGAGCTGGACTTCATTAAAATTAAAACTTCTGCTCCACAACAATGTTAAGAGAATGAAAAAGGAAAAAAAAGCCATGGACTGAAAGAAAAATGTTTGCAAAAGACACATCAGATAAAGGACTATTACCCAGAATACACAAAGAAATCTTAAACTTAACAATAAGAAAACAAACAACCTAATTAAAAAATGGGCAAAAGACAGGAACAGATACCTAATCAAAGAAGATACACAGATGGAGAATCAATATATGAAAAGATTCTCCATGTTATATGTCATCGGGGAAATGGAAGTTAAAACAGTAATAAGATACCACTACATATCTATTATAATAGCCACAATCCAGAAACTGACACCACTAAATATTGGTGAGAGTAATAGAAACTGATTTATAATGAGTAGGAATGCAAAATAGTAAAGCCACGTTGGAAGATGGTTTGGCAGTTTCTTACAAAACTGAACGTACTCTAACCATATGATCCAGCAATCGTGATCCTCGGTGTCTACCCAAAGAAGTTGAAAACTTATGCCCATGCAGATATTCATAGCAGCTTTATTCATAATTGCCAAAACTTGCAATGAACCAAGATGTCCTTCAGTAGGTGAATAGATAAACTGTGGTGCATCCAAACAATGGAATATTATTCAGTGCTAAAAAGAAATGAGCTATCAACCATGAAAAGACATGGAGGAACCTTAAAGGTGAATTTTTAAATAATTTTTATGTCAATTATATCTCAACAGAGCTGGATATTTTTTTTTTTTTGCCTTTTCTAAGTTTGTTTTTTTTTTTTTTTTAGTTTTTTATTTTTTTAATTTTAAAATTTTTAATTCTTACATGTGTTCCCAAACATGAACCCCCCTCCCACCTCCCTCCCCATAACATCTCTGTGGGTCATCCCCATGCACCAGCCCCAAGCATGCTGTATCCTAGAGCTGGATTTTTTAAAATGCATCTAACTAAGTGCAAGAAGTTAAACTGAAAAGGTTACATACCGTATGATTCCAACTAAATTATATTCTTGAAAAGGCAAAACTACTGGAGACAGTAAAAGATAAGTAGTTTCCAGGGGTTGAGAAGGGGAAGGGATGAATAGATGGAGTACAGATATTATAATGATAGATACACATCATTATACATTCATCTAAATCCATAGAATGAACAACTCCAGAGGCGAACCCTAATATACACTATAGACTTTGAGTGATGATGATGTCCAGGTTGGTTCATCAATTGTAACTTATGTACCCTGCAGTGCTGGATGTTGGTATTGGGGGAGGCTATAAAGGCAAAATGATAGGATACCTAAAGAGGAACTCCCCAGGTCATTAGGTCCCCAATACTCTACTGGAGATCAGTGGAGAAATAACTCCAGAAAGAATGAAGGGATGGAGCCAAAACAAAAACAATACCCAGTTGTGAGTGTGACTGGTGACAGAAGCAAGATCCAATGCTGTAAAGAGCAATATTGCATAGGAACCTAGAATGTCAGGTTCATGAATCAAGGCAAATTGGAAGTGGTCAAACAAGAGATGGCAAGGATGAACGTTGACATTCTAAGAATCAGTGAACTAAAATGGACTGGAATGGGTGAATTTAACTCAGATGACCATTATATCTACTCCTGTGGGCAGGAATCCCTCAGAAGAAATGAAGTAGACATCATGGTCAACAAAAGAGTCCAAAATGCAGTACTTGGATGCAATCTCAAAAATGACAGAATGATCTCTGTTCATCTCCAAGGCAAACCATTCAATATCACGGTAATCCAAGTCTATGCCCCAACCAGTAACGCGGAAGAAACTGAAGTTGAACAGTTTTATGAAGACCTACAAGACCTTTTAGAACTAACACCCAAAAAAGATGTCCTTTTCATTATAGGGGATGGAATGCAAAAGTAGGAACTCAAGAAACACCTGGAGTAACAGGCAAATTTGGCCTTGGAATGCGGAATGAAGCAAGGCAAAGGCTAATAGAGTTTTGCCAAGAAAAGGCACTGGTCATCACAAACACCCTCTTCCAACAACACAAGAGAAGACTCTGCACATGGACATCACCAGATGGTCAACACCAAAATCAGATTGATTATATTCTATGCAGCCAAAGATGGAGAAGCTCTATACAAAAACAAGACCAGGAGCTGACTGTGGCTCAGATCATGAACTCCTTATTGCCAAATTCAGACTCAAATTGAAGAAAGTAGGGAAAACTGCTAGACCATTCAGGCATGACCTAAATCAAATCCCTTATGACTATACAGTGGAAGTGAGAAATTGATTTAAGGGCCTAGATCTGATAGATAGAGTGCCTGATGAACTATGGAATGAGGTTCGTGACACTGTACAGGAGACAGGGATCAAGACCATCCCCATGGAAAAGAAATGCAAAAAAGCAAAATGGCTGTCTGGGGAGGCCTTACAAATAGCTGTGAAAAGAAGAGAGGTGAAAAGCAAAGGAGAAAAGGAAAGATATAAGCATCTGAATGCAGAGTTCCAGAGAATAGCAAGAAGAGATAAGAAAGCCTTCTTCAATGATCAGTGCAAAGAAATAGAGGAAAAGAACAGAATGGGAAAGACTAGAGATCTCTTCAAGACAATTAGAGATACCAAGGGAACATTTCATGCAAAGATGGGCTCGATAAAGGACAGAAATGGTATGGACCTAACAGAAGCAGAAGATATTAAGAAGAGGTGGTAAGAATACACAGAACTGTGCAAAAAATATCTTCACGACCCAGATAATCATGATGATGTGATCACTAATCTAGAGCCAGACATCCTGGAATGTGAAGTCAAGTGGGCCTTAGAAAGCATCACTACAAACAAAGCTAATGGAGGTGATGGAATTCCAGTTGAGCTGTTTCAAATCCTGAAAGATGATGCTGTGAAAGTGCTGCACTCAGTATGCCAGCAAATTTGGAAAACTCAGCAGTGGCCACAGGACTGGAAAAGGTCAGTTTTCATTCCAATCCCAAAGAAAGGCAATGCCAAAGAATGCTCAAACTACCGCACAATTGCAGTCATCTCACATGCTAGTAAAGTAATGCTCAAAATTCTCCAAGCCAGCCTTCAGCAATACGTGAACCGTGAACTCCCTGATGTTCAAGCTGGTTTTAGAAAAGGCAGAGGAATCAGAGATCAAATTGCCAATATCCGCTGGATCATGGAAAAAGCAAGAGTTCCAGAAAAACATCTATTTCTGCTTTATTGACTATGCCAAAGCCTTTGACTGTGTGGATCACAATAAACTGGAAAATTCTGAAAGACTTTGGCATACCAGACCACCTAACCTGCCTCTTGAGAAATCTGTATGCAGGTCAGGAAGCAACAGTGAGAACTGGACATGGAACAACAGACTGGTTCCAAATAGGAAAAGGAGTACGTCAAGGCTGTATATCGTCACCCTGCTTATTTAACTTATATACAGAGTACATCATGAGAAACACTCGACTGGAAGAAACACAAGCTGGAATCAAGATTGCTGGGAAAATATCAATAATCCCAGATATGCAGATGACACCACCCTTATGGCAGAAAGTGAAGAGGAACTAAAAAGCCTCTTGATGAAAGTGAAAGAGGAGAGTGAAAAAGTTGGCTTAAAGCTCAACATTCAGAAAATGAAGATCATGGCATCTGGTCCCATCACTTCATGGCAAATAGATGGGGAAACAGTAGAAACAGTGTCAGACTTTATTTTTGGGGGCTCCAAAGTCACTGCAGATGGTGACTGCAGCCATGAAATTAAAAGACACTTACTCCTTGGAAGAAAAATTATGACCAACCTAGATAGCATATTCAAAGGCAGAGACATTACTTTGCCGACTAAGGTCCTTCTAGTCAAGGCTATGGTTTTTCCTGTGGTCATGTATGGATGTGAGAGTTGGACTGTGAAGAAGGCTGAGTGCTGAAGAATTGATGCTTTTGAACTGTGGTGTTGGAGAAGACTCTTGAGAGTCCCTTGGACTGCAAGGAGATCCAACCAGTCCATTCTGAAGGAGATCAGCCCTGGGATTTCTTTGGAAGGAATGATGCTAAAGCTGAAGCTCCAGTACTTTGGCCACCTCATGCGAAGAGTTGACTCATTGGAAAAGACTCTGATGCTGGGAGGGATTGGGGACAGGAGGAGAAGGGGACGACAGAGGATGAGATGGCTGCATGGCATCACGGGCTCAGTGGACGTGAGTGTGAGTGAACTCCAGGAGATGGTGATGGACAGGGAGGCCTGGCGTGCTGTGATTCATGGGGTTGCAAAGAGTTGGACACGACTGAGCGACTGAACTGAACTGATGCATGTGCAGGGACAGGGGAATATGGGGACTCTGTACTTCCCACTCAATTTTGCTGTGAACTTAAAACTGCTCTAAAACTTAATTTGTGAAAAAAAAATATGGCAGGCTCCCTTCTCTCTGCAAAAATACTACCCAATTAGAGTAGACAGCCTCAGGAAAGAAAAAAAATTCCCCAGGCAATTCTAAAGCACAGTTAGAGTCAGGAACCAGTCTTGAGCCATGATAAAAGTACCCAGTCAATCAACTCAATAAACAATTTTATAATGTAAATTCAAGGTAATGAACCTCTAGACATGTGCTAATTGTAGTGAATAATCTTTTTTGGCATCCTTTCCACCATTTTATGAGCATCTTCAAAGAGTTGAGAGGACATCTTTTCCCTACAACACACTGTACATTTCATCAAAGGCATAATTCAGTACAATCTTTGGTTTATAAAAAGATGACGAAAGAAAGACTCTCAACTCTAAATCTAAGCACCTTTTGAACTTTATAAAAATCACTTAAAGAGCAACATAGTCAGTGTAATAGAAAAACTAAGATCTTTATCTAGGCCCTTTTAAAATAATACATCTTACTGTCCATGAGTTACTCCATAAGGATAATGAAAAATTATTTTACACTTCAAATTAAAAATGGAAGGATTCAAAAAGTCCAAAAAGCATTTGAGAAAAGAAAGGACTTATATTTAAGAAGGAAACAAATCCTCTAACAAAATGTAGTGTCTTAATTCATTATGGTTCTAAAATTAGCTTTTCTTTAGTTTGGTGAGGAATAGGTCTATTAAAATCATCAGTACTCTTGCCAAATCGCTGAGGGGGTGGGGGCTCCTTGCTAGAAGTAAGAATCTCAATGTTCATTTTGATTCAAAGATCTTATTCCTCACCCCATAGAACTCAATAGTATCTAACACGAATGAGCGAGCAACTCTTCCTTAAAATTCTTCCTTCTCTTTGTCTTCATCATGTTATAGCAGGGGTCCCTAGCCTCCGGGCTCTAATGCCTGATGATCTGAGGTGGAGCTGATGTAATAATAATAGAAATAGAGTGCACAATAAACAAAATGTGCTTAAATCATTCTGAAACCATTCCCCCACCCGTTTTCATTGTCTTCCATGAAACCAGTCCCTAGTGCCAAAACCACTGGGGACTGCTTGTATAGGAACCACTCCTTTCCTGGCATCCTTTCCTTCATGGCCTCAGTTTTTTCCTCCACAAACCCACCGGAGTGATTTAGTTCATGGCTCAAATGTTACCCCCAGGTCCATTTCTGTTCTCAGTCTACTTTCTGACCTTCTAAACAAGAACTGCCACTTATTCCCAAGGACTCACCACTTAAATAATTCATTGGCACATCTCACTGAGCCGCCAAGTCCGATTGATTATTGGCTCCTTTCTTGCTACTCCAGTATTTTGCATCCTTAAATCAGGTGTACCACAGTTGCCCCAGCCTGAAAAATCTTATTAGTTCTGCAATTTAGGAAAAGTTGTTAACTTCTTACAACCTCAGTTACTTCATCTGTTTTATGGGAAAAGAAAAATAATCTAAGAGGCTCAGTGGGAAGGTTATTTGAGACATTGCTTTAAATTGCGAAGATTATTGCTCTGTGTTGTTGTTAGACGAGGCCCTGCTGGAGAACACCTAAGGAAACAGTGAACTCAGTCTCAAGCTATAAACAGGGCCAAGGTCTTTGACTCCCATATTATGATGCCTATAAAACTACTGGCTGGCTAGGAAGTAATAACGTTCTCCATAGTGAAACAGAATGGTTTCAGTCATATTTGAACTTCAATTTCTTCCATTCTAGCTATAAAATAATAGAGTCTACTGTCAAATCTTATTTTCTCAAAATCTTAAATTTCACAGGACTGAAAAATATTCCCTCCATTTAGTTTCAAGATGTGAAATTCTTTTAAAAATGAAGGATTTTGGAGCTGGGAGGGGGGTTCAGGATGGTGGGACACATGTACATCCATGGCTGATTCATGTCAGTGTACGGCAAAGCCCAGCACAATATTGTAATTAGCCTCCAATTAAAATAAATAAAAAAATTTTAAAAAGAAAAAGAATGAAGGATTTGAAGGGAGGTGGGAGGGAGGTTCAAGAGAGAGAGATCATAGATATATCTATGGCTGATTAATGTTGGTGTTTGGCAGAAATCAACACAATATTGTAAAGTAATTATCCTTTAATTAAAAATAAATTAAAAAATTAAAAGCAAATAACAAACAGCCTAAAATAAATAAATGAAAAAAATAAGGGATTTTTCATTAACTTCGCATGTCTCAGAGATCATAGACAAACTATAGTTTCTAGAAGCTCAACAAATTCATGTTAAGTCGGTTTTAATCCTACCTGAGGTTAATTTCACACAGAAAGAATTATTGTAAGAGTTCATACTGACAGCTTGTAATTAATGTATGCTTTTGAAAAGATGAATAGTCATTGACTGGATGCTCAAAAAAGATTTTATTTTTTGATCTTCCCACACACAGCAAAAAAAAAAAAAAAGATACCACTCATCGTATTTGACACTTTGTTATCTTTCCCAGAAGAATCTTCTCACATATTGAAAAGTTTGTCTTCTTCAAATTTATCATTTTTTTCAATTAAAACTTAATTAAAAAAACATATTTTGTGGTTTAGGAAATAAATAACAGGCTTAGAGGCATTCTGTAGTTGTTCTATGTGATGAATAAAAGCAGCTTTATTTTACATATTTACTTATTCAATCTGTATTTATTAAACGTTTACTAAGCCCAGAAATTTCCAGATGTACAAGCTGGATTTAGAAAAGGCAGAGAAACCAGAGATTAAATTGCCAACGTCTGCTGGATCATAGAAAAGGCAACGGAATTCTAAAAAAAAGTCTACTTCTGCTTCATTGACTACACTTAAGCCTTTGACTGTGTGGATCACAACAAAATGTGGAAAATTCTTAAAGAGATGGGAATACCACACCACCTTATCTGTCTCCCGAGAAATCTGTGTGTAGGACAAGAAGCAACAGTTAGAATTGGACATGGAACAATGGACTGGTTCAAAAGTGGGAAAGGAGTACGACAAGGCTGTATATTGTCACCCTGCTTATTTAACTTACATGCAGAGTACATCATGTGAAATGCTGGGCTGGATGACTCACAAGCTGGAATCAAGATTACCAGGAGAAATATAAACAACCTTAGATATGCAGATGATACCACCTTAATGGCAGAAAGTGAAGAAGAACTAAAGAGCCTCTTGATGAAGGCGAAAGAGAAGAGTGAAAAAGCTGGTTTAAAACTCAACATTCGAAAAATGAAGATCATGGCATTTGGTCCCATAAATTCATGGCAAATAGATGGGGAAAAATGGAAACAGTGACAGATTTTCTTCTTCTTCTTTTTTTTTTTTGCCTCCAAAATCACTGTGGATGGTGACTGCATCCATGAAATTAAAAGATTCTTGTTCCTTGGAAGAAAAGCTATGAAAAACCTAGACACCGTATTAAAAAGCAGAGACATCACTTTGCTGACAAAGGTCTGTATAGTCAAAGGAATGGCTTTTCCAGTAGTCATGTACAGACGTGAAAGCTGTACCATAAAGAAGGCTGAGCACCAAAAAATTGATGCTTTTGAACTGTGGTGCTGGAGAAGACTCTTGAGAATCCCTTGGACAGCAAGGAGATGAAACCAGTCAATCCAAAAGGAAATCAACCCTGAATATTCATTGAAAAGACTGATGCTGAAGGCTGAAGCTCCAGTACTTTGGCCACCTGATACGAAGAGCAGACTCATTGGAAAAGATCCTGATGCTGGGAAAGATTGAGGGCAAGAGGAGAAAGGGGCAACAGAGGGTGAGATGGTTGGATGGCATCACTGACTCAATGGGCATGAGTTTGAGCAAACTCCAGGAGACAGTAAAGGACAGCGAAGCTTGGCATGCTTCCATGGGGTCACAAAGAGTTGGATGGCACTTAGTGAATAAACGGCAACCACAAAGTGTAGAAAACCCTGCTTTTCCTTGTCTAATTGATGAATAATTATATTTTCAGAAAGTTCCTCTGATTTTCCCAGGTTTCTGAGAAGTGATTTTCAGAACTTTTTCGTCCCACTCATTAGTTTTTCAAGAAATAATTTTTGAGCAGTGCCAAGCCATTTTAGGCCTTGCACATAGAGCAGCAAACTAGACTGAAAGGTCCCAGCTCTCATGAAGCCGAAAATGTGTTAGGGAGACAGACAATCTCATGAGGAAATATATAATATATTTTCAGGTGATAAGTACAATGACACACACACAAAAAGGATAAGGTGATCTAGAGTGAAGGAGAGTGCTACTTTAGATTGGATGGTTAAGAAGCACATGAAGGAGAAATTAGTATCTGAACTCCAGGATATGAGTGAAGTAAAAGTCATGCAAGGGCTGGCAGAAGACCATCCTAGGCAGAGGGAACAGCTTTGGGATGAAACCAAGCTTAGCATGTTCATGATGAAGAAAGGAGGCCACTGTGGCTGGAGCAGAGTGAATAAGAGCAAGAGTAGAAGAAAATGAGATAAAGACCAAATCATGTAGTACCTTGTAGCCATGACTGGGCATTTAGAGTGTATTCTAAGTGGAATGGGAGGCCACTGGGGATATTAGAACTAGATGGTGACATGAGCTGATTCATGTTTATCAAAGATGACTGTGGGTCTTTTGTGGAAATAGGAAATGTGGTTAGGAGGCCAATGCAGTGAAACATGGTTCAATCCTGACTATATTCTGAAAGTAGAGCTCTTGTAGAACTTGATAATGGATTGGATTTATGGTTCAGATATAAAAGAGGAATTGACAATGACATTTAGTTTCTTGATATGAACTGGTGATTGATGCTCTCATTTAATTGAAATAAGGAAGATTAGAGGGTGAATACAGTGGATGGAGGAAGCAGAATCAGGAGTTCTTACTTAGACATAATAGAGAACCTGTTGTGCAACAAGTGCAAATGATCTGTTGTCAAGTAGACCAGACCTGTAGGAACATCATTCATAGGAAAAATTTCAGGAAGACAGGACAAGGGAAGCTATGTGGATTCCTTGCTCCCCCTCACATTCTGGGGTAGCTTCGCCACAGATGCCAGATATGGGAGAGAGACATGATTTTTGGAATGTGGGGCTTTTAATTTGAATGGTTAGGGAAGAATCAGGTTCTTCCCTGATATAATGAGGGGCTGGGATGTAATAGCAATATAACACAGTAAACTGTGCTCCATCCCCATCCTGCCAGTCCCTCCTTTGGGGTGATCAGGGACCAAGATCTAATGGCAATAGGATACAGCAGAGATTTGTTCCACCCCTATTTAAATTTGTATCCATCCCTCTTCTGCTGTTGTGAAAGTAAGAGAAGGATCCAAGGTACCTGTTGCAGCTGTATGACAGAGAAAGTTAACAGCACAATTTGCCACATCAGTGCTCATAATTGGAGAAGTATCAGCCTCTTTTGGGGGCATGCTGGGAGGGCTGTGGTCCAAGCCTTGTGGTTGACCAAGATTGATTGCTTTAAGCACTAGCTTTAGCCAGTTTCTATGGAGATTTTCAGGAGGCCAATTCCTTCTCTACAGGGGATAATTCATGAACAAATTAACACTTACCTCTTCATAAAAACTTGGATTGAGTTGGTAGTAGTGGAGTGGTGAAATGTGATTGGATTCTAGAAATATTCTCAATGTAGATTTCCCAAAGAACTTGCTGGTGGATTGACTTTTCAAAGAGAAAGGAAGCAATCAAGAAGTATGTATAGGTTTTTATCCTGACTAACTGATTTAATCATGTTGTCATTGACAGAAATAAGGAAGATTGAAGGAAGGTATAGTGGGGGTGGAGATGAAATCAAGGATTATGATTTGGAAATGACTAAAAGACAGTCGAGTAAGGAGGTGGACAGCACCTGGAGTTCAGGGAAAAGATCTGTATGAAGGATATAAATTTTTGAGTCATTAGGATATAGGTGCCTTTTAAAGCTGTTACTGAGTCCAAGTTCATATTGCTCACCACATTATAGGCCAATAATTCAAGAGATGAGTTGTTGGGACAAGTAATAGTGACTTTATTCAGAAAGTCAGCAGATTGAGATGGTAGACTTGTGTCCCAAAGTCAGAACTCATGTTTCTTTTGTACCAAAAGGGGAAGGAGTGTGGCTGGTTGTTGGAAACTTCTTGTTGCAGGAATCCTTTGCTCTCGCAGCTGTCCATGTAGGTGTGGTCACAATGTTCCTATAAACCTTCAACAAGACAATAGTTATTTTCTGTTTTGCAAATTTTTATTTCTATACAAATGAAAAAGTGCTATACCTTTAAAGGTCAGAGCCCCAAGAATGGCCTATCCTGTACATTTCAGCAGAGAAGGCAATGGCACCCCACTCCAGTACTCTTGCCTGGAAAATCCCATGGATGGAGGAGCCTGGTAGGTTGCAATCCGTGGGATCATGAAGAGTTGGACACGACTAAGCGACTTCACCTTCACTTTTCACTTTCATGCATTGGAGAAGGAAATGGCAACCCACTCCAGTGTTCTTGCCTGGAGAATCCCAGGGACGGGGGAGCCTGGTGGGCTGCCGTCTATGGGGTCGCACAGAGTCGGACACGACTGAAGTGACTTAGCAGCAGCAGTACATTTCAGGCTCTAGGCAACATTCTTTTATGAAGGTGCAGAGCCAGCACAAGCAGCAGAACACAAGAGTTAGAGCTAAGGAACAGATTCGATATGGAGTCAGGTTTGTTCTCTGCTACAAAGCCGTGGGACTGGGTTACTTTAGGAGCAAATATAAGAGAAAAAAGGACCTCACACTGGCAAACTGAATCCTGCCCAGGTTATGTTAATATTTAGAAGCCTGGAGCAGGCCTAATATTTGGAAGCCTACTTGGCCAGGCAGACTCTTGGTTGCCTACATTAAATAAATAAATAAATAAATAAAAAAGAAGGAACATTCAAGCACAATGTAATCTCAAAACAATACCTGTGATTTGCCACATAAGGCAAAACTGAGATAGGTCTAAATTGTCATTTTCAAGATAAAGGGGGAATATTTCTAAGGAGATATAAAACATAATAAACATAAAATTTGAAAAGCATGGCTTTCCCCTCACTCTGCTAAATAGAATTACCCATCAGTTAAAGATACAATTGGCAATATTCCATACTTTGTTTACACTTTCAGAGACTTCAATCAAAATTATATAATTATTCCAAAGCTTTTTGAGCAAGGTTTGTTTTTCTTTTGAATGCAACATTTTATCCTACCTTTAATAGGGTTGTATTTTACTCTCTCTTCCCCCCAAACTATAGAACTATTAAATTATAGGACATTCTTCACACATGATATGTGTATTTTCTTTTTCAAGTCTAGGCTTTAAGATGACTGTTTCAATTACAGAGCAATGATGCTTCAGGTATTGTTACTCCACTGCATATCATTCTTATTTTCATTCTTACTGTGAAGAGAAATCATTAAGGAAATTTGAAAATGCCATTGACTTTTCTTCAACTTTTGGATCTGGTTCAGTTCAGTTCAGTCGCTCAGTCATGTCCGACTCTTTGTGACCCCATGAATCGCAGCACGCCAGGCCTCCCTGTCCATCACCAACTCCCGGAGTTCACTCACACTCACGTCCACCGAGTCCGTGATGCCATGCAGCCATCTCATCCTCTGTCGTCCCCTTCTCCTCCTGCCCCCAATCCCTCCCAGCATCAGGGTCTTTTCCAATGAGTCAACTCTTCACATGAGGTGGCCAAAGTACTGGAGCTTCAGCTTTAGCATTATTCCTTCCAAAGAAATCCCAGGGCTGATCTCCTTCAGAATGGACTGGTTGGATCTCCTTGCAGTCCAAGGGACTCTCAAGAGTCTTCTCCAACACCACAGTTCAAAAGCATCAATTCTTCAGCACTCAGCTTTCTTCACAGTCCAACTCTCACATCCATACATGACCACAGTGAAAACCATAGCCTTGACTAGAAGGACCTTAGTCGGCAAAGTAATGTCTCTGCCTTTGAATATACTATCTAGGTTGGTCATAACTTTTCTTCCAAGGAGTAAGCGTCTTTTAATTGCATGGCTGCAGTCACCATCTGCAGTGATTTTGGAGCCCCCCAAAATAAAGTCTGACACTATTTCTACTGTTTCCCCATCTATTTGCCATGAAGTGATGGGACCAGATGCCATGATCTTCGTTTTCTGAATGTTGGATCTGGTACCCTGAGCTAAATGAACTAGACGTTCAATCATAATTAGGAATACTTAATTAGGAGCCAAAAGAGTGCTGGTTGGTAGGAAGGGAGGAACAAGTGTCCAATAGTAAAAATAGGGAACTGTTCTTGTCCCTCTTTGTTTTAGTTTATTTCCTTCCACCAAAATAGATTTAAAAAATTGTAACATATAGTGGGACTATATGTAATTTTGTTCTGTCTCTTATAAATGTGTTACCATACTTTCATAATTTAAGAAATAAAAAATTAAAAGAAAAAAATACATATGAGATTCTCAAGGTCCCAGAAAATTTTCAAAATTAAATTAATTAAATTCACTCTCAAAAAAACTAGAAAGCTGAGTTTTTTAAAATAAAAGCAATTAAAACAGCATATTGGATTCTAATATTTGTCAGGAACTATATATGTGTGAAAATAGCCAAGAAATTTCTGGAAAAATTAACAATGAATAATAAAGGGTACAGCAAAACATCTACCTCTCATCCAATATTTGTATTTCTTCCACCTTTTTCAGCCCCCTTGTTGTGGATGGGACTGTGTGGCTAGTTTTGGCCAATAGGCAAGAAAGGAGTCACTTCTGGGTCAAACCATTTAAGATCTTGGGCACAAACTCTTCAGTTCTCTCTTCCCATGCTTCAGTGACCTAGAGACCATCTATTGAGGTTGTGGCATCACAACAGGGAAGCAGCCTGTCCCACTGAATCTCCAGATGGAGGACAGCTGGCCTAGAATGTTGCCTGACCCACGGTGGAATCCACGTGAATGAGGAATGAGTCTTTCTTATATTAAATCACAGAGATTTGGGGGGTTCTGTTTCAACATAGCATTATCTAATACAAAAAAAGAAAAGAAAAGAAAGATAATCAGGCAAAACAACAACAACAACTCGCCCACTATGTTGTGAGGATGTCTAGGTTTTGCATTACTAATTACTAATTAGCATTACTAATACAAAAAGAAACTTTCTTCAATGAATACAACTAAACAGATCAACGAACTATAAAAGGGTTCATAAATAGACTCAAGCCTATTTGGAAGTTTAATATGTGACAATGATGTCTTAAATCAGTGGGGAAGGATGGGTTACTGCTGCATATCTCAGTTAACAAAATTAACTCAAAATTTAGCAGTTCAAAATGACAATAATCATTTGTTTTATCTTGTAGGTTTGGTGGGTCAGAAATTCTGACAGAACATCACAGAAAGTTTGTCTCCACATCATGCATGATGTCTAGGGCCTCAGCTGGACAACTCAAAGGCTGAGGGCTGGAGTACTCTGAAAGTTCATTCCCTTACATGTCTGAGGCTGATGATACCGGCTGTGGGCCAGAGGCCTAGCTGGGTCTCTCAGCTGGAGCACCCACATGGGGCCTCTTGCAAAACTTATACATTCTCACAATATAGTGGGCAGGTTGTTGTTGTTTGCCTGTGATTATCTTTCTTTTCTTTTTTTTTTAATTATGAAAAAATGATAACACGTTTACTTGGAAAATACAGAACAAAGTTACATGCAGTTCTACTGTATATTACAATTATTTTAAAAGTATATAAAATTAAGATTTTTAGTTGGAATTTCAATATCAAGCTTTCAAAAATTAATAGAATGACTGAACAGAAAGGTAGAAGGATACAGTAGACCTGAAAAGCACTATGAACCAATTCAACATAATTAAGATTTATACAAACTTTTCATACAATAACAGGATACAAATTCAAGTTCCCATAGATTATAAACCAGGAGACACTGGAACATATCCAGGGACTTAAAACTTTAAGGTGCAAAAATGTCAGAGTCTAAAGGTATTAAAATAATAGAGTCTACTCTCTTATCACTGTGGAATTATTTTAGAAATCAATATAAAAAGATATTTGAAATTAACCCACATATTTTCAAGTGCAATGTGACATTTACAAAAAGAGATCTTTGACTTATTGATTGAAAACATCAATAAAGTTAAAACACACACGAGAAAAAACACACGAGATGACTGCAGACACGAAAGCATTTAAATTAGAAGTTAATATCAAAATGAGAAATTAATACCAAGGATACTTAATAAAAACCCATGTATTTGGAAATTAAATGTTCACTTTTAAATGATGAGTGCATTTAAGAAGTCATCTTAAAGTGTTAGTTGTTCAGTTGTGTCTGACTCTTTGTGACCTCATGGACTGTAGCCCACCAGGCTCCTCTGTCCATGGAATTTTCCAGGAAAGCATAACAAGGAAAATTAGAAAACGTTTGTAATCAGAATAAAAATGAAAAGATAATTTATCAGAATCTGTTGCATGCAGTGGAAGCTGCTGAATGCAACTAAATACAATGTGGAATCTTGAATAAGGTATGAAAACAAGTAATGGACCACAGTGGCTGGGTTTTAAGAGTAAATGTAGCAAGAAAAAGAAGCTATCTTGCCTATTGTGACTTAGCCTCTGAAGTCACAGGGCATCACTTCTGCCATATTCTGTTGATCAAGGCAATTACAAAACTTTCCCCATGTTTGAGGGAGGGAACACAGATGCTATCTCTCAATGGAGACATATCAATAATGTATGGTAGAAAAGCATGAAGAATGAGATATAGATAGATATAAAGATATATATATATATATATATATATATATATATATATATATATATGCTGCTAAGTCACTTCAGTCGTGTCCGACTCTGTGCGACCCCATAGATGGCAGCCCACCAGGCTCCCCCATCCCTGGGATTCTCCCGGCAAGAACACTGGAGTGGGTTGCCATTTCCTTTTTCAGTGCCTGAAAGTGAAAAGTGAACGTGAAGTTGCTCAGTCGTGTCCGACTCCTAGCGACCCTATGGACTGCAGCCCACCAGGCCCCTCCGTCCATGGGATTTTCCAGGCAAGAGTACTGGAGTGGGGGTGCCATTGCCTTCTCCGAGATATATATATATACACACACACACATACAGTTAAATAACAGCTATCTTTGGAAAATATAATCTGCCATAATGCAAATGGTTATTTGTTAAGGCTGTAATACCACTTTTGGACAAGCTCAATGTATATATGTCCTCCTATTATAGAGATGAGACTAAAATATATATTCTTATCTACAGATATTATAGTTTGAACAGATTGCTGAAACTTAGCTGTATAAAGAAGGGATTCAATGAATAATCTTTTCTAAAGACAGGATTTTTGGTAGACTTTCTTCAAATTACAAACTAGTATACAGATTAAAGGGCTTCCCTGATAGCTCAGTTGGTAAACAATCTTCCTGCAATGCACAAGACCCTGGTTTGATTCCTTGGTCGGGAAGATCTGCTGGAGAAGGGATAGATTACCCACTCCAGTACTCTTGGGCTTCCCTTGTGGCTCAGCTGGTAAAAAATCGGCCTGCAATGCAGGAGACCAAGGTTCGATCCCTGGGTTGGCAAGATCCCCTGGAGAAGGGAAAGGCTACCCGCTCCAGTATTCTGGCCTGGAGAATTCCGATAGTTCATTGGATCTCAAAGAGTCGGACATGACTGAGCAACTTTCTCTTTCTATTTTCTTTCTATATAGATGAAAGGACTTCCCAGGTGGCGCTAGTGGTAAAGAAACCACCTGCCAATGCAGGAGACATAGGAGATGCAGATTCAATTCCTGGGTTTGGAAGATCCCCTGGAGAAGGGAATGGCAACTCACTCCAGTATTCTTGCCTGGAGAATCCCATGGACAAAGGAGCCTGGCGGGCTATAGTCAAGGCGCAAAGGGATGGACATGACTAAGGCAACTTAGCACACACACACACATATAAATTTCCATATATATTATTTAGTTATCTTGTACTGTTGGAAATAATTTGGGTCCTTTACTGAGATTACTTTTTATGTCCAAAGCCTTACAAAATTCCAGACTAAAGATATTTTTGTTAAATTATATGAAGTAGAGCTTCAGGCTCTTTTCCACGGGTCTATGCACTATAGTAAATGAAAACAATTTTCTAGGAGAATTTTGACCTTGCCCATTGTTTCCTCATGTCTCAACCTTGAAGCTAAAGTACTATGACTTTCCATTCAGGCACACAGTCTTGTTAGATAGTTCCTCGATTTTCACAGAAGGATATTAGCCCTACTCCCTGGAGACTGATCATTTGATCATCTGCAAAAGTATTCCAACGTAGAAGGACTGGTATCCGCAGGTGGCCCAGTGGTGAAGAATTTGCCTGCTAATGCAGAAGCTGCAGGAGACGTGAATTCGATCTCTGGATTGGAAAGATCCCCTGGAGAACAGAATGGCAACCCATTCTGATATTCTTATCTGGAAAATCCCATGGACGTAGGAGCCTGGTAGGCTACAGTCCATGGGGTCTCAAAGAGATGGACATGACTGAGTATCTGAACAGCAGCAGCACAACCTCCAACTTCTGCAACTCATAAAAGTATGAGGACTGACCTCAGGCCACTGGAACCACTTTGCCCACGGGCATTAGAGCAGGAGTTTCCAGAGAGTTTACATCATCCCCCCTTACCCTTGAACCCTACAGCCCTTAACCAATGAGGCTTGTCATAGCTTTTCTTCCAAGGAGCAAAGGTCTTTTAATTTCATGGCTACAGTTACCATCCACAGTGATTCTGGGGCCCAAGAAAATAAAATCTGTCACTATTTCCACTTTTTCTACATCTGTTTGCCATGAAGTGGTGGGACCGGATGCCATGATCTTAGTTTTCTGAATGTTGAGTTTTAAGCCAGCTTTTTCACTTTCCTCTTTCACTTTCATCAAGAGGCTCTTTAGTTCCTCTACACTTTCTGCTATTAGAGTGGTATCATCTGCATATCTGAGGATGTTGATATTTCTCCTGGCAATCTTGATCTCAGTTTGTGATCCATCCAGCCCAGAATTTCCATGATGTACTTTGTATATAAGTTAAATAAGGTGACAATATATAGCCTTGTCATACTCCTTTCCCAATTTTGAACCACTCACTTATTTCATGTAAGACTCTTAACTGTTTCTTCTTGACTCACATACAGATTTCTCAGGAGATAGGTAAGGTATTCTGGTATTCCCATCTCTTTAAGAATTTTCCACAGTTTTTTGTGATCCACACAGTCAAAAGCTTTAGCATAGTCAATGAAGCAGAAATGGATGTGATGTTTTTCTGGAATTCTCTTGCTTTTTCTATGATCCAATGAATGCTGGAAATTTGATCTCTGGTTCCTCTGCCTTTCCTAAATTCAGCTTGTACATCTGGAAGTCCTTGGTTTATGTACTGCTGAAGCCTAGCTTGAAGGATTTTGAGCATAACCTTACTAGCATGCAAAATGAGTGCAATTATATGATAGTTTATACATTCTTTGGCATTGCCCTTCTTTTAGATTGGAATGAAAACTGATCTTTCCCAATCCTGTGGCCACTGCTGAATTTTCCAGATTTGCTGACATAGTGAGTGCAAGCACTTTAATAGCATCATCTATTAGGATTTGAAATAGCACAGCTGGAATTCCATCACTTCCTCTAACCTTGTATGTAGTTCAGTTCAGTCAGTTTCGTTGCTCAGTCGTGTTCAACTCTTTGCGACCCCATGAATTGCAACATGCCAGGCCTCCCTGTCCATCACCAACTCCAGAAGTTCACCCAAACTCATGTCCATCAAGTCAGTGATGCCATCCAGCCATCTCATCCTCTGTCATCCCCTTCTCCTCCTGCCCCCAATCCCTCCCAGCATTAGAGTCTTTTCCAATGAGTCAACTCTTCGCATGAGGTGGTGTATGTAGTAATGCTTCTTAAGGTCCACTTGACTTCAGACTTCAGGATCTCAGGCTCTAGGTGAGGGACCACACCATCGTGGTTATCTGGATCATTAAGACCATTTTTGTATAGTTCTTCTGTGTATTCTTGCCACCTCTTTTAAATCTCTTCTGCTTCTGTTAGGTTCTTACCCTTTCTGTCCTTTATCGTGCACATTCTTGCATGAAATATTCCTTGATATCTCTAGTTTTCTTGAAGAGATCTCTAGTTTTTCCCATTCTATTGTTTTCTTCTACTTCATTGCAATGTTCATTAAAAAAGGCCTTCTTATCTCTCCTTGCTATTTTCTGGAGCTCTGCATTCAGCTGGGTGTATCTTTCCTTTTCTCCCTTGCCTTTCACATCTCTTCTTTCTTCAGCTAAGTGTAAAGCCTCCTCAGACAATCACTTTGCCTTCTTGCATTTCTTTTTCTTGGAGATGGTTTTGGTCACCACCTCCTATACAATGTTATGAACCTCTGTCCATAGTTCTTCAGGCACTCTGTCCGCCAGGTCTAGTCCCTTGAATCTATTTGTCACCTCCAGTGTATTATCATAAGGGATTTGATTTAGGTCATACCTGAATGGCCTGGTGTTTTCCCCTACTCTCTTCAATTCAAGCATGAATTTTGCAATAAAGAGCTGATGATCTGAGCCACAGTCAGCTCCAGATCTTGTTTTTGCTGACTGTACAGAGTTTCTCCATCTTCAGCTGCAAAGAATATAGTCCATGTGATTTCAGTATTGATCATTTGTTGATGTCCATGTGTAGAGTCGTCTCTTATGTTGTTGGAAAAGGGTGTTAGCCATGACCAGTGTGTTCTCTTGATAAAACTGTTAGCCTTTGCCCTGCTTCATTTTGTACTCCAAGGCCAAACTTGCCTGTTACTCTCTTGACTCCCTACTTTTGCATTCCAATTCCCTATGATGGAAAGGACATTTTTTTTTTTTTTGGCGTTAGTTCTAGAAGGTCTTGTAGGTCTTCATAGAATGGGTCAACTTCAGTTTCTTTGGCATCAGTGGTTGGGCCATAGACTTGGAATACCATGATATTGAATGATTTGCCTTGGAAACAAACAGAGATCATTCTGTCATTTTTGACACTGTACCCAAGTACTTCCTTTCATACTCTTTTGTTGACAGTGAGGGTTACTCCATTCATTCTAATGGATTCTTGCCTGCAGTAGTAGACAGAATGGTCATCTGAATTAAATTCTCCCATTCCTGTCCATTTTAGTTCACTGATTCTTAAGATGTTGATGTTCACGTTTGTCATTTCCTGCTTGACTACATCCAGTTTACCTTGATTCATGGACTTAACATTCCAAGTTTTTATGCAGTATTTTTCTTTATAGCATTGGACTTTATTTTCACCACCAGACACATCCACACGTGGGCGTTGTTTTTGCATGGCCAAAGTGCTTCATTTTTTTTCTGGAGCTATTAGTAATTGCCCTCTGCTCTTCCCCAGTAGCATATTGGACACCTTCCAACCTGGAATGCTCATCTTCTGGTGTCATATCTTTTTGCCTTTTCATACTGTTCATGGGGTTTTCATGGCAAGAATACTAGAGTGGTTTGCCATTCCCGCCTCCATTGGACCACATTTTATCAGAACTATTCACTATGACCTGTCTGTCTTGGGTGGCCCTGCATGGCATGGCTCATAGCTTCATTGAATTATGCAAGTCCCTTTGGCATGACAAGGCTGTGATCCATGAAGGAAATAATATTATAACACTATTTAAATAATTCCAAAGTACAGAAAATGATGGAAAGCTTCTGATTCATTTGATGAAGTTAGCAAAACTCAATATTAAAACATAATAAATATTAAACACTCAAAAAGCTTATTAAATAGATTAGCGAATATATAGAAACAAAAATCTTTAAACATAGAATTGGCAAAGGGAATCCAGCAAGAAAATAAAAAGAATAGTATACCACATAGAACAGAGTTTATACCAAGAAGGCATGGGGTATTTAATATTTAAAAATCTAATAACATAATTTATCACATCAAGAGAGAAAAACCAGAATTTCAATAGATGTTTCAAATTTAATTAATAGATGATAAAATTATTAATTATAAATATGTGTTATAAACTGGGGCTGGAAGAAAACTTCCTTAAAATGATAAATGGCATATTTTGTAAACTAACAATTTACATCATTCTGACAGACTTTTCAACTGAGGTCAGGAATAAGATAAAGACACTTAAAATAATCACTATTCTTTTTTATTTCTTTTTTACTATTCTTTTTTATTTCTGTAAGTTTGAAACCAACAGAAATAGGAGGCATAAGTATTAGAAAGAGAATAAAACTAATGCTATTTTCAATTTTTTTAATCTACCTTGAAACCTCAAGAAAATCATTCATGAAAATATTAAAACTACTAGGAAGTGATGGATAACAACATAAGCATACAAGAATCAATGACTTTTCCATATTAAAACTAGATATTAATATTTCATCTGTAAAATAAGTAGAAGCTATACCAGACCACCTGACCTGCTTCTTGAGAAACCTATATGCAGGTCAGGAAGCAACAGTTAGAACTGGACATGGACCAACAGACTGGTTCCAAATAGGAAAAGGAATACATCAAGGCTGTATATTGTCACCCTGATTATTTAACTTATATGCAGAGTACATCATGAGAAACACTGGGCTGGAGGAAGGACAAGCTGGAATCAAGATTGCTGGGAGAAATATCAATAACCTCAGATATGCAGATGACACCACCCTTATGGCAGAAAGTGAAGAGGAGCTAAAAAGCCTCTTGATGAAAGTGAAAGAGGAGAGCGAAAAAGTTGGCTTAAAGCTCAACATTCAGAAAACGATCATGGCATCTGGTCCCATCACTTCATGGGAAATAGATGGGGAAACAGTGGAAACAGTGTCAGACTTTTTTTTGGGGGGGGGGCTCCAAAATCACTGCAGACGGTGACTGCAGCCATGAAATTAAAAGACGCTTACTCCTTGGAAGAAAAGTTATGACCAACCTAGACAGCATATTAAAAAGCAGAGACATTACTTTGTCAACAAAGGTCCATCTAGTCAAGGCTACGGTTTTTCCAGTAGTCATGTATGGATGTGAGAGTTGGACTGTGAAGAAAGCTGAGTGCCAAAGAATTCATGCTTTTGCACTGTGGTGTTGAAGACTTGAGAATCCCTTGGACTGCAAGGAGATCCAACCAGTCCATCCTAAAGGAGATCAGTCCTGGCTGTTCTTTGGAAAGAATGATACTAAAGCTGAAACTCCAATACTTTGGCCACCTCATGCAAAGAGTTGACTCATTGGAAAAGACTGATGCTGGGAGGGATTGGGGGCAGGAGAAGAAGGAGATGACAGAGGATGAGATGGCTGGATGGCATCACCGACTTGATGGATGTGAGTTTGAGTGAACTCTGGGAGTTGGTGATGGACAGGGAGGCCTGGCGTGCTGCAGTTCATGGGGTTGCAAAAAGTCGGACACGACTGAGCGACTGAACTGAACTGAACTGAACTGAAGTGATACCATACTTTCAAAAGATCTTAAGTATTGTGCTATATTGTATGCTGCTGCTGCTGCTGTCGCTTCAGTCGTGTCCGACTCTGTGCGACCCCATGGACTGCAGCCTACCAGGCTCCTCCATCCATGGGATTTTCCAGGCAAGAGTACTGGAGTGGGGTGCCATTGCCTTCTCCAGCTATATTGTATACAGAAAACCAAAAAAAAAAAATACCTTAAAAAGAGTTTATTTTATTTTATTTTATTTTTAATTAATTAATTTATTTATTTTTTAAATGTTAAAATCTTTAATTCTTACATGCGTTCCAAAACATGAACCCCCCTCCCACCTCCCTTCCCATAACATCTCTCTGGGTCATCCCCATGCACCGGCCCCAAGCATGCTGTATCCTGCGTCAGACATAGACTGGCGATTCAATTATTACATGATAGTATACATGTTAGAATGCCATTCTCCCAAATCATCCCACCCTTTTAAAATAGAGAAAGACATGATATTTCTGGACAGGAGGATCTATTATTATTAAAGTGTTAATTCTCCCTAGTTTACTTTATAAATATGATATTTTAAATTTACTTATTTTAATTGGAGGCTAATTACTTTACAATATTGTACTGGTTTTTGTCATTCATTGACACGAATCAGCCATGGTTGTACATGTGTTCTTCATCCTGAACCTCCTCCCAACTCCCTCCCCATCCCATCCCTCAGGGTCATCCCAGTGCAGGAGCCCTGAGCACTCTGTCTCATGCATTCAACCTGGACTGGCCATCTATTTCACATATGATAATATACATGTTTCAATGCTATTCTCTCAAATATTTTTTAATCTAACCCCAGTACCAACTGAGCATTCTTGTAATTTGACAAAATGCTTCTAAAATTTATCCAGAAGAATAAACATGAAAGAATAACCAAGAAAATTTATAAAAGAAAAATGAGAAGGAATCTGAAACCAAATGTTGAAATATATTATAAAGCCACAATAATTTGAACAATGTGGTATGGGCATAGGACTAGACAAACAGTTCAAGGTAACAAAAATAAAAAGTCCAGAACAAATGCAGGAATGTTTAAGAATTCAGCATATGATAGTAGTGTCATTTATATAATACTTATTTTATAATTTTACTAAATATTTGTGGAAAAAATAAGTTAATTTCATTATTCCAGAATAGATTCCAGCTGAGCTAAGAATGCAATTTTTTAAGGAAAAAAACATCAACGTCCCAGAAGAGAATATAGATAAAACTTTTATATATTTATTTTTTATAATTTAAATTTATTTATTTTAATTGGAGGCTAATTATTTTACAATATTATATTGGTTTTGCCATACATCAACATGAATCAGCCAAGGGTGTACACGTGTTCCCCATCCTGAACCCCCTCTCCCACCTCCCTCCTCGTACCATCCCTCTGTGTCATCCCAGTGCACCAGCCCCAAGCATCCTGTATCCTACATGGAACCTGGACTGGCGATTCGTTTCTTATATGGTATTATACATGTTTCAATGCCACTCTCCCAAATCATCCCACCCTCTCCCTCTCCCACAGAGTCCAAAAGACTATAGAACATTTATATAATCCTGGAGTGCTATAAGTTTTTCTAATCATGGCACTGAAAGCAATATCATTTTGAAAAATGATGTAGGGGATTCCCAGGTGGTCCAATGGTTAGTACTCTGTGCTTCTACTACTTGGCACCAAGTTCAGATCCCTCAGATTCTACAAGCCCCATGGCATGGCAAAAAAAAAAAAAAAAAAGTTCATTTGATTATATAAAAACATTAACACTCCTATGCATACAGAAAAAATAGTATATATTAAAATTCAAGCATATTGTACTTTTCTATCAGAAGAGAATAAACAAAATTAGGAAAACATCACTACTACACAGGAAGAAAAATAAATACATGTATACAATAAAAAGCTTCACAAACTAAAATAATTAAAACTGGCAAAGGCCATGAAAGGCCATATAATTCACAAAATTGCAGAGTCAATCATTTTATTTTTAAGAAATGTTAAGTTCTTTAAAAATAAAGTGCAAATTAAAACAGTGAGGTGTACATTACCTTTTTTGTATCAAACTGATAAGAATTAAATAAATGATACACAATGTTTTGGTAAGTGTATAAGCACCTTGTACCCTTGAACACAGCTGGTCTGAGTATAAATTCTATGAAGTTCATACAGAAAAGTAGACATTTATGTATAAAAGTGTTTAAATGTTGATCATTGGCTTTCCAGGCATTTGTTCTAAGGAAATAACTATAAATTTTTGCTATTATTTAACTCTAAGTTTGTCCACAGCATCATTTCTTATGGTAGCTAATCTTGGAAACATACTAACTATCCAACAATAGGAGATTTGCTCACTAAATAATTGCCTTTATTCAATGAAATACATAGAAACTATTAGAAATATTTTTAAGAGAATGTTTAATGGCTTGGGAAAATGTGCATGACATATAATTTAAGTAAAAACAGATTGAAAAATAACATGCAGTTTGAAACGTTTGTTAAAAATTTCATTCATGCATAGCATGAAATAGGAAAAACACACCCTAGACTGTTAACAATTTTTTTTCTTAGATACTGGGATTTTAGATTATTTATAATGTCCTTTTCTACTTACCTGCAAGTTTCATATTTTCTTCAATGAAACACATAAAAAATTCCTCAACATCACTAATTATTAGAGAAATGCAAATCAAAACTACAATGAGGTATCACCTCACACTTGTCAGAATGGCCATCGTCAAAATGTCTACAAACAATAAATGCTGGAGAAGGTGTGGAGAAAAGAGAAGCTTCCTACATGGTTGGTGGGAATGTAAATTGAAATAACCATTATGAAGAGCAGCATGAAAAAAGTGAAAGTGAAAGTCGCTAGTCACGTCCAACTCTGCGATCCCATGGACCATACAGTCCATGGAATTCTCCAGGCCAGAATACTAGAGTGGGTAGCCTTTCCCTTCTCCAGGGGATCTTCTGAAACCAGGGAGTGAACCCAGGTCTCCTGCATTGCAGGTGGATTCTTTACCAGCTGAGCCACAACAGTTTAAGGGTCCCGTAAAAAGCTGAAAATAGAGCTACCATATAATCCAACAATCCCACTCCTGGGAGTGTATCTGAAAGTGCAGTGAAAGTCTCTCAGTCGTGTCCTACTCTTTAGGACCCCATGGACTATACAGTCCATGGAATTCTCAAGGCCAGAATACTGAGGTGGGTAGCCTTTCTGTTCTCCAGGGGATCTTCCCGACCCAGGGATTGAACCTAGGTCTCTCACATTATAGGCTGATTCTTTACCAGCTGAGCCACAAGGGAAGCCCAAGAATACTGGAGTGGGTAGCTTATCCTTTCTCCAGCAGATTTTCTCAACCCAGGAATCGAACCTAGGTCTCCTGCATTGCAGACAGATTCTTTACCAACTGAGCTATCACGGAAGCCCCAGTGTATCTGGAGAAAACCATAATTCAAAAAAACACATGCACCCAAATAATCATTGCAGCACTATTCACAATAGCAAGACATGGAAGCAATCTAAATGTCCATCAATAGAGGAATTGGATAAAGAAGATGTGCTATGTACATATAATGGAATATTAATCAGCCATAAAAAGAAAATAATGCCATTTGCAGCAATATGGATGAACCTGAAGATTATCATACTAAGTGAAGTAACTTATACAGAGAAAGAAAAATATTGTATGATTCACTTATATGCGAATCTAAAAAAAAGTGGTACAAGTGAACCTATCTAGAGAACAGAAACAGACATACAGACTTAGAGAAACAACTTGTGGTTACCAGGGGGGAAGGGTGGGGAAAGGGATAAATTGGGAATTTGGGACTGACATATACACACTACTATATATAAAATAGGTAACTAATAGGGACTTAGTGTATAACATAGGGAACTCTACTTAATACTCTGCAATGGCCTATATGGGAAAAGAGTCGTAAAAAGAGTGGGTATATGTATTTGTATAACAGATTCACTTTGCTATACGTCTGCAACTTAACATAGCATTGTAAATCAATTATACCCCCATAAAAATTTTTTAAAAAGAACGTTGTAATCTTTTCACTTACACTTTTTATTTTATATTGGAGTATAGCAGATTAACAACATTGAGACAGTTTCAGATGACCAATGAAGGGACTCAGCCATACACATACATGTATCCATTCTTCCTCAAACTCCTTCCCCATCCAGGTTGTCAAGTAATATTGAGCAGAGCTCCCTGTGCTGTACAGTAGGTCCTTGTTGGCAATTCGTTTAAAATATAACAGCTATTCTGTGCCAGATACTGTTCTAGGTGTTGAGCAGCCATACAGTGGAGGAGGAGAAAAGTACACAATTCCTGCTGTTATGGGCTGCACTGAGTTTTCTCACCCCCTCCCCCAAATTCGTATGTTGGAGTCCTAATTCCCCAGTACCTCAGAATGCAACTGTATTTGCAAACAGTATCTCTACAGAAATAAATTAAAAGGAGGTCATTAGTGTGGACCCTGATCCAATGTGACTGGTGTTCAAATTAAAGGGAGAAATTTGGACAGACACAGACATCTGTAGAGAGAAAATAATGTGAGGACCCAGGGGAAAGAAGGCCATCTCTAAGCCAAGGAGAGAGACCTGGAACAGATCCTTCCCTCATAACCTTGAGAAGAAACCAGCCCTGCCTACACCTAGATAGAGGACTTCCAGCCTCCAGAACTGTGAGACTGTAAGTTTCTATTGCTGATGTCATCCCATCTGTGACACTTTTTTACAGCAGTCCCGGCAAAGAAATCACCCACTATCAAGGGGATAAGGCGCAAACAAACAAACAAACAAAAAATAATAATTATGATCAAGTCCTCAGGAAAGGCTGTCATGAGGAAGCCCAGTTTAAGTCACAACCTGAAGGATGAGAAGGAAGTAACCTGTGAAGAGGAGAAAGCATCCAAGGTAGAGGGGCAACATACATACAAGTCTGGGCCAGAGAGGGATTGAGCTGCTTTGAGAATTTGAGAATCAAGGGTTGGTGAATGGGTTCTGCAATGAGGCACTGGAGACAGACATCAGAACCCAATGAGATTCTTCTGTCACTTGTTCTCAATAGGTGTGATGAAGTGTAATGAGTCCTCAGTCCCCAGTGTGGGCTCTGTCACTTATTACTGACCTAATTTCTTAATTGAGTCCTCCATTATAAAAAATATTTTCAAGGGAAACCCCCTACACTGTTGGTGGGAATGTAAATTGGTGCAGCCTCTATGGAGAACAGTATGGAGGTTCTTTAAAACCTGAAAATACAGCTATCATACTATCCAGCAATCCCACTCTTGGGCATATACCTAGACAAAAGTATAATTCAAAACGATGCATGCACCATTATATTAATAGCAGCACTAATAACAGGATACTACTCAGCCATAGAAAGAATGAAATAATGCCATTTTCATCAACATGGATGGAGCTAGAGAGCTTCTCAGGTGGCTCAGTGATAAAGAATCTGCCTGTCAATGCAGGAGACACAGGTTCGACCCCTGGGTCGGGAAAATCTCCTGGAGAAAGAAATGGCAGCCAACTTCTGTATTCCTGCCTGGAAAATCCCATGGACAGAGGAGCCTGATGGACTACAGTCATGGGGTTGCAAAGAGTCGGACACAACTAAGCAACTGAGCATGCACACACACAAGCATAGACCTAGAGAGCATACTAAGTGAAGTAAGTCAGAAAGAGAACGAGAAATACCAGGTGATATTACTTATAGGTGGAATCCAAAGTGTGACACAAAGGAACTTATTTCTGAGACAGAAACAGACTCACAGACGTAGAGAACAGACTTGTGATTATCAAAGGGGAAAGCAGGGGGAGGGACAAATTAGGAGTTTGGGATTAGCAGACTATATATAAAATAGATAACCAACAAAGACCTACTGCACAGCACAGGGAATATATTCAATATCTTATTATAACTGAAAATGGAAAAGAATCTGAAAAAGAATGGATATATGTATATGTAAAACTGAATCATTTTGCTGTACACTTGAAACATTGTAAATCAACTGCTGCTGCTGCTGCTAAGTCGCTTCAGTCGTGTCCGACTCTGTGTGACCCCATAGATGGCAGCCCACCAGGCTCCTCCATCCCTGGGATTCTTCAGGCAAGAATACTGCAGTGGGTTGCCATTTCCTTCTCCATGTAAATCAATTAAACTTCAGTAAAAAAATTTTCAATATATATGTATATTTAAATCACTTTGCTGTATACTTAAAACATTATAAATCAAAATACTTCAATAAAAAGAATTTTCAATCACAGATACATAAATCTAGAAACCTGGGTAATGAGAATATAAAAATACTCTCAGAATTCATTCTTAATTTTGATAAAGGTGTGTTTCATGATTCTCATTCTCTGTACTTTTAAAACTCTTTCCCCCTTCCTGAAACTTCCTGGTACCTCTCAAATTTCTAGGTCACTTAAGTGCATGAAGAAATTTGGCCACCACGTCCGCCCTTAGCACAGGGAAAGTAAGCAGAAAGACTATGACTCCATGGTCAGGTATGGATGGAAGTCTGCACCTGGGAACTTCTCTAAATGCATTTCATTCTCCTCATGCCCCCACAGTCACCCATCAATCATTCAAGTTCACTAATTCAATTATACACCCTCTTCTTTCTGTCACTGAGGACATGCCACCTCATTTTGCCATGAGGCCTAACTCCCAATCATCCTGTAGAGCTGTTTTCCAGCTCTTGGGCAGGCAGGCACTTAACTCATCCCTCGCAAAGAGTCGGACACGACTGAGTGACTGAACTGAACTGAACAGTGTCCTGACTCAGAGCAACATTTTATTCTTATCACTAAGTCTCCCAAATGCTTATTTGGTTAACAACAAATGTCCACTTTGTAGTTACTTCAAAAGAGATGGCTTTATTGTTCCATCACATATCCAGCTGATCTTTCAGCAAGTAAATTAAAATAGATTGACCCTTTGAAGTTATAAATTTTTTAATTTGTAATTTTGAGCAGATTTCTGTATTTACTCTATATACAGTACAAAGACCAAACTAAAATGACTTCAAGATATTCATTCTAGTTGAATCAAAGCTCATTTTTAAATAATCTAGTGAAAGTCATTTTTCTTCTCAAATAGGTTGAACAGAAAGGAATTCTTTAAAAAGAAAAAAAGGAGATCCAAGTATATTATGAATATACCATGCAATTTAAAATTTAATACTGCAGCTTGGTTCTCTGCTCATTCTTTTGTGCATTTCTACTGTTGACATATGCCTTTGAAAGCACATCTAGAATACTAATAAACAAATAATGGTTGAGCACAGCTGATAGAACTCCCAAGTACAAACATAGATTAAAGTAAGCTTGATTTTAAACATGGGTGCATGCTAAGTTGCTTCAGCTGTGTCCGACTCTTTGTGACCCTATGGACTGTAGCACCCCCAGGCTCCTGTGTCCATGGGATTCTCCAGGCAAGAATACTGGAGTGGGTTGCCATGCCCTCCTCCAGGGGATCTTCCTGACCCAGAGATCGAACCCGAGTCTCTTATGTCTCCTGCATTGGCAGGCGAATTCTTTACCACTAGAGCCACTTGGGAAGCCCAATTTTAAAGGTACTGCCTTGCCAGTTCGTATTCAAATCCATATATTATTACTCCTTAACTTTCATTTGCATGATTATTAAAAGTCAAATAGACCCTTTTTCTTTTTTTATTTAAATTTATTTATTTTAATTGGAGGCTAATTACTATACAATATTGTATTGGTTTTGCCATATCAACATGAATCTGCCACGGGTGTACATGTGTTCCCCATCCTGAACCCCACTCCCACCTCCCTCCCCATCCCATCCCTCTGGATCATCGCAGTGCACCAGCCCCGAGCATCCTGTATCATGCATCGAACCTGGACTGGCGATTCATTTCATATATGATATTATACATGTTTCAATGCCATTCTCCCAAATAGTCCCACCCTCTCCCTCTCCCACAGAGTCCAAAAGACTGTTCTATACATCTGTGTCTCTTTTGCTGTCTCACATACAGGGTTATCGTTACCACATTTCTAGATTCCATATATATGCGTTAGTATACTGTATTGGTGTGTTTCTTTCTGGCTTATTTCACTCTGTATAATAGGCTCCAGTTTCATCCGCCTCATTAAAACGGATTCAAATGTATTCTTTTTAATGGCTGAGTATACTCCATTGTGTATATGTACCACAGCTTTCTTACCCATTCATCTGCTGATGGACATCCCCGGTATGTGGTTATGGGTACAGAGCCCCAGGATCCAGTGGAAGTGTCCTCTGGCAGTTTCCTGGGTCCGCAACCATTTTCAAACATGACTCTAATATGTCTTACCCTTCTTCATCTACTACTACAATCTCCATATATCCAGCTCTGCTGAGAATTCAATAAATATGAAATATCAGGGGATATTACTGGACGCCCTTCCAACACCAATGCATAAGAACTTTCCAACTCACACGACAACCTTGTGCTGATAAGTATTTTCTTTTACTTCCCTATAGCTTTTAAAACAGTTGATTTTCCTCCTTAAAAACTCCTCCCCCAGCGTCTATAACAGCAAACCTTGGATATTTCCATCACTGTGGTTCAGCGTGGAATCCACTACATGTTCCTTCCTACTGATTTACATATTACAGACCAATCAATCTTCCTCTCCTCTTTGAAAACCCCTGAGACCATCCCATATTGATTAGACCTGCCACTGACTGCACAGTATTTATACCATTTTCGTCAATAACCGAATATGGTTCAGCTCTGTGGCATCTTTCATAATGTAGCCTTATATTTTAGTTAATCTTTATATCCTTCTTAAAGAGAAACATACTTTTCTGAGAGAACAAAGTTGACAATTTGGAATACAATCTGAGGGTCCTCTCCCTTGTCCTTTCAGCGACAGGAATCATCAGTTCAGTGAAGAATCTATTGTTAGAGCAGAGTAAAGGGGCTAAAAAGTACTCTGTTTTGTTTTGTTTTTACCCCAAAATTCTTTGCTTGTTTTTGTTTGTTTTACTTTACAATATTGTATTGTTTTTGCCACACATCAGCATGAATCTGCCACGGGTGTACACGTGTTCGCAATCCCGAACCCCCCTCCCACCTAAACTTGTGGTAGAGATAACAGGTTGAGAGCAAAGGATTTGAGTTCCAAGAGTATGGTCTTTTTCTGTTTTAAAAGCCAAGGTGACTCAGGGCACAAAGTCTTTGCTAAACGAAAGGCATGGAGTGTAGGACCAGCCTGGAGAAGAGATTGCAGTGCCCTGAGCTGAACTAAACAAAGAGTCAGAGGAGGAGAAGAGCTTTTGCAGGGAGTGAGAAATGAGTATGGGGACTTGCGTTCCCTTTCCAGTTGGATGAAACTCTTGCAAGAAGTCTCCCTATGCCCTCCTCTGTAGTTTGAGGATATATGTGCCACAGTGTCTATTGAAGATTGAGATGTCTAGGCAGAAGGACCTAAGGGAGACTTGGGGGCCTCCATGCACTCTAGCATTGCACCAGAAGCCATTCTAGTTCTTGGCTAGCTACTCCTAGCCATTCAAGCATAGGAGTAGCTGAAAAAAAAAAATGGTGGGACTTCAGTATTCCCAGTTTGGATAAGGACAAAATGAGTGACCAGCAGAAACCATTGACCAGAGGCCAGATGGATGTCCCGGCAGCTGCCAGTAAGAACAAATGTTAATGATATTCAGGGACAAGGGAGATCAGGTCCACACTGGCTCCTCTGCTAAAGTTCTTCCCTGCCAACCTTGCTGCTTACTGAGCCTGTGGGAACTTAGCTACCACTCCAAAGAAAAGGACAGAGTCGGAAAGCTTTTTTCTTTTTAATCAATTTTTTTTTTTTACTTTATTTTACTTTACAATACTGTATTGGTTTTGCCATACATTGACATGAATCCACCACGGGTGTATACAAGCTCCCAGTCCTGACTCCCCCTCCCACCTCCCACCCCATATCATCTCTCTGGATCATCCCCAGCTTTGAAATGACCAAGAAAACCCTGGGTTGTCTGAATTCATGCAAAACTAACTGTAGTTAAGTTTCTTTGACCAAGCAGGGTGAAAGGTAGAGAGAGCAGTTATAGGAAAGAGATTTGGAAGGCTGCAATAAATCAGTATAAGTTGCATGCTTTGGGTGCACGTGGGCTTAATTAAGCCTAAAGAACTTTATAAACTACTGTGCAACTTCTCTCAAACTAAGACAGGTATTTTCTTTAAATTGTTGTGTCTTTTTTTTTTTTTCCCCTAGAGAGCATCTAGAAGACTTGGTGGCACCTGCCAAATAATCTTTGAATGACTGAATCATCCATTAAATAATTTGAAATTTTCAATCAGTGGCTATTTTAAGATGAAAATAACAGCGGCCTGAAGTTTTGCATTTCACACAAGGATGAAGAGGAGAACACTTAAAAACTAGATGCTTTCAGTTTTTCTTATAATCCACTCATTATTCTACTAAAAAAACCAGACGTCTTGTTTCAGGGAAGTGAGGAGATATAAAGTATGTTTAGTCTTCTACTTTTATGGACACCATAATGCCAACCTTGGAGACATGAAAGGACCCAACCACAAAGGGTTATCTGACCACTTGTAAGAAAATATCGTTTCTGTTCATCTTCAGAGTCATGCAGTAGAATGTTGTAACACAGATGGGGGGTGGGAAGCTCATGTAGTCATCATTGGGGGAATAGAGGACAATAGCATTAAAACCGAAACTATAGAACAATTCTATGAATATAGGCTTATAAAAATATCTAAGTTTTGAAAACAAGGCTTTACAGAGCCACTTAGATATCCCATTAGTTGGAGCCACATGGATGGACCTACAGATTATCATACTAAATGAAATGTTAGAGAAAGACAAATACCATATAATATCACTTAGCTATGGAACCTAAAATACAATGCAAATGAACCTATCTACAAATCAGAAACAGACTCACAGACATTGAGAACAGACTTGTGGTTGCCAAGGGGAAGGGTGAAAAGGATGGATAAACAGCAAGGTCCTTCTGCAGAGCACATGTGTGTGATGGGACCAGATGCCATGATCTTAGTTTTCTGAATGTTGAGTTTTAAGCCAACTTTTTCACTCTCCTCTTTCACTTTCATCAAGAGGTTCTTTAGTTCTTTGCTTTCTGCCATAAGGATGGTGTCATCTGCATATCTGAGGTTATTGATATTTCTCCTGGCAATCTTGATTCGAGCTTGTGCTTCATCCAGTCCAGCATTTCTCATGATGTACTCTGCATATAAATTAAATAAGCAGGGTGACAATATACAGCCTTGACGTACTCCTTTTCCGATTTGGAACCAGTCTGTTGTTCCATGTCCAGTTCTAACTGTTGATTCTTGACATGCATACAGAAGGACGAGATGTTAGAATAATAAAGACAAGACAGATCTTGACGATTACTTGGTTTGTAGGCAGGAGTACCACACTAGGAAAACTTATTATCCCAGACATATATAGATCAGCTAGGCATATAATTTGAGATTTTATTCATTTGCACAAATTACATTTTATATATACTT
Source organism: Capricornis sumatraensis (assembly GCF_032405125.1). Taxonomy (NCBI): domain Eukaryota; kingdom Metazoa; phylum Chordata; class Mammalia; order Artiodactyla; family Bovidae; genus Capricornis; species Capricornis sumatraensis. Next base: position 100,058,586 of record NC_091092.1, on the reverse strand, counting down.
CAGAAAATATGACACGATATGTGGGCATATCTCAAACTGCTGACTTTTTAATAGCAGACATAAAAATGTCCAATACAATGGCAATTTAATAAAATGAAATGGTGCAAGGCACTCTCTTCATTGCAAGTAAATGCACCCCCATGAATCTTCACTCTAAGGCCATTTCTTAATTCCCCAAAGTGTTGATTTAATAATAATTACCACCAATAAGAATGTCTGTGGAGTGGAATTGACTATTTTATGATTGAAATCAGTTATTCTCAACCAGGGGTGGGATACAGCTGGTGTGGGGCAAGACAGAGAGTCTTCCCTTCTCCCAGAGAGACGCTCTGAAATCTCCTGGAGGCATGTTTATTTAAAAATGAATGATCCATATGATAAGTACTGATTTGATTTTAGTCACAGTACTTAATTCACTTTGAAGATGTAATCACAATTAAAAAGGTGTGGGAATTTTGATTCTTCACATGGATACAGGCGTTAGGAAAGGTGGAGAAACACAAAAGAGCATGTTGTCTAGAGACAGATTAAACACAGACAGGCTGTCTGCTTCTTCACCACCCACACCACACATTCAGCTTCCTGAATGCCCATGTCCCAAATGTCCCACTCGCTGCTCTGGACTTCCCCGATCTGAGTGTGAGTGGGTGGGCTGTGAGAGTTCCAGGAAGCAGCATCCCAGGGGCCCATGCTCTGACTCAGGCTTTCCCTGAGTATCTGGTTCTGTACTCCCAGAATCCCTGGCTTTGCCATCTGGGACCACCTGCCCTCCTCTAATGACTTCCTTCAAAGTTACAGGGCCAGAACAAACAGATTCCTACTGCCTAGACAGGATAGGTTATAGGAACATCTCTAGTGTATCTGCCTGCTTTAAAATGCCATCATGTTCACACATGTGCACACATCCACACGTGAAGGCACCCCTCACCAGTACACACACACACACACACACACACACACACACACACACACACACACAGGTCCTATTGAATGATCTAGCTGACCCTGCCTTCCTAGCCATTGCTGATTGGACCAGGGCTGCATAAATGACCCACCTGAACCAATTTCTTCCTCCAAAGAATTTAGAACTGAGACTCGGAGGTACTGGTCATTGTACTGGGAGCTTAGACTGCTAACGAAGGGAAGGTTGGGCTAAGACTATCCTGTTTGACCCAGAATACCTGAAAAAGCAGGGAAAGTCATCCTGGAGAGGGAGAGAGAAAGAGGTGGGGAGAGAGAGATTGAACAAAACGAAGCTGGTTTAAGAGAACATGTGGCCCTGGAGGGATGGAAGAGCCCTGCTGTGCTTCTGATGGCTTTTCAGGTCCTGGATTCAAGGCCATTCTATACTCTGTTTTCATTTCTTGGTTTCTGAGATTCCTCTGTATTGTTATAACAAATCCCCCTCATGCATTTTGGTTTTACTTAAGATAGTTCATATAATTTTCTGCTACTTGCCATCAAAAGTTCTGGCACAAAAAATTAAAATGTGAAATGATTGGTATGAATTTCACCATTTGTACTGTACAATACCAGTTTTTAATGCACATATAAGAGCCCCTATAATATGCAAAATCACCACTATTACTCTATTCATATTTTATAGCTTGTTTTACATGTATACTGGAGAAGGGAACTGCAGCCCACTCCAGGACTCGTGCCTGGAAAAATCCCATGGACAGAGGAGCCTGGCGGGCTATGGTCCATAGGGTCGCAGAGAGTTGGTCATGATGGAAGCAACTTCACACACACACACACACACACACATACACAGTTTGTTCTTACCAGAACAATGGATACTCTGTATGACATTAACATGGAACATAACATGGAACACGACACATAGTATAACATGTTCCTGGGTTCCTAAGATAAGGACTTGAACCTCCTTGGGGGCCATTATTCTGTCTAACACAGTAAGGACCTTGGTGGCCCCACATGGCTAGCTTCAGCTTCCTAACAGCATAGTGATCTCAGGATAGTCAGACTTCTTACATTGTGGTTGGTTGGCTCTTAGAGTGAACTTTCCAAGCAGAAAAGCCTCAATGTGCAAGCAGTTATCAAGCCTCTGACTATGTAGAACTTGGCAACGTTCTATTAGCCAAAACAAGTTATGTGCTGAAACCCAGAGTTAATGTGAAAAGGGGCCACACAAAGCAAAGTACAGGGAGGCATGGTTTATTCAGGGCCATTATTGCAACAGCTATGACAATCACAATTAGAATGTTCTGTCCAATAAGCTTTGCACATTCTCAAATGTCTAAAATTACAAAAGAGGCAGCATTGTAAATAGCACATAATGTTTGCTTATTCAGGAAATTATTATTCCTTTGAAGTACAGATGAGACTAGACATATTCAGAACCCACTGACCTGTGCATCTAACACAGATTCCCTGAGCATCTCTTGTGTCCAGGACTTGTTGGGTGCTAAGCTCTTGAACTTTTTCACTGAGGGCTTTCTCTTTTTATTTATTTTTTAAATTATTGTGGTAAAATATATTTAACATAAAAATTACCACTTTAACTGTTTTTAAGTATATAGTTAAGTACACTGCTTTAAGTACATAAGCATCAAGTACATTCACATTGTTGTACAGTCATCATGACCATCCATCTCCAGAACTAAAATTATCCATTAAACACTAACTCCTTATTATCCTCTCCCACAGCCCCTGGCAACCACCATTCTACTTTCTGTTTCTGTGAATTTGACTATTCTAGGTACCTCATAATTGGAATCTCACAATATTTGTTCTTTATGACTGGCTTATTTCACTCAGCATAACGTCTTCAAGGTTCATCTGTATGGCAGCATGTGTCAGAATTTCATTCCTTTTTAAGGCTGAATAATATTCCATTGCAGGTATATACCACATTTTGTCTATCCATTCATAAACATCTGTTTCCTCCTTTAGGCTATGAATATTGTTCTGCTGCATTTTTGTTTTAAATTGAAGTAGAGTTGATTTACATATTATATTAGTTTTAGGTGTATAGCATAGTGATTCAGTATTTTTGCAGGTTATATTGCAAGAATATTATATTTTATATTATATACAGGTTATACAAGATAATGGCTGTAATTCCTTGTGCTACACAGTACAATATATTCTTGTTGCTTGTCTATTTTATACATAGTACTTTGTGGCTTTTAATCCCTAACCCCGAATTTGTCTCTCCTCCATTCCCTGTTTGCTTTGGTAAACTTCGGATCCCTTTGTTTTCTTTATCTGTGAGTCTGTTTCTGTTTTGCATATATATCATTTGTATAATTTTTTAGACTCCACATATAAGTGATATAATATAGTATTTGTCTTTCTCTGTCTGACTTATTTCACTAAGCATAATATTCTCTAGACCATCCATGTTGCTGCAAATGGCAGAATTTTGTTATTTTTTATGATTGAGTAGTATTCCATTGTATATGTAAGCTGCATCTTCTTAAACCGTTCATCTGTTGATGGGCGCTTGAGTTGCTTCCATGTCTTTGTTATTATAAATAGTGCGGCTATGAACACTGGGGTGCATGTATATTTTTGAATTACTGTTTTAATTTTTTCTGGATAGATACCCAGGAGTGGAATTTCTGGATCATATGGTCATTCTATTTTCAGTTTTCGAGAAAACTCTGTATCATTTTCCATCAACTTACATTCCCAACAACAGTGTAAAAAGGTTCCCTTTTCTCGATATTCTTGGCAACACTTCTTACTTATAGACTTTTTGATGACAGCCATTCTGACAGGTGTGAGATAATATCTTGTTGTTTTGACCTGTGTTTCTTTAATAATTAGCAAATGTTGAGAATTTTTTCATGTGACTGTTAGTCATCCATCTGTATTCTTTGGGAAAATGTCTATACAGGTTTTTTGCCCATTTTTTATTGAAATGTTTGGTTTTTCAATATTGGGTTATATGAGCTGTTCAAATATTTTGGATATTAACCCCATGTCAGTGTATCATTTGCAAATATTTAGTCCCATTCCATAGGTTGTTTTTTCCTTTTATTGGTGTTTTTTCTTTGCTGTGCAAAAGCTTTTAAGTTTAATTAGGTCCCATTTGTTTATTTTTGCTTTTATTTCTTTGGCCTTAAGAGACTAAAACCAAAAAATGTTGCTATGACTCACGTCAAAGAGTGTTCTGCCTGTGTTGTCTTCTGACAGTTTTATGGTTTCCATCTCCATAGCTAGATCTTTAAATCATTTTGAGTTAATTTTTATATGGTGTGAGAGAATGTTCTAATTTCATCATTTTACATATGGTTATCCAGTTTTCCCAGCACCACTTTTCTCCGTTGTATATTCTTGCCTGCTTGGTCAGAGATTAATTGATGGTAGGTGTGTGGGTTTATATCTGGGGTCTCTATTCTATTCCATTCCAATGATCTGTGTGTGTTTTCATGTCAGTATCACACTGTTTTGATTACTGCAGCTTTATGGTATAGCTGCTTTAGTATTTTGGGGTATTTTGTGATTCCATATGAATTATAGGATTATTTCTTCTAGTTCTGTGAATAATGGATATTTTGATAAGGATTGCATTAAATCTGTAGGTTGTTTTGAGTTCAGGAGAGGGACTGGTTACCAGGAAGACCAAGCCATGATTAGAAGCTTGGAACTTCTAGCCCCACCCCCCAACTTCTGGGAAGGTGAGAGGGGATGGAGATTGACAGCTTCTCAAAGAGACCCCCTATGTACTCAGGGGGAGAGAGAAAGAAAATGTCTCTTGTTGGATCTACTATCATTGTGGAGCTCAATTTCCATGCTCTAAACAATACTGAATATTTCCTCACCTCCCTCACCTTCACATGTCATATGTCTAACCTACATAACTGTAATATAATCTGTGTCTGTTGCTTTAAGCCACTACTTGTGGTAATTTGTTACGATAGCCATAGAAAACTAATAGTGACAAATAGTGACATGGAGTCTCAAAGAGTCAGACATGACTGAGCAACTTTCAATTTCGAGAATCATGTCAGCCAGTTACTATATCTATTCAGCTGTCCCCTGGTCATTGGAGTTCACTCCTGATTAGGGTCCTTGAATCTCCAGGGGTTGTCCCCTATCCCAAGCTCCTTCTGTGTCTCTTCTTCCAGTTTTCTAGCCTCATAGTCACCTTCTCCTGTGGGTCCTCAACTCTTGGTGTATCTTTCTCAGTGTGCTTGCTGGCAACAGCCTGCCTGAAACATACCAAAAACAGGAACATCTCATTTACCCTTACTTTCATCACTTCTGCCTTACTTTTCTATTTGCTGCTGTAATAAATTCAGCTCAGTCAAGTTCAGTTGCTCAGTCATGTCCTACTCTTTGTGACCCCATAAACCATAGCACACCAGGCCTCCCTGTCCATCACCACTCCCAGAGTTTACCCAAACGCATGTCCATTGAGTGGGTGATGCCATCCAACCATCTCATTCTCTGTCATCCCCTTCTCTTCCTGTCCTCAATCTTTCCCAGCATTAGGGTCTTTTCAAATCAGTCAGCTCTTCGCATCAGGTGGCCAAAGTATTGGAGTTCAGCCTCAACATCAGTCCTTCCAATGAATATTCAGGACTGATTTCCTTTAGGATGGACTGGTTGGATCTCCTTGCAGTCCAAGGGACTCTCAAGAGTCTTCTCCATACCACAGTTCAAAAGCGTCAATTCTTTGGCTCTCAGCTTTCTTCACAGTCCAACTCTCACAACCATACATGACTACTGGGGAAAATACCACAAATTTAATGTTAAAACAACACAAATTTGTTCTTACATTTCTGTAGGTTAGAAGTCTGACATGGGTCTCACTGAGCTAAAATCTGTGAACAGCCCTGCATTTATTCTAGAGGGTCTAAGGAAAGAATATATTTCCTTATCTTTTTTAACTTACAGATTTGATAGTGTTAGTCCCTCAATCATGTCTGACTCTTTGCGATCCCATGGACTGTAGCCCACTCAGTCAGTTCAGTCGCTCAGTCGTGTCTGACTCTTTGCAGTCCCACAGACTGCAGCACGCCAGGCTTCCCTGTCCATCATCAGCTCCCAGAACGCCACCCAACCATCTCATCCTCTGTCATCCCCTTCTCCTCCCACCTTCAATCTTTCCCAACATCAGAGTCTTCTCCAAAGAGTCTTCGCAGCAGGTGGCCTAAGTATTGGAGGTTCAGCTTCAGCATCAGTCCTTCCAATGAACACCCAGGGCTGATCTCCTTTAGGATGGACTGGTTGGATCTCCTTGTTTTCCAAGGGACTCTCAAGTCTTTGCCAACACCACAGTTCAAAAGCATCAATTCTGCAGTGCTCTGCTGCTAAGTCGCTTCAGTCGTGTCCGACTCTGTGCGACCCCAAGGACGGCAGCCCACTAGGCTCCCCTGTTCCTGGGATTCTCCAGGCAAGAACACTGAGTGGGTTGCCATTTCCTTCTCCAATGCATGAAAGTGAAAAGTAAAAGCAAAGTCGCTCAGTCGTGTCCAACTCTCAGCAACCCCATGGACTGCAGCCTTCCAGGCTCCTCCATCCATGGGATTTTCAAGGCAAGAGTACTGGAGTGGGCTGCCATTGCTTTCTCCTCTGCCGTGCTCAGCTTTCTTTATAGTCCAACTATCACATCCATACATGACTACTGGAAAAACCATAGCCTTGACTAGACGGACCTTTTTTGGCTAAGTAATGTCTCTGCTTTTTAGTATGTTGTCTAGGTTGACCATAGCTTTTTTTCCAAGGAGGAAGCATGTTTTAATTTCATGGCTGCAATCACCATCTGCAGTGATTTTGGAGCCCAAAAAAGTCTGTCACTGTTTCCATTGTTTCCCCATCTATTTGCCATGAAGTGATGGGATGGGATACCATGATCTTAGTTTTCTGAATGTTGAGTTTTAAGCCAGCTTTTTCACTCTCCTCTTTCACCTTCATCACGAGGGTTATTAGTTCTTCTTTGCTTTCTGCCATAAGGATGGTGTCATCTGCATATCTGAGGTTATTGATATTTCTCCTGGCAATCTTGATTCCAGCTTTTCATCCAACCCAGCATTTCTCATGATGTACTCTGCATATAAGTTAAATAAGCAGGATGACAATATACAGCCTTGATGTATTCCTTTCCCAATTTGGAACCAGTCTGTTGTTCCATGTCCAGTTCTAACTGTTGCTTCTTGACCTGCACACAGATTTCTCAGGAGGCAGGTAAGGTGGTTTGGTACTCCCATCTCTTTAAGAATTCTCCACATTGTTGTGGTTCACACAGTCAAAGTAGCCTGCTAAGCTCCTCCAGGCAAGAATACTGGGGTGGGTTGCATTTCCTTCTTCAGGGGATCTTCCCAACCCAGGGATTGAACCTGCATCTCTTATGTCTCTTGCATTGATAGGTGGGTTCTTACCACTAGCACCACCTGGTCAAGCTCAAAGAGGCTACCCACATTCCTATGTTTATGCTCCCTTCCTCCATCTTCAAAGACACCAAAAACAGGTCAAATCCTTCTCACATATCACTTGGACCATTCCATGATCATATCTTCCTCCGACTCTCCTCTTCTGCCTCCCTCTTCCACTTTTAAGGACTCTTGTGATTATATTGGGCCAGCCAGATTATCCAGGGTAATCTTTCTATTTTAAGATCAACTGATTAGGGACTTCCCTGGTAGTCGGTGGTTAAGACTCTGCTTCCAGGTACTGACAAAAAAAAAAAAAAATCAGCTGATTAGTAACCTTTATCTTCAATCTTAATTCCCCTTTGCCATCTAACATTTTCCCATGTTCTAGGAATTAAGGTGTGGATATCGTTGGAAGAGGCTTTATTCTGCCTACCACAAACTCCAATTTTAATCCTCCTTCCATTGTGGCTAAAAGCACAAATAAAAAGTCTCCTTTTCTTCTCCCACTGGGCTTCCTCTATGCTTACTCCTAAATCAGGTCATTATTCAGCTCAAGGACTGGTACTTGAGAAAGAAGTTTTCTACCAATTATCACCTCACTTTGTACAGAATCACTTGTTCATTTTGTTAGTCTATAAATGAATGAGTCACTTTTCAATGCCCTAGAAAAACATGAGAAGGCAATCCTAGCCACTTTTAGACTGTCTTGTACTCGATCAAAAGTCTTAACTACTTGACTTTGGGGTTTTGGCACTCTGTACAAAGTTAGTAGTTGCTCTTAGGAAATGGAACTCAGCATCATTCAGATTGATTGTCAGGCCCACAAAACAGAAGCAGTAATGTCATTTGTGATTTGGGAAGTTACACCTGAGGCCTGAAAGCTCTTCCTGAACAGAGGAACAGTGAGGAAAGGGGGGTATGAAATGAGAATGTCCTTGAAATGTTTTTATATTCAAATACTTTTAATAAGGTTAAGTAAAATGCAAAAGCATCCTCAAGGCCTGGAGCAGTGAGACTTTATAGCAAAAATATGAGATAGACTGGATTCCCACCCAATTTTTATCACTAACTTGTAGACATTATGCATGATGCCTTCAAGTTTAATCTTCAAAACAAGGAGGAAGACACTTGGCGCCAGCTACCTGTGTGCTAATCAAGGCCAGGAAAACAATTCTTGCTCCTCCTAGAGTTGATAGATTTGAGAGGATGGTTTCTTGCTTGTAACTCTGTTAAGAGTCTGCATCTGATGGGACTGAGTTGTGGAATGAGTTGGCCTGGATGATCTCCAAGGCCCCCTTAGGCTGTGTCTATCTGGCGTTCAGTGACACAGTCTTACTCAACTGACAACCACTGCTCTGCCCTTGGAAGGCCCCAGTCTCTGCTGCTCTTCAGGACTAATCTTCTCTGTGGCCTTGCTTGTGGCTTAACACTGCACTTCCCTCTTCCTTCCTGAAAGATGAATCAGATTGGCATGACTCTTGCCACTCTCTGTGAGAACTAAGCAAATGTACTAGTGTGTGTGGGGTGTGTCTTTTTTTTCTAGCAGTTAGACAGTGACATTTATGACGCATCAATCTTGTCAGGCAAATACAGCCCATTGATTTATATCCTTGGTCAGAAAATAAGCTAGTGTACTGCCTGTTTTATTCTGGATGTTTTAGTAATGCAATATGGTATCAGTCAGGCTTCCCAGGTAGTACTAGTGGCAAAGAACCCACCTGCCAATGCAGGAGATGTAAGAGACATAGGTTTGATCCTTGGGTGGGGAAGATTCCCTGGAGAAGGGAATGGCTACTCACTCCAGTACTCTTGCCTGGAGAATCCCATGGACAGAGGAGCTGGGCGGGCTATAGTCCACAGGGTTACAAAGAGTTGGACACGATTGAAAGCAACTTAGCACACACACATGCAAGGTGTCAATCTGTTTGGACTAATATAACAAAAATACCATAAACTGAATGGCTTATAAACAACAAACATATTTTGTACAGTTCTAGAATCTGGAGAGTCCAAGATCAAGGCACCAGAAGATTTGGTGTCTGTTAAGGGAATGCTTCCTCATAGACAGTGTCTTCTCACTAAGTCCTCACATAGTGAAAGAGGCAAGGGAGCTCTCTGGAGTCTCTTTTATAAGGGCACTAACCTCATCAAATAGCCAACATCCACTGGATCATGGAAAAGGCAAGAGAGTTCCAGAAAAACATCTGTTTCTGCTTTATTGACTCTGCCAAAGCCTTTGACTGTGTGGATCACAATAAACTGTGGAAAATTCTAAGAGAGATGGGAATACCAGACCACCTGACCTGCCTCTTGAGAAATCTGTATGCAGGTCAGCAAGCAACAGTTAGAACTGGACATGGAACAACAGACTGGTTCCAAATAGGAAAAGGAGTATGTCAAGGCTGTATATTGTCACCCTGCTTATTTAACTTCTATGCAGAGTACATCATGAGAAATGCTGGGCTGCAAGAAGCACAGGCTGGAATCAACATTGCCGGGAGAAATATCAATAACCTCAGATATGCAGATGACACCACCCTTATGGCAGAAAGTGAAGAGGAACTAAAAAGCCCCTTGATGAAAGTGAAAGAGGAGAGTGAAAAAGTTGGCTTAAAGCTCAACATTCAGAAAACTAAGATCATGGCATCTGGTCCCATCACTTCATGGGAAATAGATGGGGAAACAGTGGAAACAGTGTCAGACTTTATTTTGGGGGGCTCCAAAATCACTGCAGATGGTAACTGCAGCCATGAAATTAAAAGACGCTTACTCCTTGGAAGAAAAGTTATGATCAACCTAGATAGTATATTCAAAAGCAGAGACATTACTTTGCCGACTAAGGTCCGTCTAGTCAAGGCCATGGTTTTTCCTGTGGTCATGTATGGATGTGAGAGTTGGACTGGGAAGAAGGCTGAGCGCCGAAGAATTGATGCTTTTGAAGTGTGGTGTTGGAGGAGACTCTTGAGAGTCCCTTGGACTGCAAGGAGATCCAACCAGTCCATTCTGAAGGAGATCAGCCCTGGGATTTCTTTGGAAGGAATGATGCTTAAGCTGAAACTCCAGTACTTTCTTTGGCCACCTCATGTGAAGAGTTGACTCATTGGAAAAAACTCTGATGCTGGGAGGGACTGGGGGCAGGAGGAGAAGGGGACGACTGAGGATGAGATGGCTGGATGACATCACGGACTCGATGGATGTGAATCTGAGTGAACTCCGGGAGTTGGTGATGGTCAGGGAGGCCTGGCTTGCTGCGATTCATGGGGTCTCAAAGAGTCAGACAAGACTGAGCGACTGAACTGAACTGAACCTCATTCATGAGGGCTCTAACCACACGATGTAATCATTTTTCCAAAGGCCCTGTTTGAAAGTACTATCATAGTGGGGGATTGGGTTTTCAACATATGAATTGGAGGAGGAACACAACCAGTTTCTAGCATAGGGAATTTATGAATAAGGAATTTTCTTTTTTTAATTTTTAATTGGAGGATAATTGATTTGCAATGTTGTATTGGTTTCTGCCATACAACAACATGAATCAGTAATAAACTATATATATAGTTATGATATATAGATATGATACAAATATATGATATATAGATACATATTTCTATATATCCTAGGAATTTTCAAGTGAGATTCAGGAGCAAAACCCGATTTACAATTTGGTATGTGTATGTATGAATTACATTTTTCTTAGAAGAGGATCAGATTTCCAACAGAATTCATGTGTGAATAAAAGGTAAGACTAATAAACGTAAAAGAATGTTCTATCACCATAGAGTCAGGATCAATCACTGTCTACCTCTAATGGAAGCAGCTCAGGGAGCCAAAGGAACTACAGAAGTAATATCATTAACAATTTTTCTTTTTTTTTGGCTACACTGCACAACTTGTGGGATCTTAGTTTCCCAAACAAGGATTGAACCTGTGCCCTGGGCAGTGAAAGTGCAGAGTCCTAGCCACTGGACCACCAGGGAATTCCCCACTAATAATTTAAAACATTTTATATCAGGCCCGAGCTCAGTCATGTCTGACTCTTTGTGACCCCATAGACTGTAGCCCACCAGGCTCCTCTGTCCATGCAATTTTCCAGGCAAGAACACTGGAGTGGGTTGCCATTTCCTAGTCCATCATATTAAGCATCATGTAGTAAAAATCCTCTTCATTAACCACTCCTTAGTGAACTTTCCAACTTAACCAATGCTCTCTGTTTCATCTACAAAATACACTCATTGCTGCCTCCAACCTTGAGCCCAGCACTCTCCCACACTTTTGGTCCCACCCATGGATTTGATTCATACCAAGATTCAGTGATGGTTCTTGCCCATCCTTTTCATGCCAGGATATTATATTTCTATGATTTGGTTAAAAACATGAAAATTTGATTAAATATAAGCATAAAAAGAAAGTTGCAAAGTTGAATTCTTTCAGATTCTTAATGAAGGCAACTTGATTTTTTTTATATAACTGCAGAAATTTAAGGAAAATATGAAAAAGTTTCTGTACTCTGATTGCATGACAGGTAACTTTTAGTTCCTGCTTCACTTTAAAGAAAGTGGCAATTACAGAAGAATGTGGTTTATGCAAATAGAGAGATACTTAAGAAAAAGTCTTGGTCCTTCATCAAAGGATTGGGGGATTGATGCAAATTTATGTTTGAGTTAAATAAAAATCTTCAGAAGTATACAAATCATTTTTATGATTCCCAGACTGAACCATTTTTTTTCTATAAGCCAAACAACCATGGATTCTCATTGAAATGATTTAGAGCTATTCTACTGTATTGGGATCCCAGATAAGGAAAAAAAAGTGTGTTTCAGAACCCATGATTTTCAAGGATCTTCATATTAGTGTACTTTCACTGACCCAGAAAACAAAGCAAATGAATATTTTCAACTCTACAGATGATTCCACACACAGGCTCAACATGTCCTTTATATAAAATGTAGGCTTTCTATGTCAGTTTGAATCCTCCAGGAATCAGATGCTCAAGTAAGATTCGATGTGCAAGGAATCTATTGAGGGAAATTTGTGTAAAAGAAAAAGGGGAAAGCTAGGTGGGGAGAGGCTTAGACCAAGATGCAGGTAGAGCAGTAAAAATGGAAGATTGGATAGAAGGAGCCACAGACGGCAGCACAGCTCTGAGAAAGTCTCAGCAGATGGGGAGAGCCAGAAAAAAGTTTGCCTATAAGAGATGACCCGTGTAAGACTGAAATGACCCAGCCGTAGTACTCCTGCTGTGCTGTCATGCCAGAGTGTGAATGTGGCCGTGGATTCTAAAGATGTGGAAACTTCAGCCTGTTGACTGACTATCCTTAGTTCCATGACTGCAGACACCTTTCCTATTAGAAACCATGACCATTGGAAATAAACATCATTCTCTAGGGAGGCTCAGACCAGTAGGGTGTGTGGAAGACCAATTATGTCCAGTTGTTGTTGTTCAGTCACTCAGTCATACCCAAGTCTTTGCAACCCCATGGACTGCAGCACGCCAGGTTTCCCTGTCCTTCACTATCTCCTGTAGCTTGCTCAAACTCATGTCCATCGAGTTGGTGATGCCATCCAACCATCTCATCTTCTGTCATCCCCTTCTCCTTCTGCCTTCAATCTTTCCCAGCATCAGGGTCTCTTCCAGTGAATCAGCTCTTCGCATCAGGTGGCCAAAGTATTGGAGCTTCAGCTTCAGCATCAGTACTTCCAGTGAATATTCAGGTTTGATTTCCTTTAAAAAGTCTTCTAAGAAGGACTCATCTTTATTTATCTACCTGCATCTGAAACGTTGTGGCAAATGTGATTTGTTACAGATTCGATGATAAAGCTTGTGAAATCTTTACCCAGGCATAGAAACAAATGCTTCCTTGGCAGACAGACTTCAGAGTTAGCAGGTATTTAGTGTGCACCTATTATGGCTGTGCCAGGCACCGTTACAGAGGTATAGAGTGGTGGCCTGTGCAGACAAAGCCTCCTGGAGCTAACACTCTAGCCAGGGGGACAGACAGTAAGCTAACAAATCTATGAACAAGATATAAATAAGTCCTGTGGAGAAAATCAAAGAGTGTAACATGTTAGAAGAGGGCTGGATAGACATGGTGGTCAAAGGATTATGGAGAACTACCTCTCTGAGGAAGGGACATTTGAGGTGAAGCCAAATTAATGAAAGAGGATGAGAATCTGGGGCAGAGGAAATAACAAAGGCAGAGATTGTCAAGTGAGAGAGACACATTGGTGGAAATGGAAAAATGCCCGTTGGAGAGATAGGAGCCAGCTGAGGTGGGGCTCATGGGTCATGAGGAGTCTTGATTCTATTCTAAATGTGATGAAGGGTTCTAAGTAGGGGACCCACATGACCAGATTTATGTCTTAACTTTGGTGATTTCAGAATGTCTGTATGGAAAGAATTTGAAAGTGATAAGATGCTTACAAGGAGGGTGATCTGGAGGAGGGGTGAGGAAAGTTGGTGGACACGGGGAGATGAGAGGTGGCATAAAGCAGCATACTGCTGCATAAACTTGAGAAAATATCCACTGTGTCTACCAAAGAATATGGGGAGGGGGCAGGTTTAGTAGTGATTATGGGCTGATTAAGAGCTTCCCTGGTAGCTCAGATGGCAAAGAATCCTCCTGCAATGCAGGAGACCCCAGTTCAATCTCTGGGTTGGGAAGATCCCCTGGAGAAGGGAATGGCTACCTACTCCAGTATTCTTGCCTGGAGAATCTCACAGATAGAGACTGGTAGTCCATGGAGTCGCAAAGAGTCGGACATGACTGAGTTACTAATACTTTCACTTTTCTATCATGGGCTGATTAAAGCATCTCAAACTCAACTCACTCTCATCCCCAGACATCAGCACTATATATATATTTTTAAATCACCATGTGTATTGTGTAGAGAATGAACATAGGGGAGCAAGAGTAGATGCCTGGCAGCTAGGTAAAATGCTGGTTGCAGTGGTACAGGTAAGAGATGATATTGGCTTGAATTAAGGAGGTATTTATGGCAGTGGAGCAAAGTGGATTGATTGAAAATATTTGTTTTTTTCTGAGGGCATGAGTGACAGAGCACCGGTTCTGTAGCATCCTGGGCTTTGTAGAACACTCCTCCAAGCTGTGCCCTTTCCCTTTCTCTTCATAGCATATTTCTGAAATCAGATGTGTGGCAGACACTGCGGGTAATCAGGGATCGCCTCAAGCCCTTTTAACTATTCCCATGTGCCTGTCTCCTGGCTGTACTGTGCTTTTGCCAATAATGGCCTTGTGACTCTTCTTCACAGGACCATCCTCTGGTTGCTGAAGGGTTTTGCCCAAATAAGACAACTGGAAGTGTCTAGAACTTTCCATCCCTCCCACCCTCACCTCACCGTCTGCCCAATCAGACCTTAGCCAATGACCACCGAGAATGGGAGTATGAAAGTCCAGCCTCTTTGCCCTGAGTTGAGATGACTTTGAGGTATACCTTACTCATCAGAGCTCCCCACTGGATCAAAGGAGGGTGCTCTCCATGACTTTGCCCACATACCCACCTCACTTGGCTTCTCCACTGTCCTATCCCCTCCATTTCCTTGTTTGCTTCTTCTGGGAGTTTCTTGAAAAATCCATTTGCACACAAATCCTTATGTCAGAGTGTACTTCTGAAGACCTCAGTCCAAGGCTCTCTGCTCACCACTGTCTCTTAATGCAAACCACCATCTCTTACACTATACCACTGGAGCAAGCATCATACTGTTTCTGAGATTTTTCTGCCATCAGTCTTATCATATGATGGTCACCTGGGTGACTCTCTGCCATGGGCATCACTCCCAGGGTAGCCTTTTCTCTGCCACTGAAGAAAGACTATTGTGCAATTGGTTAAGAATATCATCATTATAGGCATAACATCAATTCTAGTTTATTAAAATAAAAAGTTAAAAATCCACAAATGTCAGCGCTTTAGCTATTACTACTAATAAAATTTTTTGTGATATATCTTATCACTGATCATTACACACCAGAAAGCTCTGAAAGGATGATACAGAATCCTATGAGACTTAAGATAAGACTTATATAAGAAAAAATACTTACTTTACCCAAAGCACAGTTAACACAGGGTGAGCAGGAACAGAGAACAACCTAATCCATTTCCCTTTTCATCATAAAGCTATCCTTTTGTGAAAATAACAAGCAGAAATATTTAAGTATTAAGTTGCACCATGTGAAATCTCCATCAGCACTTTCATATGGTTCAACCTAACACTAATTATGAACTTTGGCTGGATTTTGTAGATTTTATAGATATGCTATAGATTTAAAGAGGCCCTGTCTCACTCTTAACCTTGGCCAGATACCTTCTTAAATAAACTGTACTTAATTTCAAACACACCAATCTGGGAACGTCCACTCTAGGGCTAAGTAAAAGGATCACAATCGTTTTCATAGATTCAAAGCCTTCCTGGAAATTTCAGCAAGCCCAGGTCTTTCTTCACCCTTTAGGCATCACCTCACTACTAATGGGAATGAGACTGGAGGGCATTTCTTACCATTCCCCAGGGAGTATTAGCCTCTACTCGAACCCTTCCAGTCGCTTGTTTTGGCACCCACCTCTTAAGACATGCACTGAGCATAAGACAGAAGACCTAAGCATGAATCAGACTCAACTATGTTCTGACTCTGTGACCATAGACTTCTTTTCTATTACAAACCCCTTCCCTCCTTAAATACAAACATTGTCTATGCTTTTAATTAACAGCTGCAATCTATGCTGTCTTTCCTTCCTTTATGTTGAGGAAAACATGATTTATTTTCAAGTTAGTTTTAATATTAAAAATAGAAACCAAAAAAAAAAAAAAAAGGCAAGAAAAACCAAGGCTGCAGGTGCCTGCCTATCCTCAAAATGGTATATTCAAATAAATATCTATTTATTTACTACTATTATAGAAACAGATAACATCATGTGTTAGTTGCACTCCCAATGTTGTACATGGCATTGTAATATTTGATCTCTCCCGGGACCATCTACAAAGCATGGGGGAGGGAATGTGTCCTCGCTCATGGTTCCTTCAGGGGATTTGCTCCTATGGGGTTGCCCAGCTTGAATCAAATGATGCTTCGAGTCAAGTTGCTTTTTCCTTAACTGAGAAACCAAAGACAGACCACAGTTAATAATAGTCTTAAAAATAACATCTTGGGAATAATCATCACATGTTTCTTTATTACAGGAAATGCATACCAAATGTCGCCTTGTATTTAAACCCAAAAAAGTGGGCAGAGTGTGGGCAGACTACACCAGAGGCTATTTAAGGAGGGCAGGTTTTCCATGACTGGCCACAGTTGGCCTTAGAACTCCATCTGTTCCTGACTTAATTTCATATGTAACTATTAGCACAGGTGCCACTGGTAAGTATTATAGAAACAAAAGTGATTGTCATGTAACCTTTAAGGATGTGAGTGATTCATTCAAATCCCTCTGGCCTGACCACACATCCAGTAAGGGTAAGGAACAAAAACAAAGAAGAAACTTGCAAGGACTATGTCTTGTGGTTTTTTAGTCCTTGGAACCAGAGACATGAATTTAATTTCAAGACCCCTTGAACACAGAGGCCCTTTGACGATTCTCCCCACTTTCCTGAAACACATTCTAGCCAAATGCTGTAGGGGACATCAGAGCCAGCTAAATAATTGGCGGGGCCCTGTGTGAAACGAAAGTGCAGGCCCTCTTTTCTAAAAAGCAAGAAAAAAGGTGCCACTAAAGGTACCAAAGTATAAAGCCTTTTCTTTTCTTCTGCAGTTTCTCTCTTGCCTTGTCCTGATGTTTTTCATTTGCTATTTAATGTCATTCTAAGTAAAGAAAAAAATAAAATTTTAATTTTTAAATTATTAGCATGAGTTTACCATTAATCTTATATTGCATGGTGCCAGATACAAATGTAAAAATAAGACCACATAACCCATGGGTGAAATTATTGAAATTCAGATTCCCTAAGCTCATACATATATGTGTATTTTGCCCTCATCAGAAAAGTGGAAATAGTGCCCCAAACTAGCCTGTTTTTACTTCACTTCTTCATATGCACACATTCTATTATTATGCTAAGTGAAATAAGTCAAAGACAAATGCTGTATGATATCACTTGCAGGTGGAATCTTAAAAAGGCAACAAACTAGTGAATACAACACAAAAGAAGCAGAGTCACAGATACAGAGAGCAAACTAGTGGTTACCAGTGGGAGGCGGATAGGGGTTGAGAAGTAAGAGGTGCTGCAAGAGCATATTGTACACCACAGGGAATATAGCCAATATTTTATAATAACATTAAATGGAGTACAACTTTTAAAAATTGTGGATCACTATATTGTACACCTGTAGTTTAGATAATATTGCACATCAACTATGCTGCTGTTGCTGCTGCTAAGTTGCTTCAGTCGTGTCCGACTCTGTGCGACCCCATAGATGGCAGCCCACCAGGCTCTCCTGTCTCTGGGATTCTCCAGGCAAGAACACTGGAGTGGGTTGCCATTTCCTTCTCCAATGCATGAAAGTGAAAAGTCATAGTGAAGTCGCTCAGTCGTGTCTGACTCTTAGCGACCCTATGGACTGCAGCCCACCAGGCTGCTCCATCCATGGGATTTTCCAGGCAAGAGTACTGGAGTGGGGTGCCATTGCCTTCTCCAACATCAACTATACTTCAATTTAAAAAGGAAAAAAGGGGGAAAAAAAAACACTCTCAGTCTTGGTTTCTGATAAGTAAGGAAGCACTGGAAGGAGTAGGAACTATGGGTTGCCCTATTTTTCTCTTTCCTTCTATCTCATCATTTTCTATGTAAGTGGTTGGCCAATACAAGGAAGTATTAATAATATAAGTAAGATAAAGTTCCTTGTTCCTTCATGTATCTTAGAACACCCTGCTTTCATTCTGTAATCGAAGCCAGTTCTGGTTCCAATGGAAAGCCTCAACTCACAGTCTATCAGCTACCTCACTTACTCAGTTATAGGTTGAACACACTTGGCATATCCCTGAACTCACATCATACAATGTGCATGCATGCAGTCGTTTCCAATTCTTTGTGACCCTATCGACTATAGCCCACCAGGCTCCTCTGTCCATGGAATTCTTCAGGCAAGAATACTGGAGTGGGTTGCTATTACCTTCTCCAGGGAATCTTCCCAATTCAGAGATCAAATATGCATCTTCTGCATTGCAGGGGCATTCTTTACTACTGAACCATTGGGGAAGCCCGCATGATGGAATTCCACGAGCACTGGAATTCTGTACTCGTGGGACATCATGAATGGTACATGCTAATGGGGCTTTCCAGGTGGGGCTAGTGCTCAAGAACCCGCCTGCCAATGCAGGAGGTATAAGAGATGCAGGTTCAATTCCTTAGTCGGGAAGATCCCCTGGAGGAGGGCATGGCACCCCACTCCAGTATTCTTGCCTGGAGAATCCCATGGACGGAGGAGCCTGGGGGTCTGCAGTCCACGGGGTCACAAAGAGTCAGACACGACTGAAGTGACTTGGCATCAGCATAGCATCAGTGGGGCAGCAAGGAACAGCAGATACTCATATCACTAATACCTCCTCTGCTCTCACACATGCTCCCTTACTCCGTCAGATTTCACTAAAAAGAAAAGCACAAGTTCAAAAGCAAAATTTAATAAGGTCAAGAAGGTGATAGCAGGGCATTAAACTGAAGTGCCAGAACTTTCTGAGTGTGGGCCTCTGTATAACTTCTCTGATGGCTCAGACAGTAAAAGAATCTGCCTGCAATGCAAGAGACCTGGGTT
This sequence comes from Capricornis sumatraensis, assembly GCF_032405125.1. Taxonomy (NCBI): domain Eukaryota; kingdom Metazoa; phylum Chordata; class Mammalia; order Artiodactyla; family Bovidae; genus Capricornis; species Capricornis sumatraensis. Next base: position 100,039,481 of record NC_091092.1, on the reverse strand, counting down.
CAATCCCTGGGTCCAGAAGATCCCCTGGAGAAGGGAATGACTACCCACTCCAGTATTCCTGCCTGGAGAACCCCACGGACAGAGAAGCCTGGGGGGCTATAGTACATCGGGTCGCAAAGAGTCGGACACGACTGAGAGACTAACACTACAACTCTATAACTACACAGATTGCACACCCTTGAGGCTGACCCTGGGGGGCACTTCCTTTCATACTTCAGCATTTATTGAGCCTCAAATATGTGTGAAAAAGGTGAACGACACAGGCAGACAAAGTGCCACCCTTGAAGTCTATGAGGGGCAATTTGGGTAATGGCTATGTTCCTGTTTCCAATAGAGGAGTTATTTGCTTAGTTCCTAAAATGATGCTTAAAGTTTCAGGAGAGTATCTAGCACTGCTGGGATATGCCTCATCCCCAAAGGTGCAATCCCTTGAGCTAAATAGGGAAAAATACAAGATCTGTACCTCCTGAGACTGCACACCGAACTTGTGAGCTCAACTTGACATTCACAATTTATTACCCAGGTGGTTTATTGTAAACAGGCTACCAAGAACAAGGTGACCAGAAAGAGCTCCCAACAACTTGCCTAAACAGTAAACTCGTGAGCTCTTGTGGCAGAATTATAGAACTTGAAGTAGTCGCGGAAAGCAGTGAATTCTGTTAGACTTTTATTTTTAATTTGGTAAAATACACAAAACATAAAAGGTTCCATCTTGACCATATTAGAGTATACAGTTTGGTAGTGTTAACTATATTCACGTGTCATGCAAGTAATCTCCAGAATTCTTTCATCTTGTAAAACTGAAACTCTGTACCCATTAAACAGCAACTCCCCATTTTCCCCTCCCTCCAGCTCTTGGCAACCACTATTCTACTTTCTATTTCTATGAGCCTGACTGACTACTCTATATACCTTATATAAGTAAGTGGAATTATACAGCATGTCTTTTTTGTGACTGGTTTATTTTGCTTAGTATAATGTCCTCATACAACCATGCTGCAGCATGTGTCAGAATTTCCTTTTTTGAAGGCTGAAGAACATTCCATGGTTTAGACATATCAACAGCACATTTTGTTTATCCATTCATCCATAAAGCAAACACTTAGGTTGTTTCTACCTCTTGGCTATTGTGAATAAAGCTGCTATGAACCTGGGTGTACAATATCTCTTCAAGACCCTGCTTTCAGTTCTTAGGCTACAAACTCAGAAACAGAACTGCTGGAGAAAACAATTATTTGAAACCATACTTATAGGGGCATGATCTATGTTGGAAGATCAGATGATGTTGGAATTATCAGGGGACTACCTACCATGAGAGTTTGAGGGGTAAGAGATGAAACATGGAAGGATCGAGTTTGAAAAAAATATCTAAGTGTATCCCATGCAGTTGTTCAATACTGTGGCTTTCCAAGCTGGACAAACAGAATCACTGGCTGAAGTAAGCATCAAGACAAACACTCTAACCAAAAAAACTGGATTGTAATCAAGCGAAGCTAAAGTAAGTACTCTGAAGATGTGTAGAAAAAATATTGAGCATCCAATGGTTCTTAGAAAGATAAAACTATTAAGACACTGTTTATAGGTTTTTAATGCAGTGCTTGGAGCAATGTGAAAGAACCCTCTGCAGCAAGAGAGCAATCTTCAGACAAAAAACAATGTCCCCAGTGAGATATTACCACTATGCCCCGAAGTAACCTCGCTGAAAATACATCAGCATTCAACACTTAGACAGTCAATACCCTAGCAGACTACATTGATGGATTTTAGAATTATAGAACTTTCAACCTTATAAGAACATTACAAATCATCTAGTCCAACTCCCTTAATTATAAAAGGAAGAAACCAAGGCTCGGAGGTGAAGAGACTCTCCCAGGACCACAAAGTTAGTTGTTGACACAGTAGTGTTGAGTTTCTCAGTTCTAGTGGTGAATCTGTTAATATAGTTTAAGCCTGAAAAGACAAGAGCTTCTGGATTATTTTCTATAGGACAGCCAGGCCATCACTGATGTTGTCCAAGAATACTATCCCAATCCAGGGGTGGAACAGAGGCGTTTTCTAAGATATATCAAGACGTTTGATTGTTTGCAGTCAATCAGAATCATGAAGGCAATAGTCAGTGCCTCAAATGGCTATACAAATATCTGTGATCTCCTTTAAGTTAATTTAAGACATCAAGACTTCAGATAGTGTTAGTTGTTCAGTGGTGTCTGACTCTTCGAGGCCCCATAAACTGTAGCCTACCTGGCTCCTCTGTCCATGAAATTCTCCAGGCAAGAACACTGGAGTGGGTAGCCATTCCCTTCTCCTGACCCAGGGATTGAATCCGGGTCTCCTTCATTGCAGACAGATTCTTCACCATCTGAACCACCAGGTAAGCCCTCAGAATGTTCCTGTTAAAATGGAAATATATTCCCTAAGAGTGGTTATACACACATTCATTATGGACATTAACACACGAGCAGGAATTCATTGATCAGATTAGTTAACAGTTAGTCATCATCTCACCAAACTATCGCCTGGCACTGAGGGACAAGGACTTGGGACCCATGCATTTTTGTCAAGGGGAAAATTCACTTCTCTAACAATGTCACCACCAAAGGCTATTAAGAATGCTACAACTGATGGTTAATGTCTACATGACCCACATTATGTGCAGCATGAAATAATTTGATCATTTGACAACTTTTAAGACAAAATGTGGATATGGAAAATGGGACTTTCAAAACTGTACTTTAAACTGTCCATACGTCCCCCTGTAATATTTCTACTTAACAGAGAATAATTTACCTTTAACTAAGACAGCAGCCAAGTTCCTATAACCAGAAGGAAAGGCAAACATTAGGGGAAAACCTGTGATATTTCACCCATGGTGGAGTCACCCAGTTTGAGGGAATTGTGCCTCTCTGTTACTAGACAATTGGGACAAATGGATATGTGAATAGACCTTGTGGGAACTGGCTACAATTAAAGCAGAGTGAATATTTATTTTCCTCACAGTATCTTTATTTTTCTTATATCCTTGTACTGCATGCTGATTCAGCCACTAGAGACCATGAAGTTTCAAAAATGCTCAGGGAAACCCCACAGGAGTTGTGGTTATTTTCCATTCTCTGGTTCATGTGTCTGCTTTGCGACCAGCCATGCTGGGTGGCTGGTTCGCTGGACCCAATTCTTGGTACCCAGGAAATTCCAGAGCTGCCAGGATCACTGGGATCAGTCACAGAGAAATCCATACCACACTGATCCATTAATACATATTTGTGCAGAGAACTTGTTTCACACAATTCTGAGGACGTCTAGGAATGGCAAGTTGGTTTTGAGGAAGATTCTAGAGAACTTACTCTTCAGAAAAACTAAGAACTCATAAACCTCAAAGAAGAATGTGTGTGCACTAAGTTGCTTCAGTCTTGTCCAATTCTGCGACCCTATGGACTGTAGCCCGCCAGGTTCCTCTTTCCATGGGGTTCTCCAGGCAAGAATACTTAAGTGGGTTGCCATGCCCTCCTCCAGGGAATCTTCCCAACCCTGGGATCGAACCTGCAGTCTCTTATGGGCAAGCGGGTTCTTTACCACTAGCACCACCTGGGAAGCCCCAAAGAATACTACAACTAAAACTGTCACAAAGGCAGAGATTCCTGGGCAAGCCTGAATTCCTTCATTGCCTTATTGGACTTCTGCTGAATTCTGGTTGATCACTTACCCCTTTCCGGCTTCCCCATCCAATCACTAACATAACAGACACCCTAATTAATGTAACAACAAAGCACCATTCTGAGTGGTTATCTACATTATCTCATTTATACCCCCCCCCACCATGTTAGATATGGGATATCACTGTTCTCCTTTTCACAGATGAGAAAATTGAGATATATAGAAGTGCAATGACCACCCCAGGTCACAGAATGAACAGGAAAGTAGGACCCAGACCCAGCACTGTGAACTACAAAGTTCGTGGTCTTCACCACACGTTATTTTGTCTCCTGAGCATCTTGCTCTCTTTGGGAAGTGGGGAGGCCCCTCATTCTTCTACTTCATTCTCCATTTCCCCAACCCTGCCCTCTGGAGCCTCAGCCATGAGGCCGCCTCAGGAAGGGCTGGGCAGGCTTTGAGGAAAGAATCCTTTCCCCTCGGTTTACTAAAAGCTGCCAAAGGTTAATAAGGCCCAGTCCCTTCCACAGGCAATGCCCCACTCTGGGCCCAAAGCATGGAGTCTGGCTGCCTGCTAAAGAGTTTCCATTCCCAAGGGGAAGACTGCCCAGGAGAGATGGCCATCTGGGAACAACCTTCCTGGTGTTCCTTTGGCTACACATTTTGTTGATTTCCTTAAGTGTGTTTTCTTATGGGGTTTCTGTTTCTTTTCTGGCTGGGTTTGTGACTTTACTTCATTTCTGTTTATTTCTTGTTATTTGGCCCAACACACTTGTTTTCATTTGATTTGTTTTTTTTTTTTTTTTTCCCCTCAGACTTCTGGCATATACGACCTGTAGCTCATTTTGCTGTATGATATGCCACCCCATGTGTGTGTTTTGTCTAAAGTTCCTGGAAGCCAAAACTTAAACAACATGAAAATGAGATGGGGGAAATTCTTCAAACCTTTTGACTTGGGCAAAGATCGTCTTGTTGATGAAATGCACAGCCACTATTTAAATCCCAGTTTAGATTACCTCAACTACTTGCTACTTTTATAACCGATGAACACTGCCATTGAAAATGTAGCATCAACAGCCTTTTAAAAAATAAAAATGGGACGTCTTTCTGACTCTTTTCCTTTAGTAACCCAAAGATGGGACAGGAAAGGCTTGGAACAAGGAAAAACTTAACTCCTAACCTCAAAAAAATGGAGTGGGCAAGCTAGGTTAGTGTAGGGGGAAACCATAAAAGGGCAGGGGGCACTCAGTTATATCCCATAGAAAATCATTCATCACACTAAATATGGCATATCATGTCTATGTGTCCAACCTCTTATCCCAGATAATGCTCTGAAATTTTTTAAAACAGGCTGGTTTGAAGTCTTTCTGGACCTAATTATTTTTCTCACACATCCAAGAACATGTATGTGAGATTTCCTTCAGAAATGATAGGATACAAAACAATACTATAATGATTTTATCAGGGCACGGGGAGATTAACTTATTTTATTGCAGTATAGTTAATTTACAATGTTGTGTTAATTTCTGCTGTACAGCACAGTGATTCAGTTATACATGATATACATTCTTTTTTCTATTCTTTTCCATTATGGTTTATCATAGGATATTGAATATAGTTCCCTGTGATATGTGGCGCAGGAGCACAGTGGCTGCAACAGCATAGGAGCGCAGCCTAGAGGAGCTACCCCATCTCCAAGGAGTGAAGGCTGCACTTTGCTGGAGCAGCCGTGAAGAGATACCCCACATTCAAGGTAAGAGAAACCCAAGTAAGATGGTAGGAACTGAGGGAGGGCATCAGAGGGCAGACAGACTGAAACCACAATCACAGACAACAGACCAATCTGATCACATGGACCACAGCCTTGTCTAACTCAGTGAAACTAAGCCATGCCGTGTGGGGCCACCCAAGATGGAAGGGTCATGGTGGAGAGGTCTGACACAATGTGGTCCACTGGAGAAGGGAATGGCAAGCCACTTCAGTGTTCTTGCCTTGAGAACCCTATGAACAGTATGAAAAGGCAAAATGATAGGACATTGAAAGATGAACTCCCTAGGTCGACAGGTGCCCAATATGCTACTGGAGACCAGTGGAGAAATAACTCCAGAAAGAATGAAGGGATGGAGCCAAAGCAAAAAACAACACCCAGTTGTGGATGGGACTGGTGATAGAAGCAAGGTTCAATGCTATAAAAGAGCAATATTGCAAAGGAACCTGGAATGTCAGGTCCATGAATCCAGGCAAATTGGAAGTGGTCAAACAGGAGATGGCAAGAGTGAACATAGACATTCTAGGAATCAGTGAACTAAGATGGACTGGAATGGGTGAACTTAACTCAGATGATCATTATATCTACTACTGTGGGCAAGAATCTCTTAGAAGAAATGGAGTAGCCATCATAGTCAACAAAAGAGTCCGAAATGCAGTGCTTGGATGCACTCTCAACAACGACAGAATGATCTCTGTTTGTTTCCAAGGCAAAACATTCAGTATCACGGTAATCCAAGTCTATGCCCTGACCAATAATGCTGAAGAAGCTGAAGTTGAATGGTTTTATGAAGACCTACAAGATCTTCTAGAACTAACACCCCCAAAATATGTCCTTTTCATTATAGGGGATTGGAATGCAAAAGTGGTAAGTCAAGAAACACCTGGAGTAACAGGCAAATTTGGCCTTGGAGTACAGAATGAAGCAGGGCAAAGGCTAATAGAGTTCTGCCAAGAGAACACACCGGTCATAGTAAACACCCTCTTCCAACAACACAAGAGAAGACTCTACACATGGACATCACCAGATGGTCAACACCAAAATCAGATTGATTATATTCTTTGCAGCCAAAGATGGAGAAGCTCTATACAGTCAACAAAAACAAGACCGGGAGCTGACTGTGGCTCAGATCATGAACTCCTTATTGCCAAATTCAGACTGAAATTGAAGAAAGTGGGGAAAACCACTAGACTATTCAGGTATGACCTAAATCAAATCCCTTATGATTATACAGTGGAAGTGAGAAATAGATTTAAGGGACTAGATCTGATAGACAGAGTGCCTGATGAACTATGGATGGAGTTTCATGAAATTGTACAGGAGACAGGAATCAAAACCATCCTCAAGAAAAACAAATGCAAGAAAAAAAGCAAAATGGCTGTCTGAGGAGGCCTCACAACTGCTGTGAAAAGAACAGAAGCAAAAAGCAAAGAAGAAAAGGAAAGATATACCCATTTGAATGCAGAGTTCCAAAGAATAGCAAGAAGAGATAAGAAAGCCTTCTTCAGTGATCAGTGCAAAGAAATAGAGGAAAACAACAGAATGGGAAAGACTAAAGCTCTCTTCAAGAAAATTAGAAATACCAAGGGAATATTTCATGCAAAGATGGGCTCAAAAAAGGACAGAAATGGTAGGGACCTAACAGAAGCAGAAGATATTAAGAAGAGGTGGCAAGAATACACAGAAGAACTATACAAAAAAGAGCTTCATGACCCGGATAATCATGATGGTGTGATCACTCACCTAGAGCCAGACATCCTGGAATGTGAAGTCAAGTGGGCTTTAGAAAGCATCACTATGAACAAAGCTAGTGGAGGTGATGGAATTCCAGTGGAGCTATTTCAAATCCTGAAAGATGATGCTGTGAAAGTGCTGCACTCAATATGCCAGCAAATTTGGAAAGCTCAGCAGTGGCCACAGAACTAGAAAAGGTCAGTTTTCATTCCAATCCCAAAGAAAGGCAATGCCAAAGAATGCTCAAACTACCACACAATTGCACTCATCTCACACGCTAGTAAAGTAATGCTCAAAATTTTCCAAGCCAGGCTTCAGCAATACATGAACCGTGAACTTTCAGATGTTCAAGCTGGTTTTAGAAAAGGCAGAGGAGCCAGAGATCAAATTGCCAACATCCGCTGGATCATGGAAAAAGCAAGAGAGTTCCAGAAAAACACCTCTTTCTGCTTTATTGACTATGCCAAAGCATTTGACTGTGTGGATCATAATAAACTGTGGAAAATTCTGAAAGAGATGGGAATACCAGACCACCTAACCTGCCTCTTGAGAAACCTGTATGCAGGTCAGGAAGCAACAGTTAGAACTGGACATGGAACAACAGACTGGTTCCAAATAGGAAAAGGAGTACGTCAAGGCTGTATATTGTCACCCTGCTTATTTCACTTATATGCAGAGTACATCATGAGAAAAGCTAGGTTCGATGAAAAGCTGAAATCAAGATTGCTGGGAGAAATATCAATAACCTCAGATATGCAGATGACACCATCCTTATGGCAGAAAGTGAACTAAAGAGCCTCTTGATGAAAATGAAAGAGGAGAGTGAAAAAGTTGGCTTAAAGCTCAACATTCAGAAAACGAAGATATGGCATCTGGTCCCATCACTTCATGGCAAATAGATGGGGAAACAGTGGAAACAGTGGCTGACTTTATTTTTCTGGGCTCCAAAATCACTGCAGATGGTGACTGCAGCCATGAAATTAAAAGACACTTGCTCCTTGGAAGGAAAGTTATCACCAACCTAGACAGCATATTAAAAAACAGAGACATTACTTTGTCAACAAAGATCTGTCCAGTCAAGGCTATGGTTTTTCCAGTGGTCATGTATGGATGTGAGAGTTGGACTGTGAAGAAAGCTGAGCACGGAAGAATTGATGCTTTTGAACTGTGGTGTGGAGAAGACTCTTGAGAGTCCCTTGGACTGCAAGGAGATCCAACCAGTCCATCCGAAAGGAGTTCAGCCCTGGGTGTTCTTTGGAAGGACTGATGTTGAAGGTGAAACTCCAATACTTTGGCCACCAGATGCGAAGAGCTGACTCATTGGAAAAGACCCTGAGGCTGGGAAAGATTAATAAGGGCAGGAGGAGAAGGGGATGACAGAGGATGAGATGGTTGGATGGCATCACCGACTCAATGGACATGGGTTTGGGTAGACTCCGGGAGTTGGTGATGGACAGGGAGGCCTGGCGTGCTGCAGTTCACGGGGTTGCAAAGAGTCGGACATGACTGAGCGATTGAACTGAACTGTGCTATGCAGTAGGACCTTGTTGTTTATCCATTCTATATGTAATAGCTTATATCCACTAACCCCAAACTCCCAATTCACCCCTCCCTGACTACCCCCCACCATCTGCCCTTTGGCAACCACAAGTCTGTTCTCTATGCCTGTGATAATGCTACTGAGAGAGACAAGAAAAAGAGTCACATAATATGCTTCCTGGGTTATGGTGGGAAAGATCTTCTGAAAAGCACAAAATTCACAGAGGAGATGGCCCAGTCAAATAGATCCCAAGTATAATTAAGTACATAGGACAGTGAAAGCTTTCTAACAGGGCTGTACTAGGCTTGAATTTATTTAGAACTCTTTAGGGTTTGCTGTGTCCTAAGGCTTTGGGGTCAGTGAGATATGAGTTCAAACTCTGGCTGTGCAATATCCTAACTGGGTGATAATGGGCATTCAGTAACCTTATCTGTAAAATGGGAATAATAATATCTATCATTTACAATTCATATCAGTTGCAACTGAAGTAATGTTTAGTATGATGGTGACATATATTAACTTTTCAATAAATGGTTATTCTCAAATATTAATCTAACATTGCATGTATTATTTCCTGTTAGCGTTTCTTGGGCCCTTTATACATACAGTGTAGCATCATATGGAATCACAAATATTGTTTCATGTATATTTACAGCAAATATTGGAGAAATGTTGGCTCATTACTTAATTATTAATAGAAACTAGAGTGAAGTCTGGCTTGGCCAAAAGCAAATAGCAAAGCATAGGGCAAGAACCAAAGCTAAAACTGAAAGATCTAGCAGCTCCTCTCCAACCCTTACACCAGGAGTATAGTGGAAAGGACTTAATGCTAGCTCAGAGGGGTTAGGAAGTCTTCTAAGGAAGAGATCCCAAGACCTGAAATAACTGGATGTGGAGAAAGGGAAAAAAAAAAAAAAGATCCAAAAGACAAGGGCAGGTAGAGCTTCTTACATGAGGCTTTCCCTCTTCCCTCTACTTTCTCTCCCAAAGAATGTTTATATCCAGTGTCTCTTTGCAAAGTCCCCACAACCACTTCAGCTGGGGAGGTGGGCGTGTGTGCCACTATGGCCCTCAAGGACTAAAGAATGTGCCAAAGAAAAAACGAGTTCATCCATACCAGTCACTTGTATCAATAAATAATGGATGTTTTTATGTTTGTAGAGCTCATAGACTAAGAATATCCTATATAGTTAACAACGGCCCTTTAGGTTACTAAAATAAACAAAATACTAAAATTCATGGAGAGTGTTCAATTTTGCTTGGCATGACAATCAACTGCTCTGCCAATTCAGGAGCCAAGGTCAACTTGGAAATTAATTCTAGGTCTAGGTTCTTACAGGTCACTTTCTGCTATGGTCTCTTTTCTGAGTCAAGAAGGAGAAAGGATTGCCTCTGTTGGTTAAAGTCACTGTTGTGGTAGATCTTAGATGTATTTGTGGACCCATTTCCACCTTTTCCAGGACTTGCCAGGTGGCTAGTGGTAAAGAACCCATCTACAATACAGGAGACATAAGAGATGTGAGTTCGATCCCTGGGACAGAAAGATCCCTTGGAGAATGGCAGCGCAACCCTCTCCAGTATTCATGCCTGGAGAATCCCATGGACAGAGGAGCCTGGCAGGGTACAGCCCATAGGGTCACTAAGAGTCAGACACAACTGAAGTGACTTAGCACACACATTCCACCTTTTTTTTCCTGTTGATAGTATGACTCTTCCTTGGGGGTCTGCTCCTCTCTGACCCATCCATATGACTCTTTGGGGGCTACCTCTCATGATATCCCACCTATATAGCCAGAGTCAAGAGCATGTAAGTGAGGTTTGGACGTCCATGGTACCACTTTCCCCTGGATACAGTGATCACTCAAGAGATAGGTGTGTGATTCCAGTCAGGCTAATCAGTCTTTTCCTTGGATTTTTCTAAACAGATGTGAGGAGGAAGAGCTCTCTTTCTTTCTCTGGCTTCAAGATGGTGAGGGTATAAACCTAAAACAGTTATGGCTACGCTACTACCAGATGGAAAAATCCTATCTGTAGTGGAAGACAATGAAATGGACACACAGAGAAATGATGAACCAAGGTCTTGATGGAGTTCAGGTCCCTGATTTGAGACCCCTGGTACCAGCTTCACCTTTTCTGGATCTCAACCTGATGTGAGTAGTATTTCTTGTCACTTGCAACCAAGAGTCCTGACTAATAGAGAGAGAAAACTCAACCAAGTTACACTCAGGACAAAGCAATTGATCAAATTTAGTTTGATAATACATCCACCAAAGAAACTTGTAGGAGGGGCAAGGGGGACTATGAGTCAAGTAGTGAAAACAAAAAAGGTGGATTAGAGCCACTTTGAATCTTTGTTATGTAATCAACATTTCCTAGACTACAGAGAAATGCTGAATTTCTTAACCAGACAGCAAATTTAGACCTTTCGCTTCTGCACTTGCACATATACTTCCATTTTTTGTGTATATTTCCAGACAGCCACAAATCTCTAGAAGCTAATTAGGAACTGTCTTCCAAGGGCTACAAATGCAACTGTTGATGATGGTGCTAATGAGTCATATTTCCACTTAGCCACTTGCTACCTATGTGTCATTATTTAACCTCTCCAAGTCTTAGATCCTTCATTTTTAAGACTGAAATAATAAAAACATTGAACGTAATCAGGGAGTTGAGAATGTTAAGTTGGGTGACATATGTAAAACACCTGGTACTGCGAGTGACACATCATTGCCACTGAATGAATGCAGCTATTATTACCATCATCATCATCACCAGATTAATTAATGGATGCTTGTAGGCTAATTCACTGAGAAGGCACAGACACCAAGCATTTGATTTTTATAACCAATTTTATATTTAATTTTGAACATGTCATTCTAATCATGTTTCATTGCATAAATATGGGAGTGCTCTGGCTGTCAAGACAACTTCTAGAATATGCTTAAAACACCACCTTTAAGTATAGAAAGGAGTCACATAAGGATATTGCCATTTCCATCCGACTAAGATAAACTAAGGGCTTCCCTAGTGGCTCAGACAGTAAAGAATCTGCCTGCAATGCGGGATACCTGGGTTCAATCCCTGGGTTGGGAAGATACCCTGGAGGAGGGAACAGTGAACCACTCCAGTATTCTTGCCTGGAGAATCCCATGGACAGAGGAACCTCATGAGCTATAGTCCATGGGGTCACAAAGAGTCAGACACAACTGAGCAACTAAGCACAGCACAAGATAAAGTATAAATAATGGACTTATATACAGTGGTGTGGGCTGAAATTGTACCCCCTCAAAATTCATGTGTTGAAACCTTGACCCTTAGTTGCTCAGTGTGTGACAATATTTGGAAATGGGGTCTTTAAAAAGGTAATTAAGTGAAAATGGGGTCACCAGGTTGGATCTTACTCCAATAGGACTGACATCCTTCTAAAAAGAGAAGACTTGGACACACATACACACACATACAGAAGGTAGATGATGTGAGGACACAAAGAGAAGGCTGCTGTCTGCAAGCCAAGGAGAGAGGCCTCAGAAGAAATCAATTCTGCTGATATCTTGATCTGGGACTCCCAGTCTCCTGAACTGTGGGAGAATAAATTTCTGTTATTTAAGCCATTCAGTCTACTTGACTTGTTATAGAAGCCCTGGCAAACTAATATATATGGATTGTGATCCCAGGCAAGCAATAGACAACACTGGTTTTTCTTTCAGTGTAATTCGTGCCTTTAGAAATAATTGAGGTCCATTTGGTTGTAACCTGGGATGATGTCTGCCATAAAGTGTGGCATTAAGGAAGTTAGGGTGGTGGCTTTCTTTCTGGGTTTAGGGCACATGAGATTTCCCTTGTTTCATGGTCAAATACTAGTCATTGAAAACCAAGCCAAGAGGACCTATTGAATATTGTGGAAAGCTAGGAACAGCCCTAAACTTCTCAATCACAAGTAATAGACGTATCACCTTCATTGATATAGTTCAAAGCATATAACAAAACTTAATACCATAAATAATTACTATTTGTGATAGCATTGTAATCACTTGTTGTAGTTTTAGCTTAAATTTTTTGTCCAAACTTTACAAGAACCCCCTTATGAGAGCTTTTCTTATTTCTAATGTTTAAGATAAGAGAAAAATCAGAGAAAGTCAGTAAAGAAGGTGAGTTGCAGAGGTACATTTCCTATCTAGGCTCTAGGATTCTATATCCCATGTTCCTTTCACTACTTCCTGCTGCCTCTCCACATTTTCCATTTCCCATGACCCCCGTTGCTGAGATCTTCTTAGAGCATTTTTAGTAAATATGAGATTTTTTTCACAAAGAGCTTGGCAGCCATTTGTTCTGTAGGCTTGTGTTTACAGATTGAACATATGGGAAAAATGAATATAAAATAATGGAACTGGAGATGAAGTTAGACACGAGTTCCTCTTTACAGAGTATTGAATTGATTGGAGATGTGCAGATCAGAGAAGATTTCTATATCAGGAAGGGAGATGAGAGGATTTACCTGGTGGCTCAGACGGTAAGGAATCCACTTGCAATGCAGTCATGTCCGACTCTTGCCACCTCATGGACTGTAGCCTGCCAGACGCCTCTGTCCATGGGATTTCTCAGGCAAGAATACTGGAGTGGGTTGCCATTCCCTTCTCCAGAGGATCTTCCCAGCCCAGGGATCGAACCCAGATTTCCTGCATTGCAAGCGGGCTACAGTCCATGGAGTTGCAAAGAGTTGGACACAATTGAGCAACTAACACGCACATATAAGGGAGATGAGAATAAAGTAAAAAAATCTTTTCTTCCTTGTAATAATTTTATGTTATTCTGTGCAGTCAATAATTAATAAGAATTGATGTAATCTTTCAATGTGCAAGGAAACATGTTTTTATTAGAGTAGAAATTCCAATATTTCACTTTCTTACTTTGAAGCTAATCTTGTGAATAACTGACCCTTGGTTGCATTTTAATATGGAACACCTAAAAGAGTGTAAATAAGGATTGATGAGACAATTAAGTAGTAAAATTTAGCGCTAGCAAAGTGCTCCCACATCAGATGACCAAATTCAAATGTACAAAATTTCTCCATTAGATGCGGTAAGGTTTTATTGATTTGGAGTGCATTGATTCATGATGATTGAATCGAGGTCAGGCTGATGTATACCTCTGGACTTTCTCAAAAAAAAAAAAAAAAGAATGTGCTAAGGAAAATACTATAGTAAAAATAAGAATAGGTGAAAGCATTTTCATATTGCCTAAGCAAAGTATTTGTTTTACAAAGCTTGTGGCACACTCCATGAGGGCATAGAGTGTTCAATTGGTTGAATCCATCAGTGAATACGTGAATGAAAAGTAAGCAGCTTTTTAACCCCTTAAATGGGGCCCAACAGCATGTCTGCCTACCAGGATGGTGGCCCTCCCTGTGGTTTACAGATCAGCAGCAGCAGCATCACCTGGGAATTTGTTGGCCATGCAAATTCTCAGGTCCCACCTTGGACCTACTGAATCCAAACTCTGGGGGTGGGGCGCAGCTGTTTGTGTTTTAACAAGCCCTCCAGGGGGTTCTGATGCATGCTCAAATGTGAGAACACTGTACAAGAAAACAGTTGTTTGTTAGATGTGTGAGTGTTCTTAATTGCACTCAAAAAATAGAACTGTCTTTCTGAGTATTCTGTTTATAAACTCTTTCACTATTTCTGATACACTGTCTCCCCAATGAGTCTGAATTAAGGGAGATGAGCCATAACTGGGTGTTTGTTTACAGTGAGGCTAAGAAGCCAAAGTGATGCCTATTGTCCTGACAGAGGAATGAAGGTTGCCAGGCCGGGTGGGACTCCTGCCGATGGAGAGTAATGGAAATTGACCAGGATCTGGAACTCTCAAATGGTTGCAATGATTTTCAAATCTATTTTTTCCTTTCTTGTACTTAAGTCGTGTTTCAAATGAAATCCAATCCATATTTTGCCTAATTTACATTTAAAATTGTTCAAATGTGATGTTGGGATGGGGATAAGAGTCCCCAGGAGAGCTTGTGAACCTACTAAAACTTTTACTTCAAAACAGGAAGTTGCACTTTACCCAGTGCAAACAAAGTTTAGCTTGAAAAGGCCTGCTTTGTACTTAACATTTTTAGCCAAAAAATTTGGAATATATTTTTACTTTCAAAACACATTTTCTCCCATTCTTCTTGCCATCATCAACCTCTTGATAATGTCATCCCCAATCATATATGCTAACTTTCCTTCTTCTCATCTGAACTAAATTATGAGAGCTCTAACCTCATTTTCATAATCACAGGTTTGCCTCTTAAGGGATTGTATAACTCTGTAAATGTACTAGTTATACCTAAATTTAATTCAGTTCAACAGCCGTTTATTATTGCATGTGCAAGGAAATAGGACTGCCTGTAGGGAGGGGAGAGATTAAAAAAAAAATTTCAGAAATGAGTTGATCTCAGATGAGGAATGCCCAAGTCTTTGTCACACTAAATATATTTTGATCATCATTTGCTCCATAAATTGCATAAGAATTAGATATAACAGCCATAGTATATTTCTGAAATATATCAGAGATTCTTCAGAGGTTTTCCATATTTGGGAACAAATGATTTAACTTGTGATCTGAAGAGGAGAAGAGGGAGAGAATTGTGGCAACTAGCCTGGACCAGGAGAGAATATAGTCAGCTCCTTTGTGTCTGACTCCTCTGTCTTCCCATAACACTTTGCACCTATTTCCATCTAGCACTTTTCCTCAAGGGACTGCTGATTTCTGTGTCTATTTCTCTTATGAGGACTATGAGCCTCCTGAAGGCAGGGATTGTTCCTTTCCCAAGCAAGTCATGTGGAGTTGCCCTAGCTGCTTGATAAAGCATGTACTCTTCATTTGTTTTTCTTGGGTAGATTGCCACTTTAGACCTCATGGAGGATTACAGAGCTATTGTCCCTTTGGTCTTACAGAAGAGGTTCCCTGTCAGTGGAGGGCAGGCCTTTCTTGTTGAAGGAAGCCACAGTGGAGGGATAAAGGAGAAGATGCCTGGTAACTGGATGTGGAGGCGGAAGAACCCTGAGGGGATATGATGAAAATAGAGAAGACAGAAATGTGAATCTCCCTCCTCCCCTCCCCCACCCATCTCCATCCCCACTCCATTCAGGCACCTCATCCTGAGCCAGTGTGCTCATATTCTAGTCACTATTGCTGTAAAATAAATTACTCCTATCCCACTCAAAAAAACTCCAGCTGAAAACAACAGTCATTATTATTATCCTCCCTAGTCTCCAGGAATTCAGGATGGGCTCTGTTGAATGGTTCTGGAGTGAAATATCGAGCAGTGACCTTAGATGAGGTGCCCATAAGCAGCTGGGACTTGGTTGGGAATGTCTCTCACTCTCCATGAAGTTGCAGGGCCTCTTTCCAATGTCCTCCATGTGACCTAATCTTGGCTTCCCTAAAGTATGAGGACTGTAGGGTAGTTAGTCTGATTCAATGAAGGCTCAGGACTTCAAACATTAGTCTTGCAATGAGCAAGATGGCACCTCTTGCCTTTTATGATCTAATTTCAGAAGCTTCATAGTGTTACTTCTGTCATACTTTACTGGTTGAAATAGTTCCAACAGCCCACCCAGTTTCATAGTCAAACCTCATAACGGGAGGAGTGTCAAAGCCACACTATAGAAGAGGGCATGGGATGGAAGTTACTGTTTCCACCATCTTTGGGGAATATATGGTTTGCCACAGCCAGGAAGAGCGTTAACTAACAACTGTGGGATCTCTTTACTTCCCACCAAGATCTTTTCCTTATACCCCTCACCCACCTACCCACACATACACCATACTTCTTATTCTGGTTACATTTTTCTTGTTTTACACTAAGGGAATCTGGCACAATGTTAATCTTAAATACCTTAAGGTTTCTGTCTAATGCATCTGAGTTTAGATTTCATAAAATTTAAAAATACCACAGGTTTGATTGTTTACACACATTCCCAAGTAATTTTCCCAAGGAAATGCTATTTCAAATTCTCTGTTAGGGGGAAAAAAAAGTTAAATGAAAATCAATACTGATGGGTAGTGCTGTACGAAAAATGTGCTGTAAGTTATTTTACCACAGAGGTAGTTTTCTGTGGAAACTGTGACTGGTGCTAAAACTCAGTTTTAAAATATTTTGAGTCACAAGCCAAAATCTTGGGTGGGGAAAAATAATTCACTATTACCCAAAGAAAAGTCAATTACTTAGTACTAACATTTTAAAAGATATAATTCAACAACATATCATTTCTAAAAGAGATTTGTAGCATGTTCAATAGTAGCATGGATGTACTGGCCATTAATTACTAATGAATTCAATTCAGAACTTATAGACAATTTTCTCCCACTAGAAATTATAGTTTTTTAATAAAGAATTACCATATTTTAAATTTTAAAGTAAGCAGCAAATGACTCGAGCTTGGTGAGATAATGACTATTATCCTTAATTACCTCACTAGCAAAACCTGGTACCATTCAGTATATTCTATATATAAGTTATTGCAAAGGGGAGATTCAAACCATCACAGATTTGTATTTTAAAAAGGAATATAAATTACCCTTGTCTCTGTTTTCCATATTGATGACCTGTGTAATAAGCCAGAGAGGGAAAATTCAGGAAACCATCTTCATTAACAGTAAACTAAGAACAAAATTAATAATATTTTTAAAAGAAGATGGAGAAATCATTACCCAGGGCTAGATAATTGAATTGTAGAAATGTGTTGAAGCTTCACTCTAACTAGAAATATGTTTGCCAGTAATTATCACCCACAGCATAAATAACTTCATAATATCTACCTGAGTCAACATTAGTCAGATTTGCAAAGCACCAAGGAAAATAAGCAATTAGTGGATTCCTTATCCAAGAAAAACATATTACTTAGTTACAAATAATTCTAAAATTTCCAAAGGAATAAGTGGGTGGAGGCTGGTTCCGTACAGCCCATGACCCAATTTGAGGAGTTATGGCAGGGGACCTGAGGAGCAGAAGGCCACCTTCTGGTAAGGTCTCAAGCTTCCTTTACTTATGTGAAAGCCCATAATAATAACACAGATATTGAAGTATGAGAGCTATTAATATAAAAAGCGCTAGTCACTCAGTTGTATCAGAGTTTTGTGACCCCATGGACTGTAGACCACCAAGCCCCTCTGTCCATGGGATTTTCCAGGTAACAATACTGGAGTGCATTGTCATTTCCTTCTCTAGGGGATCTTCTTGACCCAGGGATCGAACCTGTATCTCCTGCATTGCAGGCAGATTCTTTACTGTCTGGGCCACCAGGTAAGCATTAATATGGAACCTGCCCATAAACACTACCTGAAGCACATCCCCAGAACCAACTTTTCAAAAAGACCCTCTGCCAAGAGCTTCAGGTCTGTGAGATAAAGTCCTCCAAGTGAACCATGTAATCAGACTGTGAAGCTCCTGTACTAAAAACTCCTTTCAAAACAACATATGTTAGGAATGGAAAGGCCTAGAAACTATCCAAATAGTATCAAGACATAATTTTTAGTACAAATGCATTCATCTCTCCCATACCACCACCACCAAAACTATTGGCTGCTCTGCTGAGTCTTATTAAATAATTATTGGGGACTTTTTTCTCTAGAATAAACAGAGGGCAAGACCAATCTTCATAAAGCTAAAAAGTTCAGAAGAACATCCGTGTTTGAAATCTCACTTGCAAACACTCAGCTGCCATCCTGCCCATGGGTTTTGTGAACAAGGAACCAGCCCAGGCAGGTGTTGGAATAATTACGATCTCTTCGTTCTAGCTTCAGACTGGTAAATTGCTGGGCACTGACTCCTCACCAAAAGCATTTCTGCCTGGCTCAGTCTTAATTGTCACAGCTGTTTCTTTGAGGTGCTTACAGGATGTGGTGCCCCAGTTCATCTTAGGAATGTGTTCCTATGAATGAAGGAAACATGTTATCTGCTCCCTATCTGATTATATGTTTATAAATACATACCTACCTTGAACCTTGTCCATATGCCAGTTCTGCATCAGCCCAAGGCACTCATTTGTTGTCTTAACTTTAGAAACTCAATCCCAATAATTTGAGAAAGCCTAAATCAGTAGGAGCCATCAAATTTCTAGGGAAAATATTTTGTAATACACAAAGTATTGTTAAGCAGAGTAACTGAGTCTGCACTTTTTTCCTTTTATCCTCCATCTAGAAATCTCCATTCACAACTGAAAGTAGACAGTAGTAATACAAATCATCTACATATACACCATTTTGTTTCCCCCTAGATTCTCTATGTAAATCCTCTAGGAAACTTTGGACTTTCCCCTCTCTTGTTGCCAGTGAAGATGCTCTACGATCTTGAGAGTTCTGCTATTAGTAGAGATTAACCACATAATTGGAGAAGGCAATGGCAACTGACTCCAGTACTCTTGCCTGGAAAATCCCATGGATGGAGGAGCCTGGTAGGCTACAGTCCATGGGGTCACTAAGAGTCGGACACTATTGAGCGACTTCACTTTCACTTTTCACTTTCATGCATTGGAGAAGGAAATGGCAACCCACTCCAGTGTTCTTGTCTGGAGAATCCCAGGAACGAGGGAGCCTGGTGGGCTGCTGTCTATGGGGTCGCACAGAGTCGGACACGACTGAAGTGACTTAGCATCAGCAGCAGCAGCAGCAGCAACCACATTGTAGTAAAGGACTCTACACATGGGTCTAGTTATACTGTCTGGATTGTTTATTTGTCAAAGATAATTTTATATTCAAAATTACAGATCCTTGAACTCACTCACTCAGGTTAGAGGAAAGAGCGTGACTTCATCAATCACATACAAAAAGCAGCAATATTTTTCTTTGCATTTTATTTTAAATCTTTTAAAACACTACATATGTAAATTAGCCATCCATCTTCAGCTTTCAAATGATAGAGTCTTGTTATTATTTGCACTTATATTTCGAAGTAAAAACCTGTTTTCATACTTGCCTCAAGGCCCACTCATGGGGTATTAAAGACACCAGAAGCTGAAGGTCTGTGAACCAGCCACTCTCAGGCAGGCATTTTTGTAGTACTCTCTGAGTAATATTTGGATATGCTATTCTTTAAAAATTGAATTCAGAGGAAAATCATATTTAGGACTTTGTGGTTGGCATCAGGGTAAGTGTTGAGAAATGTTTCCTTGGCTTGCAGGAAGGAAAGAATATGGCCATCCAGAACCTTAGAAAAAAAAAAAAACCCTTAATCTTCCTGTTATACTCAATTTCCTTTTATATGATGCATGTGGGACTAGAATTGCCATTTGAAAGAAGTGTAAGGAAATAGTGAAGAAGAATGGAAAAGGAGACAGCTCTCGGGTCCCTCTATTAGGTCCTATTCAGATAGAATTTACAGTGTTGTGTTAGTTTCAGGTGTATAGCACAGTGATTCAGTTATACATATATATAATACACACATATTTTTCATATTCTTTTCCATCATAGGTTATTTTAAGATACTGAGTAGAGGTCCCTGTGCTATACAGTAGGTCTTTGTTGATTACCTATTTTATGTATATTAGTGTGTATACACTAATCCCAATCTCCTAATTTATTTCTTTCCCCTCTGGTAGCCATGTTTGTTTTCAAAGCCTGTGAGTCTTTTTCTGTTTTGTAAATAATGTTGTCATATTTTAGATTCCACGTATAAGTGATATCATATGATATTTGTCTTTGACTGCACTTAGTATGACTATCTCTAGATCCATTTACACTACTAAAATGGCATTTTTTGTTCTTTTTTGGCTAAGTAATATTCCACCATTTATATATCACACCTTCTTTATCCATTCACCTGTCAATGGACATCTAGGTTGTTAGAGGCATTTTATGCAGTCAAAGGTCTCCAAGGATCTGAAGGTAGTCAGGATGCTTCAGTGAATCCAGTAGTCAGATATCTTCTCTGTGTCCGTTCATCTCCACTCTCCACCCTTCTCTTCCCTGCTCTTAGCCTGGATCCTGCAGGTCTGTACTACATCAACAGGGCTCCTGTGCCCTCTGGCTCTCAGGTGAAATTTTCCAATGGAAAGCATCTTCAGAAGATCAGAGATAAAGGAGACCTTCCCTGGAGGGATGCAGCCAACCCAAGGCAACCAAAGGGAGATGGTATCCCTCAACCACCTTTTCTGGGTAGCTAACTCTGACAACTCCAAGACTTACTCAGCTCCTCACAATTCTACTACCCACTGCCTTCCCACAACCATTCAGGCTTAGAAGTGGTAACAATTTAGTGTCTACTGGTTACAGATTACTGCACTATCCTTCATGGCTCCACTATACCTAATCAATCCTTAAATTATCCTTTCTGGAATATGTCAACTATTTCTTGTGATAACTCTGACTAATATACCCATAGACTAGAATGTCTGGATGTTTCAAGTTCTCTGAAGGACATTTTCAAGGCAGGCATACAATGAAATGGAAGTGCCAAGCACTCACAAGATCAGTGTGAAGTGTGGGAGCTGAGGCCTGGATGGGGGGATGCCAGTGGGGAGCAGCAGGGAGAGCTAGTCACACTTCACACTTATGTAATTCATCATTTTCCACCATCAGGGTATACTTAACTACTGCTCCACACATAGGTAGGTGGAAAGAAGCTGTAGGACACGGAGCCAAGAAAAAGAGACTCAGTCTTCTTCCTCAAGTCCTCCTCCAGGGAACTATGTTCTGAGCTTATAAGACTCTTCATTGATCTACCTCCTTCTGAAGGTCAGCTTATGCCAGCTTTGTAATTAAGATGTGAATGTCTTTTGGAACCATTTTTCTTAAATCTTTTAAAGAATTTAAAGAATGACAAGCAACGAAAAAGTTATAGGATGATAAGTTTATGGTAGAGAGATGGTATTTAGACACTCTTAGCCCATGTATTTATGGAAATAAAGAGACATCGAATTAGCTGAAAGTGTCAGGTATTTTCTTAATGACACTGAAATAAAGAATTGTGAAAAACCATCTAAGTCAACTGGCTGCCTCCAGGTGGTATCAATTATGTTTATTTCATTCAATTCTGCCGATTGCAGAAGATCTTTAGGGAAATGTTGAGATAACTGTCTTACTGTCCAGGTTTGCAATGAAACAAATGAAGAGTTAACAGTTATGTTTGTAACTGAGGCTGTATAAGTGGTGAGGGATAAGCCAGATCAGCATGCAATCTCTAGTAGAAGTTTTTCTTCCTGTCTCACCCATCCAGCATTGGAATTCAGGAACTAGACACCTGCTCCATATTTTCAAAAACATAAATATATATATTATGACTGAGCTGATTATAAAATGTCCTAAGGGAAATTTCTGAAACTAGTACACAATCATTATGGCACCTTCTGGTTGATCTGTCTATAGATTATCTTGGTTAATTTCTACTACATGGTATATCTAGTGTTTATAGGAACTCGACATATAATTGCCTGATTGAAAAACTGTTTTCTAAGTAAAATTAAGGATTTAGTTTACCATGACATGGGAATATAAAGATTTGAAGTCCGGCCTTGACTTTGCCACCTAACACCTGTACCTCAAGAGCTTGTTACATTACTACCAGGGACTTGTCATCTCAATAACAAGGCTTTGATACTCTCATGAGGGGGTAGGGGTAGATGATAACTAAAGACTTCTTCGGATGGAATTAAAATCCTACCATTTGCACATGGGAAAATGGAGGGGCCCAAGTGTACTAATAAGGTTTTTGCTGAAATAGTTCTGTGTAACAAATGACTCCAAAACTTGATGACTTTTAACAATAAGCATTTATTTCTAATTCAGGGATCTGAAGATTATCTGTGGTAAAGCTGGGCTTAGCTTCAAGTTTCTACTTGGGTTCAGGTTTGCTCCACATTTCTCTTCATTCTGGGACCAGCAGCTACCTGAGGCATGTTTTTTTCATAGTTGATTGCAGAAGTGCAAAATTGTGTGTGGAAATGCGCAGTGCCTTTTAAGATCTCAGCTGGAAATTGACAACCTTTCACTTCTGCTAACATTCCATTGGTCAAAGCAAGTCACATGGTGAAGACCAAAGTCAATGGATCAGGGATAATCTTTCTATACTGAAGGGTACTGCTAACTCACCTAGCAAAGGATGTGGAAGTGTAGTACCATTGCAAGAAGGGAATTAAGAATTAGAAACACAAAATAAGTATACTATCCCATCAGTGACTGCTGCTGCTGCTGCTAAGTCGCTTCAGTCGTGTCCGACTCTGTGCGACCCCATAGACGGCAGCCCGCCAGGCTCCCCCGTCCCTGGGATTCTCCAGGCAAGAATACTGGAGTGGGTTGCCATTTCCTTCTCCAATGCATGAAAGTGAAAAGTGAAAGTGAAGTTGCTCAGTCGTGTCCGACTCTTAGCGACCCCATGGACTGCAGACTGCCAGGCTCCTCCATCCATGGGATTTTCCAGGCAAGAGTACTGGAGTGGGGTGCCATTGCCTTCTCTGCATTAGTGACTAGGCACTCTAAATTGGCCAGTTCTGATCAGTGTGCTTGTTCATGCCCTCATGTACAGTAGTAAATCCACACATCATCAGTGAACTTTACCAACCAAGCAGAGTTCTAGCTCTTAGAGAGGGAGACACTGGTTATCTGAGACAATGTACCCCTCTATTAGCCAGCCACCCCAAGACAATGCAGAGTTGACATCAGTGGTCTATATCAGATGGCCATTTCTTGAGGGTCCACATTCATCTAAATTTGTGACAGAAGACAGCTATCTTCAGGTCCCAGAGACATTTTGTTCACCCTGATGCAGCTGTAAGTGATTCTACAACAGTCTTTAGGTTCTCCAGTACAGTATATTTCTTAGCTCTTCTCAAAAGAGCTCATATAAGAAATTCAATAGAAAACTGTGGAAGTTTCCCACAGTGGCCGGCCTAGAAGACCTGGCAATGTTGTTGACTGCCAGAAATGCAGATTACTAGACTTGCATCAACAGAAATCAGAAGTTTCATCTCTCACTCAAAATCAATTGAGTCTTCTTGAAATCTGATCTTCAGTTTTACTTGTGTGAAGATGCGCATCCAAGTCTGAGTCAGGAAAATCAACCACCCTACCCTTCCCGACTCCTGTGGGGTATTCTCTTCCTTTGTTCCCATTTGACTCAGAATTATGGGTTGTAGTGGAAATGTTGGCTCAATCTGAACACTAGCTGCAGGCTGTACAAGGAAGCCTCATGTTTATTATTATTATTTTTTACACGTAAGCTGCCAAGACATATACCCATAACGTAAACTTCCTTGTTTTGGGTTTATGAATTGAATGTCTTTTTACAGACTCGAAGATCTGCAGGGAAATCACTCTGTCATTAACAACTCAGTTTGTTTAATGAGCCACTAGTGAAAGAAAGTGTGGGAGAGAAGCCCAATTCATGTCTATGTTCCAAGCCTCAACCGAAGAAATACAATTCCTTTCAGATGGGGAGACCTCCCTTCTATGGACAGTCATTCACCAAACCTATGAGAAACCATCATGGGCTGTTTCCAGGCTGAATCACAGCCATAACTTTATCCAGCTGCCTTGCTGTTAGACCAGACAGCTTCAGTTGGATGAACTTGCTCACCAGAGACGGAGAGAAAGGATCCTACAAACAAGCTACTGGCCAAGGGCCAATATGGTTGGTCATCTCCCAGTAGTGACGCAGGCTTAGACCTACTCCTGGAAAAGATGCTGTCTCCCAAGCTTGTGGAAATGAGTTCAAGCATGAAATAAGACTTGTTCAGAGAAGATAGGATTCTGTTTGTATGACTGCTTTAATTGATACCCTCTTTGGAAGTCATTCCAGTATATTCTGTTGATGAAAATTGATTTAAAAAAAAATGGTGCTAAGATCAAATTAGTAAAAGATAATTTTCCCTTTCAAGAGGAAGTAGAGATTTAAAAAAGGAAATGTGGACTAAAAACTGGTCTTTGATCAAAGATGAATTTTAACATTCTATAATACTAACAAGGGGCATTGTTGTGGGTAACCATTATATTCAGTTTACTAGAACTTCTGGGGACAATTGTTCCTGCTGATGAGTTAGTCCCTTTAGGTGATTTCTTCATTGATGTTTTAGAATCTTTAATGATGTAAAACATCTCATTTTAAAAAATTGTATATAAATATATTGAAATAATTTTCTTTATAGTCAGAAAATAGCAGAAAGATCCTTTATTAACTTTAACTTTATAAAACTCCTTTACTACTGTGTAACAAATTACCACCAAACTTGGTGTCTTAAAACAACATTTAAATTTATTATCATTTACATTAATTATTTGTTAGAAACAAATTTTTTATCTGATAATTTCTTCAGGTCAGGAGTCTAGGTGTGGTTTGCTTGGATCCTTTATCTCAGAGTCTCTCACAAGGCTACACTCAAGGTATTGGCAGGGCTGTGCTTTCACCTGAAGGCTTTACTGGGGAAGATATGCTTCCCAGCTCACTCACATTCTTGTTGACCAAAGGCAGGTCCTCACAGGTTATTGGACTAAGTGTCTCACTGACTGTTACCTGGAGGCCTCCCTCTGTCCCTTTGTCCCTTGCTAAATGGTATTCTCCAGAGGGTAGCTTACAACAATGACAGCTCACTTCCTCCAGAGCAAGTGCTCCAAAAGAGAAGAGTATTTAAGAGATCACAAGCAAGAAGGAAGTCAGTCTTTTTGTAAACCAGTCAGCAAGTGATATTTCATCAATTTTGCTATTGTCTATTTATTAGAAGTGAAGCATTAGGTCCAGCCCCTAATCAAGGATGTGAATACTGACAGGCAGAGAGCACTGTGAGCCTTTTAGAGACTGCTTGAGATTGATCTTCTAGCCATTTAATAAAATATTGCTTAAGGTATAGAAAAATGTTATACAAAACATACTAGAACTTAAAAGCATATTGTCCCTCTTGAACTAAACAACTTATGGGACCCTATTTCAGCAAGGATACCAAAATCCCCTGGAGGAGGGCATGGCAACCCACTCAAGTATTCTTGCCTGGAGAATCCCATGGACACAGAAGCCTGGCGGGCTACAGTACATAGGGTCGCAATGAGATGACTCAAGTATTTTCTGATCAATTTTTAAAATTTTTTTCAGAGCTACCATTAGTTCCTGTGGCACATACCATTCTTTGCAGTCTTCCAACTTCACCCCAGCCCAAAGTTACAGCTTTGCAGGTAGATTTGAATGATAGAAAGATTTAAGAATCATTCAGATAAATAAGGTTAGTGATCAACATTTTTCATCTTTGCTCTTGTAAAAATGAAATTAGAAAGATGGATTTCCATATGTAACTCATAAACTGGCCAAGAAGGCAGTGCCTGAAAAGGATTATTTTGATCTAATCTTCACTTGAGTGTTTAAAATCTGGTACTCATCTGAAGATTTTCTATCTGCATCCTTCTTAGCTATGGTTTATGTGTTTACACATCTTACTCTGCATCTGATACTGCAGGGCAAATAGAAAACATAAGACCATGTTGGGACGTGTTGAAACAGCAGGAGACACTAGGGAGAGACTCAGCTTTTAAAGTGGGTTCCAGAGTGCACCCCACCCCACAAACAGTGCTTTTACAGCCGTACACACAAGGATCACCCATGTGTGCATCAAGAATGCCTTCGGGTTTGTAGTTAGTGAGTCAGTTATGAGAATGACATGTCCCACCCACACCCTGGGACCCCTTCAGGGCTGAGGGAAATCTGAGAACACCCACAGCCATCACCCTTAACCTGGATGGGAGGAGAGAGGAGCAGAGTAATGTTACATCACAAACGAATGGGAGTTCTTTACTGGGGATACCCTCCAAATTTAAAATCTTCAGGATGACTAACTATTCACAAACAGAATGCATCTTACTTGTTCAATAAATATCTTGGGTTTCTGTCAAGCTTAACAAAACTTATTTCTATCAATCAATCTCCATTTTCCTAAGTCTAGGGCTGGAGCTGAGAAACTGGGCTCTTGTTCTGTGCTAACTCCTTAACCTGTGCAAAATGACCTTGAGCTTCATTCTCCTGCTCCTTCTGCCCACTCCTCCTCCCTCCCCATGGCACATCTTTCCCTTTCTCAAAACATAAAGAGCAAACCTGCTACCCTGAGAGCTCCAATAATGACTTTCCTAGATGAAGAACTACATTATGACTTCATGTTAAACAAACCTGGAAGCAGTGATACCCATGCTCACAACAACAAACTTTTAAGCAGTCATATATTTACCTTCATAAAACTAAGGTAGTAGGATGATCCTTGCAAGTGTTTTTTTTGGCTGTGCTGGATTTTCCTTGCTTTGTGCGGACTTTCTAATTGCGGGGAGTGCCAGCTACTCTTCATTTCAATACTTGGGCTTCTCAGTTCGGTGGCTTCTCTTATTACTTCTCTTGGACTTTAAAGCAGGGGCTCAGTAGTTGTGGCAGACAAGCTTAGTTGCTCCACTGCCTGTGGAATCTTCCTGGACCAGAGATCAAACCCACGTCTCCTGTATTGGCAGGCAGATTCTTATCCACTGCGCCACCAAGGAAGTCCATCCTTGCAAGTTTTGATTTCTTGATTCCTTTCTGCATCATTTTGCTTTGCTGATGACCTTCCTGCTCTGAAGGGACCAGATTCTCTCACTTTCTGAGGTTGGCTTACATTAGTGGTCCTTGATGGACTGACTATTGTTTTTGTTCAGTTGCTCAGTCACGTCCGATTCTTTGTGACCCCATGGACTGCAGCATGCCAGGCTTCCCTGTCCTTCACCATCTCCTGGAGTTTGCTCAAATTCGTGTCCATTGAGTCAGTGATGCCATCCAACCATCTCATCCTCTGTCGTCTCCTTCTCCTCCTGCTTTCCATCTTTCCCAGCATCAGGGTCTTTTCCAGTGAGTCAGCTCTTCACCTCAGGTGGCTGAAGTATTGGAGCTTCAGCTTCAGCATCAGTCCTTCCAATGAATATTCAGACTGATTTCCTTTAGGATTGACTAATTTGATCTCCTTTCAGTCCAAGGGACTCTCAAGAGTCTTTTCCAGCACCACAGCTCAGAGGCATCAATTCTTCGATGCTCAGCCTTCTTTATTGTCCAGCTTTCACATCCATACATGACCCTCCTGTCAGTCAGTCAGTTCGTCGTTCAGTCATGTCCAACTCTTTTCAACCCCATGGATTGCAGCAAGCCAGGCTTCCCTGTCCATCACCAACTCCCGAAGCTTGCTCAAACTCATGTCAATTGAACCAGTGACCCTCCTGTAGGCCCCTCCTACAATGACTTTGAGTTTGGTCATGTGCCATGTGACCTGTTTTGGCCAATGAGACATTAGCAAGCAAGATGCAAGGACTTGTCTTCTTAGAACACCCCTTGAAAGATCATTGCCAGTAAAGAAGCCCAGGTTACAAGATGGAAAGGATGTTGGGAGACTAGGCACAGAGAAAACCTGGAGGATGAGATATCAGCTTAGATGTTGCCACCCCAGCCTGGCTCTAGGGGCTGGAGCTTCAGTAGTTGTGGTGCACAGGCTTAGTTGCCACGAAGCATGTGGGATCTTCCCGAACCAAGGATCAAACCCGTGTTGCTTGCATTGCCAGGTGAATTCTTAACCACTGGACCATCAGGGAAGTCCCGAAGTCTGCATTTCTAGTTGGGGATTAGAAGGTGAGTTCATTTGGAGAAAGGTCTCTTCTCTACATAGGTGTAATGAAAAGAGGACTTATTTAAGCAGCAACTTCTAGGATTCCACCCAGGGAGGCAGCCAGTAAGAGAAGCTACCTTGTCCCTCATTG
Organism: Capricornis sumatraensis; assembly: GCF_032405125.1. Taxonomy (NCBI): domain Eukaryota; kingdom Metazoa; phylum Chordata; class Mammalia; order Artiodactyla; family Bovidae; genus Capricornis; species Capricornis sumatraensis. The sequence goes on along the minus strand of NC_091092.1, from coordinate 100,011,072 downwards.
CTCAATTCATCCCTTCTTTCCTTACCTTCTTTACTGACCAGCACCCAACTTTTATTTCCCTTCATGCTCAGTCTTTCATTCCATTTCATATTTTCTATTGCATTGAAAGATGTTCTTCTGGTGAGTTCCTCTGTTTGCTCTTCCATACCCACGTTCCTCCCCTCACTGCCTCCTCTGTGCCCTGAGGCTGACCTCTATGGTGCTGCATGAGTTGGGCTCGCCAGACCCCTGGCTTCTGATTGGGTTAGGGAATGTGAGGGACTGACAGAAGTTTGAGGGTTGGAGGAGAGAGGCCATGAAATGTATGTCACCTCTATCATTGTTGTTCAGTCACTAAGTCGTGTCACCTCTACCATGCATGCAGGCTAAGTCACTTCAGTTGTGTCTGACTCTCTGCAACCCCATGGACGGTAGTCTACCAGACTCCTCCATCCATGTGATTCTCCAGGCAAGAATACTGGAGTGGGTTGCCATGCCCTCCTCCCCCTCTACCATACCTCCCTGCATAAGCCAGTTTCCTTTATCAACACATTAGCATCATTCAGGTGGCCCCTCTTCCACAGCCATAGCTCTCTCTGGGTTCCAGGAAGAGCACCCACCACTGGTCCCTTGAATTCTAGGGTAGTAATGGTTTCTTACTTTTGTTAGTCCCTAGGGTGCATCACCAAACTTGGTGATTCCCTTAACCCTGTCCACAACTTGATTAATAGTCCCTATTTCTTCAATCACTCCTCGAGTGTGTCATTTCTTTTCTGCAGGACCCTGACTGATAAAGATGCTGACTAAAAAACAACTTGTACTCATTTACAAATTATTTTAAAATTTCATATTGATTATAAATATACATAATGGTTAATATCTTCTCATTCACATCAGGCCAAGAGTTGCTGTGCTGAGTTGGTATCATCCCAGCCAAAAGCAAAGTTGCATGGGAAAGTAGAAGGAGAAAAATGACCACTTTTTGAAATTTATTTTTATTAAAGTATAGTTGATTTACAATGTTGTGTTTATTTCTACTGTACAGAAAAGAATCTTATATATTCTTTTTACATTCTTTTTCATTATGATTTATTACAGGATATTGAATATAGTTCCCTGTGCTGTGCAGTAGAACCTTGTTGTTTATCCATCCAGTATATAGTAGTTTGCATCTGCTAATCCTAGACTCCCTATCTATCCACCCCCCATCCCCATCCCCCTTAGCAATCACGTCTGTTCTGTATATCTGTGAGTTTGTTTCGTTTCATAGATAAGTTCATTTGTACCATATTGTAAATTCCACATAAAAGTGATATCATGTAGTATTTATCTTTCTCTTTCTGACTTACTTCACTTAGATTGATAATCTCTAGGTCCATCCATGTTGCTCCAAATGGCATTATTTCATTCTTTTTATAGCTGAGTAGTATTCCATTGTATTTATAAACCACATCTTCTTTATCCATTCATCTGTCGATGGGCCTTTAGGTTGTTTCCATGTCTTGCCTATGGTAAATAGTGCTCCCATGAACAATGAGGTACCTGTATCTTTTTGAATTAGAGCTTTTCCTGGATATATGCCCAAGAGTGGGATTGCTGGATCATATAGTAGTTCTATTTTGGTTTTTAAAGAAACCTCCATAGGGACTGTGCCCATTTACATTCCCACCAACAATGTAGGAGGGTTCCCTTTTCTTCACACCCTCTCCAGCATTTATTTGTAGACTTTTTAATAATGGCCACTCTGACTGGTGTGAGATGGTACCTCATAGTTTTGATTTGTATTTCTCTAATAATTAGCCATGCTGAATATCTTTCCATGTGCTTATTGGCCATCGGCATGAAAATGACCACCCTGAGATGGAGTCCCCAGAACTGGGGACTTTCAGTTCTTTCAGGAGTGGATGCCTGAAATTCACCCAGCTGGGAAGATTGTGCTCTCCTAATGGGCCACAGTGGCCTGAGGCCAACAAGATTTCACTGTAATGAAGCCAGCAACAGCAGGCAGATGGAGAGGACCATGGCCTTCTGGGGACTGTGAGGAGTCAAGGAGGGAAGGCGGGCAGGCAGCACCAGGCTGACCAGCACCAGGAGGGGCTTTCAGGTGTCTGAGAGCACAGACTCTAAGTCACTGGCAGGGTATGGGAGATGATTGACACAAATGAAGAGGCTGGGCCCTTTGCCAATCTGGCTCTTAAGTCATTTCAAATTAAATTTGAAGAAAGTTGATGTGATAGAACTGAATCCCTGAGGGTTATGGGATGAATTTTAGAGAACTGCTTTGTACTGACTATTTTTTTCAATTATGGAGATGCTTATGGTGTTATTTAAAAATCTCTTTCATGTGAAATAAGATTCTATAATTACACAGTGACTCACCTAAAATCTCTGTTGCAAGTCACAAGCCAGTCTAGAACAGGAAGGTATCTGTTGTAAAGCTCACTTGAGATCAACGGTCTAATCAGGTCTAGCCATGGGTTAGGGTTAGGTGGTTAGTGGGAAAAAGGCAAGTGCAATACCTGGAAAATGTTTTTTTTTGCTATGACTTTCATGTGTTACACATGGAGTTGCAGGACAGATAATTTGAAAGGATACAGTTAAAAAGTTGGGATGACAAGGAAGGAAGGAAGGGGGAAAGAAGCTGTTGAAAAAAAATACAAAACACTTTGTCTAGAGAGGTTACTAAAAAAAGAAATCTGTCTAGAAGCATGGCCACATCTTTCCCAAGTGCATTACAGCAAAATAACAAAAAGAAAAACAAAAACTGGTCTTGCATATCTGATATGATAACTTTACTCCACTATTTCCCTCATCCCATAATCACTTCTGTAGTTTTGAATTATGCATTTTTTCTTTACTTCCATCTTACAAATTAGAATTCCCACACTGAACACAAGGAATGAACCTTTAAATATATAGAGATATACCTATAGAACAGATACTATATAAACATTGTCTCCCTGAATCCTTGCAGCAATTCTAGGCAATAGATATCATTGCCTCAATTTTGCAAATAAGGAAACAAGCATAACTATCAGTGAACTGCTCAAAGCCTCATGGCCAGAAAGCAGTGGGGCTGGGATTTGAGCCTAAGTTCATCGATTTTCAACTACTCTACACTGTTTTCTAGTTGGGAATGGGAATAAAGTTGGGAGGGGAGTTTTGGTAGTTTAGTCACTAAGTTGTGTCTGATTCTTTGTGACCCCATGGACTGTAGCCCACCAAGCTCCTCTGTCCATGGAATTTTTCACGCAGAAATACTGGAGTGGGTTGCCATGCTCTTCTCCAGGGGATCTTCCCAATCCAGGGATCGAACCCACGTCTCTTGCATTGGCAGGCGGATTCTTTACCACTGAGCCACCAACTGGCATTTTTGGAAAGTTGATTTATGGAAACTTTAAAATATTTTATTTAAAAAAATCCTAGTTTTTAAATTATTATTAGCATGAACTCTGTAGGCTTTAATAGTGACTTTTGATTGCAAACAATATTTAATTAAGAGTGAAAACAGTAGACTGGGGGAGGGTGTCTTATCCAACCAAGTTGATTTGTAATCCAACAAGTTCTCTCTGTTTCACCTTCTCATTCCTTGATGAGCTCTTAGAAGGGGACAGCCTTCTCCCTTTCAACTAGTTTTGAGATATGTTTTTAGTGCCTGTCTATCAAAGCATGTAAATCTGCAGAAATAAAATGATGTAGATATACATTCATGCAATTCTCTAGAACATTTGGTATGAATTCCAGGACAAAAAGCTTCTCTTCCTGCAGAAAAAGCATATGGAGATATTTGAAGATGCTCATTTGCATTGAATATGAAAAATAAACTCCCAGCATGCAGTGATGTGGATAGAATTCTCTCCTCTGCCTCTCAGATGGAGCCAGTCCCATTCTAACCTGCTCATCATGTCAATATGAGTTGATCTCTCTTGGCTACCTTTCTTTCTATGGACAGAGAGAGACACCATCCACAGGACACAAGGGAATTTGCCCAGTCTGCTCTGGGCACATAAGTCAGTGCCAGATCAATAAAGAGAGAGGGGAAAATAGGGAGGTCAGATGACTGAAAATGACAAAGTGTCATACGCTTGACCTAGTGGACCTCTGGTCTAGTCCTTATTTTGTATACGATCATAGCCCATGTGAGCTTTGCCATGGAAACTGGGTCAGTGTGGCAAGGTAGATTTTGAAAGTATTATTCATCTCTGATAATATTCTGAGCAGGTTGCTGATATCTGTGTAGCAGCAATCTGCTTCTTAAAGTGAAATATTACGTTTCTTCTGGATCACTCCAAGCTGATAGAAGCCAAGACTTAGTTATTCATGTAAATCAAATTAGAGGTGTGAAAATGAAGCTGTGGGAGTCTAGGTGTGTGTTAATGAGCATTAATATCCGAGGAAAACAGTGTCAGTTTATTTTTTTTTAACATATGTTTCACTTTCAAAGCTGCAAAATGTGGGAAAATTCACAGGATGTTAGCATGTGTGGATGTGGAGAGCTCTGCAGTCAAAAGGAGACCAGGGTGACGAAACCATTGCAGGGCTTGCTCTGCATGACCGTCTTACTCATCTCCATCTGACTTTCAGCTCAAGAGCAGCTGCCTGTGGGAGATGCAGATCAAGAAAAATATGCTTGGTTCTAGGTGAAAAGCAGAATTAAAGCTGCATCACAGACATCTTTGCAGGAGGATGGTCTCTGGGACCACTGTCTAGTGGTGTGCTGGTTCATGTTTCACAACCAAATCTCCAGGAAATAAAAATTTCCTGATCTGTAGTGGTTATCAATTTTCATAGCATCAATACTTCTACCATAATCAGTTTCAACCTATCAACCTGACCTCACTCAATACAGAGTTGGGAAGGAATGTGGCGCTGGCTCCAAGACACCAGAGTATGACCCCTCAAGACCCTGTTCCAACCCCAAGATCTCTGCTTGACAGGGGCACTCCTCTGAGTGAGATAAAATTGATTGATCTCCATTTCAGAAGAAAAATGCCAGAATGGCCCTCGGAGTTTTTTGCTCACACTGGCTCCTCTATATCAGACAATTTCCTCTGTCCATCTGCAGCCCTACTACTCATTCTTCAGGTTACTGTAGAAATCTTGCTTGGCTCCCCACCCTAAATCCAGGTGAGGTTCCCTTCCTTCAACCCTGGGGTTCCTACTGAGACAGCATTCTGTTTTAAGTCTGTTTACTGCTCTGGGAGCTCCTTGAGAGAGGACCTGATCCCCCTTCATCTTTAAACCTTTGGAACTCAGTACAGTATCTTGCAAAGAAGAGGCTTAACACATGCTTATTTACTGATTGAAGCAGGGAGGAAGGGAGAGAATGACTAAGGGATGGACCTTGAATTACCGTCATCTAGCTGTTTCCTCTGAGAAATAGAGCTAAGCAATTGATAGAGTCACAGAAATAACCTGTGGTTTGAAATGTGTTCACTGACTTGATCATTTTTATTACAAATCATTTACTTAGTGATCTAGCATTTCCATGGGGTTGTATACTGTGGCCTTCGACTGAGACTCCCTGGTATGAACTCAGTTCCTTCACTTACAAGCTCTGTAACTTGGGGACCAGTTCTGTGCCATAATTTTCTCTTCTCCACAATGGAGAATTATTTACAGCCTGTAGCTTACAGAGAGGTTGCAAGAAAGGATGAAGCAGCGTGTTCAGTAGTTAGCTGAATATTTGGTTCTTGGCTTGTAACTAATACCGGTAAATTGTTCTCCATATTTTCTGTCAATTGATTTAACCAGAACCAATAAGTTTTCACCTAGCTATAAACACCTAGCTGAAGAAGGCTATGCACAGCATGTGGGATTTGAAGATCCTGCATGCTGCAACTAAGGCCTGGTGCAGCCAAATAAATAAATTTTTTAAAAAAAGAATGCTGGAGAACAAGATGGTGGAAGAATAGGTGTACGTGGAGTACATCTCTCTCCACAGATACATCAGGAATACACCTTCAGACACAGAAGTGCATACAGAACACCAGCTGAGAGCAGACAGGAGTACCCGACCAGAGGGAAAGAATATATAGAACAACGCAAAACTCGGTAGGATTAAGGAACTAGGGGGAAAAACAGGAATGTTAGTAGGACTGGACCTGCCCCTGATGGGTGGGGCAACTGAAGCAGGGGTCCAATCCCCACACTGGGGCGATTGTCTGAGTCAGAGGAGAAATATTTAAGACTGAAACAGCTGATCAGTGGCAGCCTAAATGGAATGAGAATCAGACAGTCCTTGCCCCAGCCATACATACCCCAGATAGGGACGCTAGTCCCCTGGAAGGCACAGTGACTGGGAGCTGGAGTTTAGGGATTATGGAGCAATCCCAGTGTGAGGGCTGCTGTTGACTGCAGGGAGATGGATTGTGGTGGGAAATGCCTGTGGAGGAAAGCTGGGCAGCCATGGAAGCAAGGCGATACTGCTGAGCCACACATAGGGGGTGAAGCCATTACTATAGCCTCTCTCTCCCCACACGCCAGCATCAGCAGCTGAGCAATAGAGAGGCTGGCCCACCAAACACCTGATGCACTGAACTACAGAACAGGACCTACAGAGTAGAACTACAGAGTAGGACCCCACTCAAGGTGCCCCTTTAAGTGCCTGATGCACCTATCTACAGAGTAGGACCCCAGCCAGGGGGGGACCTCTATGTGCCTGACGTGCTGAACAACAGAGAAGAACTCCAGGCAAGGGAGCTCTTTAAATGCCTGAACAGGCAGAGCTATGGAGAAAGACTGGCCAAAGAGGCCTTCTGATCACTCACTACAGGAGGCTGGAAAAAAAACTCTGATAGGGCCATAATTCCTGCTGCAGAGGCAGTCCAAATCCCTGCACACTTGGCACCACCAGGGTACCCGCAAGCCAAGCAGCTGCGCCACCTCTCAACTCTCACTGGGGCAGAGCTACCACAGGCAAAAAAACCATCTTGCATCTATGTGTGCAGGGTTGCTTTGGTAGTGTTTGAAACTTTGTGACCCTATAGACTGTGGTCTTCCAGGCTTCTGTCAGGGGTTCTCCATGCAAGAATACTGGAGCGTATTGGCCAATACTGGTTTCCATACCCATCTAGAGCTTATTTCCTCCTGCCCTAGCCACCAACTCCCCTGAGTACCTGGTGCTACCAGAACCCCTGTGACCCAAGCAGATGGGCCACTTCCACACTTGGCCCTCATAGGGGCAAACCCAAGTCCTCCAGTGCAACCTCAGGAGCAAACTCTAGTGGACGACCCATATCCAGAGATAGACATAAAACCACAATTGAAACCCAGGGGCAGTGTCGCTGAGAAAAAAGACCCAAAACCTTCTCACCAGCTGTACAAGCTGCAGATTAAATCCACACGATCAACTAGCCAGATTCTGTGTCTACGGAATATATAAAAGGTCATTGAGAGCTCCCAGAAAAGAAAATGCACTAGTTCTGATAGCTGTGGACATTGGAGGCAAGAACACACAGGAGTAGGAGCAGAATAGAATCCAAGCTGCCCCTACAGCAGGTCCAGAGATCAACACAGTGTTGGAGGGCATCCTAGGGAGGAGAGGTGGACTGTGATTCTCAGTGAAGGAAAGGATGCGGACAGCAGTGACTCAAAAAAAACATTTATTATTCTTATGTTTTGACTTGATCTGAATATTCTTCTGGATTCCGCAGCCCCCTCCCCCCACCATTGTAGTTGTCAACTTTATTGGCGCTATGAAATCTAACTAAGCTTTTGAGCTTTTTTTTTTTTTCCCAGTCACATTTTTTTTTATTGTTGTTATAAACCTCTGCCTATACATTGGGCTTTTGCAGTTCTGTGGAATTCTCCTCTTTTTTCTTTTCTCTTTTTTTTTTATTTTAATTTTTCATTTTTAACCCTATTGTTATTTTTCTACATTTATTTCTTTGCTTTTCCTACTGTTCTTTTCCCCTTGCAGTTAATCTTTAATGTATATAAATCTTCATCTACCTCTATTTAACTTTGCATATCTATTCTTTCTTTTCTTTCTTTCCTCTCAACATATTTGTTAGTTTTGTTTTCATTGCTTTATTCTCCACTTGGCACCTTGCTTTAGTTTTGTTTTCCAGTTTTTGCTTTAGTTACTTTTGTTCTTAACTGGTAAATATAATTTTTTATTTCCTTTCTTTGACATGTCAGTCTACTGTACTTTATTTTTGTTGGACTGTTTTCACTTTGCTCATGGGTGTATATGTGTGTGTGTGTGTGTGTGTGTGTTCCATTATTTTAATTATTATTTGCCTGATTTTGTAACTGCCATTTGTCTAGGGTTCATCTTTGCCTTCTCATTTTTGGATATGTGTTTTAATCTCACTTAATGCCATAACAAACCATTTGTAGAATCCTCGTTCCTGACCAGAGATCAAGTCCTGAGCTTGTGGAGTGGGAGCACTGACCCCAAGACCCTAGACTACCAGAGAACTAACCCTAGGGAGTATCAAATAGTGAGAACTCACACAAAGGAAACCACTTGAATACAAGACCCAGCATCACGCAACCACCAGTAGCACCCTGTGCATGAAGCCTCATCTAAACAACAAACAAAACAAAATACAAACCCAATCATCAGTAGACAGGATTACCACCTCATTCAGCCTTGCCCATCAGAGGCAAAACAAACAAACAAAAACTCAGCACAAATCTCACCCTATAGGAAGCTTACACAAACCACTGCACCAACCTTAGGAGAGCAGAAACCAAAAGGAAGAATTCAACCTTGAACCCTGGGAAAAGGAGATCTCAAGCACAATAAGTTTAAAAAAAAATAATGAAAAGGCAGAGAAATACTACACAAATGAAGGAACAAACCAGAAACACAGAAGTCTAAATAGATGAAGAGGAAAAAGGCAAATTACCTGAAAAAGAATTCAGAATAATGATAGTAAAGATGATCAAAAACCGTGAAAACAAAATGGAGAAAATGCAAGAATCAATTAACAAAGACCTAGAAGAATAAACATACAGAGACAAACAACACAATTACTGAAATTAAAAATACTCTAGAAGGAATCAATAACAGAATATCTGAAGCATAAGAACGAATCAGTGAGCTGGAAGATAAAATGGTGGAAATAACTTCTGAAGAGCAGAATAAAGTAAAAAGAATGAAAAGAACTGAGGATAGTGTCAGAGACTTCTGGGACAATATCAAACACACCAACATTCGAATTATGGGGGTCCCAGAAGAAGAGAAAAAGAAAGGGTATGATAAAAATTTTGAAGAGATTATAGTTTAAAATTTCCCCAACATGTAAAAGGAAAGAGTTGATCAAGTCCAAGAAGCGTAAAGAATCCCATACAGGATAAACCCAAGGATAAACACTTCAAGACACATACTAATCAAACTAACAAAGACTAAACACAAAGAAAGAATATTAAATGCAGTATGCTTAACAGCTGAGCTTTCACCAGAAACTCTGCAGGCCAGAAGGCAATGGCAGAATATATTTAAACTACTGAAAAGGTAAAACCTACAACCAAGATTACTGTACCCAGTAAGGATCTCATTCAAAACTGATGGAGAAATAAAAAGCTTTTCAGAAAAGCAAAAGTTAGAATTCAGTACCACCAAACCAGCTTTACAATAAATGTTAAAGGGACTTATAGAGTCAAGAAATAAAAGACAAGAAAAAAGATCTACAAAATTAACCCCAAACAATTAAGAAAATGGCAATAAGAACATATATTTTAACATTTACTTTAAATGCAAATGCATTAAATTACATGAACTGTGAACTTCCAGATGTACAAGCTGGATTTAGAAAAAGCAGAGGAACCAGAGATCAAATTGCCAACATCCGTTGGATCACTGGAAAAGCAAGAGAGTTCCAGAAAAACATCTACTTCTGCTTTATGGACTATGCCAAAGCCTTTGACTGTGTGGATCACAATAAACTGTGGAAAACTCTTCAAGAGATGGGAATACCAGACCCCCAGACCTGCTTCCTGAGAAATCTGTATGCAGGTCAAGAAGCAACAGTTAGAACTGGACATGAAACAACAGACTGGTTCCAAAGCAGGAAAGGAGTACATCAAGGTTGTATATTGTCACCCTGCTTATTTAATTTATATGCAGAGAACATCAACGAGAAATGCTGGACTGGATGAAGCACAAGCTAGAATCAAGATCACCAGGAGAAATACCAATAACTTCAGATATGCAGATGACACCACACTTATGGCAGAAAGTGAAGTAGAATTAAAGAGCATCTTGATATAAGTGAAAGAGGAACGTGAAAAATTTGCCTTAAAACTCAACATTCAGAAAACTAAGATCATGGCATCTGATCCCATCACTTCATGGCAAATAGATGGGGAAACAGTGGAAACAGTAGCAGACTTTATTTTGGCGGGCTCCAAAGTCACTGCAGATGGTGAGTGCGGCCATGACATTAAAAGACACTTGCTCCTTGGAAGAAAAGTTCTGACCAACCTAGACAGCTTATTAAAAAGCAGAGACATTACTTTGCCAACAAAGGTCCATCTAGTCAAAGCCATGGTTTTTCCAGTAGTCATGTATGGATGTGAAAGTTGGACTATTAAGAAACCTGAGCACTGAAGAATTGATGCTTTTGAACTGTAGTGTTGGAGAGGACTCTTGAGAGTCCCTTGGACTGCAAGGAGATCCAACCAGTCCATCCTAAAGGAAATCAGTCCTGAATATTCATGGCAGGACTGATGCTGAAACTGAAGCTCCAATACTTTGGCCACCTGATGCGAAGAACTGACTAATTTGAAAAGACCCTCGTGCTGGGAAAGGTTGAAGGTAGGAGGAGAAGGCGACAACAGAGGATGAGATGGTTGGATGGCATCACCGAGTCAATGGACATGAGTTTGAGTAAACTCCAGGAATTGGTGATGGACAGGGAGTCCTGACATCCTGCAGCCCATGGGGTCACAAAGAATCGGACACAACTGAGCAACTGAACTGAACTGAACTGAATTAAATGCTCCAACCAAAAGACACAGACTGGCTGAATGGATACAAAAACAAGACCCATACATATGCTGTCTACAAGAAACCCACTTCAGACTTTCAAGACACATATAGACTGAAAGTGAGAGGATGGAAAAATATATTCCATGCAAATGAGAAGCAAAAGAAAGCTGGAGTAGCAATTCTCATCTCAGACAAAATAAACCTTAAAATAAAGAAGATTACAAGAGATAAGGAAGGATACTACATAATTATCAAGGAATCAATCCAAGAGGAATGCATAACAATTTTAAATATCTATGCATCCAACATAGGAGCAGCTCAATACATAAGACAAACACTAACAGACATAAAAGGGGAAACTGACAGTCACACAACAATAGTCAGAGACTTTAACATCCCACTCACACCAATGGAGAGATCATCAAAACAGAAAATTCATAAGGAAACACAAGTGTTAAATGATACATTAGATGAGATGGATCTCACTGATATCTTCAGGACATGCCTTCCAAATGCAGAAGAACACACCTCCTTCTCAAGTGCACATGGAATATTCTCCAGGATAGACCTTATCCTGGGTCACAAATCAAACCTCAGTAATCAATTTAAGGAAATGGAAATCATATCAAGCATCTTCTTCAACCACAATGCTGAGACTAGATATCAATTACAAGAAAAAAACTGTAAGAAACACAAACACATGAAGAGTAAACAACACGTTTCTAAACAACCAACAGGTTACTGAAGAAATCAAAAGGGAAATCAAAAAATTTCTTGAAACAAATGACAAAGAAAACACAACAACTCAAAACCTATGAGATGCAGCAAAAGCAGTTCTAAGAGGGAAGTTTATAGCAATACAATCTTACCTCAAGAAACAAGAAAAACATTGAATAGACAACCTTGCTTTGCACTTAAAACAACTAGAAAAAGAAAAGAAAAACAAAATTAGCAGAAGGAAAGAAATCATAAAGATCTGAGCAGAAAGAAATGAAAAAGAAATGAAAGAAACAATAGTAAAGATTAATAAAACTAAAAGCTGGTTCTTTGAGAAGATAAACAAAATTGACAAGCCTTTAGTCAGACTCATCAAGAACAAAAGGGAGACGAATCAAATGAACAAAATTAGAAATGAAAAAGGAGAGGTTACAACAGACAATGCAGAAATACAAAGGATTATAAGAAACTATTATGAACAACTCTATGGCAATAAAATGGATAACCTGGAAGAAATGGACAGATTCTTAGAAAAGTTCAACCTTCCAAGACTGAACCAGGAAGAAATAATCATGAACAACCCAATTACAAGCACTGAAATTGAAGCTGTGATCAAAAATCTCCCAAAAAACAAAAGCCCAGGACCAGATGGCTTCACAGGAGAATTCTATCCAACATTTAGACAAGAGCCAATGCCTATTATTCTAAAACTCTTTCAAAAAATTGCAGAGGAAGGAACAATTTCAAACACATTCTATGAGGCTGCCATCACCCTGACACCAAAACCAGACAAAGACAACACAGAAAAAGAAAACTACAGGCCAATATCACTGATGAACATAGACGCAAAACTCCTCAACAAAATTTTAGCAAACAGGATTCAGCAACACATTGAAAAGCTCATACATCAAGATGATCAAGTTGGGTTTGTTCTAGGAATGCAAGGATTTGTCAATATACACAAATCAATCAATGTGGTACACCATATTAACAAATTGAAAGATAAAAACCATATGATAATCTCAATAGATGCATAAAAATCATTAGACAAAATTCAGCACCCATTTATGATTAAAACTCTTCAAAAAAATGAACATAGAAGGAACCTACCTCAACATAGTAAAGGCCATATCTGATAAGCCTACAGCAAACATTGTTCTCAGTGGTGAAAACTGAAAGCATTCCCCCTAAGATCAGGAACAAGACAGGGGTGTCCACTTTCACCACTATTATTCAACATAGTTATGGAACTCTTAGCTTCAGCAATCAGAGAAGAAAAAGAAATAAAGGAATCCAGATTGGAAAAGAAGTAAAGCTCTCACTGTAGATGACAAGATATTGTACATAAGAAAATCCTAAAGATATTATCAAAAAATTACTAGAGCTAATCAGTGAATTTAGCAAATTTGCAAGATACAAAATCAATACACAGAAATCACTTGCATTTTTATATACTAACAATGAAAAATCAAAAAGAGCAATGAAAGAATCAATCCCATTCACCACTGCAACAAAAAGAATTAAATATCTAGGAATAAACTTACCCAAGGAGACAAAAGAACTGTACATAGAAAATTATAAGGCACTAATGAAAGAAATCAAAGATGACATAAACAGATGGAGAGACATTCCATGTTCCTGGGTAGAAGGAATCAATATTTTGAAAATGACTGCTCCTGTTAGTAGCTGCAGTGACAGACACTAGGACCTATGGTGCTCAGCCACCACCTCCTTTATCTTTTAGATTATGTACAGCTTCCATGGACAGAGAAGCCTGGCAGGCTACAGTCCATGGGTTTGCAAAGAGTTGGACATGACTGAGAGACTAAGCATGCACTCATGCACACACATCTTAATTCATTTCACCTTGGGTGATCCTGCAACTCCTCTTTGTTCCTCTTTGCCTTGTCTCTGTAACTACATATGCTCTCTGTTTATTCTCTCATCCCTATTCTACTTTTCCTCTCTCCTCCCATTCGTGAGCTCCATATAGTCCCTTCACATGAGTGAAGACCATGAGTTGTACACCAACATGAGGGAGACAGAAAGTGAAATAAGACAAAACAGAAAACCAGCAAAATTAACCTCTAAAGACCTTTAAAGAAACCTGGAAGACTCCCCCAAACCCCACTTTATCTTTTCAAATGCTTCCAACTGTGCTTTTATCCCAATCCCCAGCATTCTAAATTGCTAAAAACAAAGCATGTATTTTTTTTCAATTCCAATTTTATTGAGATATAATTGACATACAGTACTTTATAAGTTTAAGGTATATAGAGTAATGATTTGATTTACATCCATCATGAAATGATTACCATGATAAGTTTAGTGAACAACCATCATCTCCTATAGATACAAAATTAAAGAAATAGAACAAAAAATGTCCTCTTGTGATGAGAACTCTCAAGAATGATTCTCAACAACTTTCATATATAGCATACAGCAACAGTCATTATATTTATCATGTTGTACATTACGTCCCTGGTACTTATTTATCTTCTGACTGGAAGCTTGTTCCTTTTGACAGTCTTTATCCCAAAACAAACCACAGATTTAAAGTTTTTTTCTTTATGAACTCATTTTCCAAAAGCTTTGTTTCCACCTAAATGTACATTGTTTGTGTTAATAATATCCAAACTAAAATTTTTCGGCTAAAAATATTCTAAAATGATCCCAACTAAAAAATACATCATGAAAAAAAAAATCATGATTAGTGTTGTTTTTCTTGGGCAGGGAGGGGTGGTGCAAGATAGAGTCTAACCTGAGAACCTGAATATCCCAATAGTATTGCTTCTATAAGAAAATACTGTAGAGCATGAACTGTATGTAAATGGAGATCTCCTTGTCTATGTTGTTGATTACAAATAGTTGAAATAAGGGGCTTCCTTTATCACTCAGGGTCTTAGTGCCAGGAAAGCCCAGGCAAGGCCCACGTGTGTGTGTGTGTGTGTGTGTGCGCACATGTGCATGCATGCTAAGCTGCTTAAGTCATGTCCAACTCTCACAGACCCTGTGGACGATAGCCCACCAGGCTTCTCTGGGCATGGGACTCTCCAGGCAAGAATCCTGGAGTGGGTTGCCACTTCATACTCAGGGTGCAACCTTTTCAAGGGACATGTGCTTTGCTACAAGGAAACAATCTTTTGCTTTTGCAAGATAGTCTGTTTAGAATGTGTGGAGATTGAGTACAGCAGGACCCAGCAGGATGTATGTTTTGCTGAATATCAGCATGTTGATTCTAGACACAAAGCTTATCTGCTTTGCTCAAAAAAACATATTTCTGTGCTTTTGTAGAATTGGATAGCAATCAACATGGGGATACCACACTGGCTCACTGGGAATGCTGTTGAACTGAAAGGCTAAGGTGTTAGGAAAACTGCCCTTTAGAAGTCCACACTGAGTTCAACTATTTCGTATCCAGTGACCTTTAATCTTGTTTTGAAAAACTCCTCTTAGTGCAGGCATTTTTTGACTCCTTTATGACTCCAAACATATTATTACTATATAAATGATGTAGTCATGATATTAAATTAAGACATATTGGTAAGCTAGAAAGAAAGTATAAGGAATTGAATACAAGGGTGTCATTCCTAATGGCAGTTATCTGGAGAAGAAGTATTTCTTTAAAAGCCAAAGGCCAGACCTAAAAATGAGGTTTTAGGTAGGGAGAGGAAACTAGAGATGCATAATCAAGTTATCTTGAAAAGCCCTGGGTGATGCGCAAGGCCACTAAGTATAGTTGGGCTGGTCGTTCACTGAACAAAAGTTCCTGGCTGAGGAAGTAAGTTGAGGCTGAAATTCAGGCCACCCTCTCCTCCCCAAGAGAAGAAGCTACAGAGCTTCCAGCTGTCCAAACAGGGTGTGCATGAGTGCTAAGTCACTTCAGTCCTGTCCAATTCTTTGTGACCCTATGGACTGTAGCCCATCAGATTCCTCTGTTCATGGGATTCTCCAGGCAATGATACTGGAGTGGGTTGCCATGCCCTCCTCCAGGGGATCTCGCCGATCCAGGGATTGAAACCATGTCTTTTACATCTCCTGCATTGTCAGGCAGGTTCTTTACCACTAGCGCCACCTGGGAAGCCCCGCCCAAATGGGGCACCTTTGTCAAATTCATACCAAGATGCCTCACAGGCTAGCCAAGGCCCTGGGTGATGGGCTTCATGATGGTGCCAGTCACATGACAACAGAGATATAAAAGGATCAGGCAAGGGCTTGACAATTTGGGCTTCAATACACAAACCCCAACACAGCACATGAAAGGGCTAAAAGCCCTGGAAACACACTGACAAAACCAGTGTCAAATAGCTACTTGTTAATCTTGTACCACTATCTGTATTTATTTCCTTTTGTTTTCCCTTAAAATTGTATAAAACTTTTATGTAAGTTCCAGCCTGTCTTGACTGTGTTTAGAGGAACATTGGGAAATGTTTTATTTGATGTTTGGGTTAGTATTAGAGAGTCATCTGTCCCCCAGGGCCCAGAAATGTGGTCATGGAAGAAATTAGAACTGCCCACCTTCACCCCCACCCTCTCTCACTCGGGAGTCTTACAGAGTTCAGCCTATTTGGGAAACCTTTGGTTTGGTTTTATTTTTAATTCATGGAAGTTAGTAGAATTTCTTTATGTTTTTTATAGAGAAGAGGGGTAGATGCTGATGGCCATGCAGCCACTCCCATAGTTGATTCTCTTTTGAGAGAAACAAAGGAAAGCGTCCAGAAAGAGAGTGATAAAATACTACTTCTGCTTTTTGTGAGAATCTTCAAGGAATCCCACAATATGGTAACTTTCAGTTCAGCCCCTCCAAAGGAGTTTTAGGAGCTCAGTCTAGCAACCATCTGAGTAGGAAGCCATCTGTTTGGGTGTCTTCTCCTCTTAAAGTTGTGAACAAATTTTTTTTGCCCTTT
The DNA here is from genome assembly GCF_032405125.1 of Capricornis sumatraensis. Classification (NCBI taxonomy): domain Eukaryota; kingdom Metazoa; phylum Chordata; class Mammalia; order Artiodactyla; family Bovidae; genus Capricornis; species Capricornis sumatraensis. The sequence goes on along the minus strand of NC_091092.1, from coordinate 99,994,527 downwards.
CTAGCACTGTCAAGGCTTCCAGCATGGACTGAAATCGTCACACAGTTGGCAAGCAAGTGAACAGAATCAACTGTTGATTTCTTCAGCCCTTAGGGTGAAGACTTGCCTTTTTTCTTCCCATTAAAATCGGATAGGTTATCTTAGGATGGCCTGTAAAAATGTTTGGGGATTTTATAGATGAAGTTGGATTGCTTGTCTTGTCAAAAAACACCTTCTAGGGCCCAGGTGGGCTTCCCAGGTGGCACTAGTGTTAAAAAAAAAAAAAAAAAAAAACCTCACCTGCCAATGCAGGAGAAGTAAGAGACATGCAGGTTCAATCGTTGGGGCAGGAAGATCCCCTGGCAACCCACTCCAGTATTCTTGCCTGGAGAATCCCATAGACAAAGGAGTCTGGTGGGCTACAGTCCGTAGGGTCGCAAAGAGTCGGACATGACTGAGGTGACTTAGCATGCATACAGGGCCCAGGTACAAATTCTCTGGATTCAATAAGAGCTTTGATGCTGGGAGGGATTGGGGGCAGGAGGAGAAGGGGACGACCGAGGATGAGATGGCTGGATGGCATCACTGACTCGATGGACGTGAATCTGAGTGAACTCCGGGAGTTGGTGATGGACAGGGAGGCCTGGCATGCTGCGATTCATGGGGTTGCAAAGAGTCGGACACGACTGAGCGACTGAACTGAACTGAACTGATGTTGCTCTAAGGCCAGAGAAAGAACAATGTGTTGGACTGTACTGAATATGCACTTAATGTGTACCATGGCTTGCAGAAATCTTAAAGTTCACCAGTGTTATTACTTTCCATTTGTAAAATTTTTTTTTATTTATTTTTAATTTTTTGACCATGCCAAGCATCATGCAGGATTTTATTTCTCTGACTGGGGATTGAACCTGCCCCCTGGCAGTGAAAGCCCTGAGCCCTAACCACTGGACTGCCAGGGAATTCCCATTTTCCATTAATATTTTCTTTTCCTTTTTTTAAATTTTAAAAGTGAAAATATTTTGTAAATTGTAGTGAAATATGCATAACATAAAATTTACTGTTTTAACCATTTTTAAGTGTACAGTTCAGGGGTATTAAGTACATTCACACTGTTGTGCAACCGTCACCACCATCCTTCTCCAGAATTCTTTTGGTCTTCGCAAACGGAAACTCTGGACCCATTGAACAAAAATTTCCCATTCCTCCCTCCCCACAGCTCCTGGAAAACATCACCCTACTTTCTGTATCTATGAGTCTGAGTAGGTACTTAAGTGGAATTCAACAGTGTTTTTCTTTGCGTGTCTGTCTTATTTCACTTAGCATAATGTCCTCTGAGGTTCATTCATGAGGTAGGATGTGTCATTCTTTTTTATGGCTGAATAATATTCCATTGTGTGTGTATACCATGTCTGTTTATTCACTCATCTGTCAGTGGACACTTGGATCATTTTCACTTTTTGGCTAATGTGAATCATGCTGCTATAAATATGAGGATACAAATATCTCTTCAAGACCCTGCTTTCAATTCTTTTGGATATATACCAATAAGTAGAGTTGCTGGATCATATGGTAATTGTTTTTAATTTTTTGAGGAACCATAGCATTTTTCATAGGGGGTGCACAATACCACTTTTCATTTAGACCCACACATCTTCTGGGTCCTTCTTAGGAGTTTCCACTCATGAAGATGAAAAAGACCAACTTGGTTATTTGTAACAGTCTTTCTCCCTCCCCTTATCCTCCATCAAAAACAGAACACCTAAGCAGAAAAGGCTATTCTGATTAGCCTCAATGATAGTTTTGTCTCTTGAATTGGGAAAAAGACATTAAAGTTCTCATAATGGTATGAAGAAGTGAAGTGAAGTCGCTCAGTCGTGTCTGACTCTTTGTGACCCCGTGGACTGTAACCTATCAAGCTGCTCTGTCCATGGGATTCTCCAGGCAAGAATACTGGAGTGGGTTGCCATCATAATGGTATAGGTCAATCTATATTCTTTTTTCTTGGGGATATTCAAACCAAGATTAGCACTAACACCCACAATCCCTTGGTCTTGTACTTAAAATCATCCTTTCATCTCAGTATCACAAAAGACTTCTCTCCCAAGTAACTGATGATTATCACTTTGTGATTGTAGAGGAAATGAAGAGCAGAATGTTTAAATGACTTGCCATGGGTGGTTGGGGGATATGGTGGTTGAACTAAGAAGGAAAGTGAAGAGTCTGTGGTCCCCTGTCTGAATCCCCAACCTGTACCCATTCTAAGCAGCACTGAAGAATCCAGAGGGGACCATGGTTTTCAGAAGCTGCCCTCTGAGGGACTAATAGGTTAGCCATCTCCAGTTGGAGAGAAGAAAAGGTGTTTGACATTGGGTTTACCCTCCCAAGGATGGGAGAGTCTGACCTTGGACGATAGAAAAACAGCTCAAGGAAGGTTCCTTTCTAGTGGGAGGTGTAAGGAAGAAGTTATTCTCTTGAGATTATTATAAACAAATAAGAAAGCAAGTCACCAACTTCAGTTGGGCCAAAGGATGCTCTTTAAAGTGTCTGCTTCCTCAGTTAAAAATGCATGTCTAAGGGTTCAGAGAATACTACCAACCAATGAAAAGTAAGGGCACAACTTGGCTTACTGAAGCATTCCAATCTAGTAAAAGTAAACATGGGTGATATGGATCAGCAAGGCAGACAAATACCTCTGCAGCCAGTGAGTATAGACTCTGGTTCTAATAAAAGATTTCATCCTGTTGTTGGAGAGGATATACACAACTCCCTAATGGATTCTGTAAAATTCATTTGACTTGCCTACAACCTCCCTATATTCCAGGGTTTTTGCATTTTCTAGATTATGTTACAAGAGGAAATAAAATATGTGCCCAACTGCATTGAATTTGTTTATTTTCTGTGACATGATGGTTATTGTGTATAATTCACAGTGATACAGGGGAGAAAACACACTCCTTTCTCACAGAAACACTGCCTAAACAAAGCTGTTAATCTTCCAAATGAACATATCGTTCTTTCTATTGTATGCCTCTGGAAAATGTTCAGCTCAGTCGGGGTCATGTGGGTTCTGTAAAAGTTACAAACCGGTTAGACCTGAGGAAAACAGATGGGCTCTTCCAGATTTTTCATGTTGCCTATTCCCTACATATGCAAACAACAAGAGAATGTTTCAAGTGGTTAATTTGGATAAAGATACCGGGGCCACATGAGTCTATTTCTGGCCCATAAATCATCCATTAAAGATAGACTCCAATGGGAGAACTTTCTATCTTTCTAAGAGATTTCAGGAAATGTTTTGCTAACAATGAGAGGCCCCTAGACAGAGCCAGTCTTAGGGCACTGGGAACAGTAGCCTGGGTGCTTCATGTTAGAGTGACTCAGGGGCTGTAAGGGAGGAGCAGAAGGATGCAGCTCTATCAGCTGGTGCTAAAAATAGCTGGAGACAGAGGCAGTTGTACCATCTCCCCATGCATGACTCATGCCCAAGGCTAGGCGGGCGGTACTACCCTTTCTTCCTTGGCTCATCCCTTTAAGCTACAGACCTTTTTGTGGTTTTAATCTACTTCAAGGCTGTCTGAGGTTTATTTCAACCTCATTTTAAGTTAACAAAAATTCTGTGTTTAGAAGAGAGAGAGAGAAGGGAGGGAAGGAGTGTATACTTTGTCCCAGGGTTTAAATACCCTGCCTCTGAGTCACCTTTATTATTTTTTTTAAGGTGATTTACTATCATGTGTTGCAAATCACATCCCCAAAGACTATCCAAATGGCCTCAGATCTTACTCTCTGTGAAAAAGTTTGCACTGGCAGTTACCTCACTGACCAGAGTGTAGTAAATCTAGAGTAGTAAATTGGTTAGCCTCAATCTACAAAAGCCTTTAGCAAAATGTACAGCCATATGAATGACGGCAGCCTTGTCACAAGTCCAGAATTTGTCGCAATCTTGAAATGCATTATTAATTGCCTCCCAGCTTGGGGGTAAACCAGGCTTTCCATATTTTTTTTTTCACAGAAGCCGAAAGAACAAAAGCAAAATGCATAAAATGCAACAGACAGAATGAGACATCCAGGATTATAAAAGCCTGAAGAAGTATTGTGTGTGCTCAGTCATGTCTGACTCTTTTAAGACCCCATGGACTGTAGCCCACCAGGCTCCTCTGTCCATGGGATTTCCCAGGCAAGAATACTGGAGTGGGTTGTCATTTCCCCTTCCAGGGCATCTTCCCAAACCAGAGATCACACCTGTGTATCCTGTGTTTCCTGCATTGTAGGCGGATTCTTTACCCGCTGAGCCAACAGGGAAGCCCTGAGCAAGTGCTGATAGATCACTAAAATGTATCGAAGCCTCTTCCTTTGCCTGCTTGTTTTAAGGAAGTTCCTCAACTATGTGGTGATTGCATGTGATTTATGCTCACTAAGCTCAAACAGAAAAGCAACCACTTTCTCCAATTGACTTTAATAGTTTTTCCTCTTTCCAAGCATTTTTACATTTCTTTGGCTTCACAACATCCTTGAAACTCTAAATAGGATAGGAGTTTGTACTGACTCAGCTTGGCAGGGGGCTGAGGGTGTTACCCCAGGTGGGATAACACTTCTGTAAAGCTGGAAGTGGGCTCTCCCTAGTGTAAGGAAGACCCAGACTAGCCTCCAAGATCTCTGTGCCAGAGCATCTCAGCTGATGCTTAAAGGTCAATTTCTTTCTTCAGTGACTCTGTTCTCCTTACTGGCCCAAGATGTCCAATGAGAGCCAGGATGACTTTTAGGGAGCCAGCCCAAATCACTTTCCAAGAAGCAAATCACACGTAAGATAGCTCAAACAATGGGACAGAAGAAGGATGCCTTCTCCCTCCCTTCAATTTCATTAGGACACTGAGAAGCTATTAGTGACCTGAGCTGTCCCCAAATGGGAATCAAAACAACTAACTTGTCAGTGAAGAGAGCCTGACTGGGGTCAACAGGCTCCTTATATTTTGGTTCCTAAGTGCTCTGCATTTCTTTGTTTTCTATGCCAATTAGTCCATTGTGGTATGTATCTCACGTAGAGAACATGCTGATAAATCTAACTGGAAACCAGAATGTGGCACGACCATCTGATTCTGGGAAAAATCCATTTGATTTATGAGATATTATGACCCAGTGAGCTGTATTGTACTTTCTTCTCTACTGCCTGGCTTAACTGTGCTGGCAATCAAATCGGTCTCCTCAGCCTCACAATCCAAGGATTCATGGCCTGCTTCTAGCAGCCACATGGGTCAGGGAGGGAATGGTGAAGAGGAGGAAGAGTTGCTGTTTAATTACCACTTATTTGAATATTAGATTATTCCTCATGAAAATAGCTAGACTCAGCAGTCTGGGGCTGGGGCCACATTTTTCAGTTAATGTGATCAAGAGCCCTGCTTCAGAAGAACTCTGAGAAAGCCCACACTTGAGCAAATGTCCTGGGAAGTCTTGTGAGTCAAAGGCAAGCTGTAATTTCCAAAAGGGACATCATTGCAGAAGCCTCACAATTCAGTTACTCTAAGGGAATTTGGTCTAGAGAGCACATCATGTAAGTGATGATTCCTCTGAGAATACTGCCATGTACATATTTCTGGCACTCCGAATGGCATTTTGATGAAGGCTGGTGATTTCCTTTGCTTCGTGCTTGGAAACAAAAATTAACTTTGGTTCAATCTGTGAGGCTAGCGTGGGTGAATCCAAAGTGGGGGCAAGGCTCCTCCTCCCCCACAGGTGAAAAGTAGCCAATTACTGGAGCAGCCCACCAAGGAACACTGCTTTCAAAGGAAGCACAGTACAATGACTTGTGCTCTTTATCTCCATAGAGGGCCCAACCCCAGGGCATGCTGGGAGTGCCTGGTCACAACGAAAGAAAAAGCCAAGAAGGGCTGGGGTAAGAATGTGGAGAGGGGAGTCCTCTGGGGCCAGCAAATATGCCACTCTTGACAGGGAAGGTATGTCAGAGCTAATCTCTAAATCTAACTGGGCATAGGCAATCCAAGTCTGTCCAAATACAGGGCAGGGAGGCAACGAGGCTCCCAAGCACCAGTGTGAATGGTGCCTATTTGAACAAATATGAATGTGTCTGAAAGTAGGAACCAGGCTGGGGAAGGGGGCAGTGCCTACATTATAAGCTCCAAGAGAGCACAGGTCTCATCTGTTTCATTTCTACACTCCCCTGTGCTAAGGGCAAGATCAGGTACAGAGTAGGGGCTCGAGAACAATGTGTGGAGTGAACAAGATGACTGGGGCTCCCCATCTGGCAAAGCTAGAGCACTAATGGGTATAATAATAGCTGTACCCATATTGAAGACTAGTACTTAACAGAGAGCATGATATTCATTTAGTCAGTGCATGTACAATGCTTAGCACAGTGTCTGACACATAATGACTCCCTCTGGCATGTCTACTAATAAAATAAAATATAAAATAAAATAAAATATCCAGTCCCTCAAACTACTGGTGAGGGGGCTTCCCTCATCAAGCCAATCCTCCATTGATTCCAGAATTTAGTGGGGTCCAGCCCATACACAGGTGAAGGTAAGACTGATAGGGACCAATAGACACATTCTGGCCTGATTGAAGTCCCAACTTGGGCCTTCTTCCTCACTTTTCTGTAGCTACAAGTTGAAACTTGTGAGTCCGAGGGTCAAGTTCAAAATCCCTGCTCTGCCAGGCAAGTTGCAAAATTCTTTGAGCTTTAGATTCTTTGTTTGCAAAATGGGCATGTCAATAGTATTTACTGAAGGGTTGTTATGAGACTTATATGAAAAAAAAAAAAGTTAAATTTTCAGCACAGGGCCTGTTGAATATGGTGACCAAAATTGACCCACCCAGTAACAGTAGCTCTAGCTAAAACTGTTGTCAATCAGACATAATCTAGCGTCTCATCCTTCCCACTGTTCTCATACTTAGTACCCCAAGACAGTGCCTTACATAGGGTGAGTGTTTCATAGTTGCACATGCCTGACTCTGCCTCTTTTCTCTCTCTGTTCCTCTGCTGGTGTGCCAGCCAACTGAAGGTCTAAGTGCCACTTCAAGCTGCAGGTCCAGCTGGCTCAAGAGAGACCCAAGTGTGTCTCATCTTTTTCCTGGTTCCAGTAGCTGCCTAAAGCACAAGCATAACCATACAGGCACATTTTGAGCTCCTGTTTGAGTCATATTTGCAAACATCCCATTGGCAAATTATGTCACATGGTCAAGTCCAAAGTCAAAGTATGGTGAAATACACTCTAAGGGAACAATTGCCATTACATGGCAAAAGTCATAGCTAAAGGGAGGGGTGAAGAATCAGGATCAATTATCAGAAAGCCTTCCTTGAGATATTTATGTTAAAGCCCACTCCTATTGTATGCCTCCAACACAAGTGCTTACCACACCAGCTTCTAGATATGTTTCTTAGGCTCCCTACTAGAATGGGAGTTTTTCAAAGAGAAAAATGGTGTCTTATTCCTTTCTCTATCCCCAGCACCTAGTACAATGCCTGGCACACAGTAGGTATCTCATGAATGAATGTTTGTTTTCATTAATGAATGCATGTTTGTTCTCATGAATGAATGGATGTTTGTTCTCATGAATCAATGGATGTTCATTACCCTTGTTTAATCATCTTTCATCAGTCTGTAGAAAATCAAGGATTGGGATAACTAGGGCTTTGGGAGACACTGATGAGCCCACCCACTATCATTAGGGACCTGTGCCCTAGATAGAAACCTCTTCCATAAATGGCTCCCAGACCTCCTTATTCATACCTTCATCCTTCCCCAGTTCACCTTCTCACTCATGTTCAGGACCACTCTCAGGGCAGGTCTCTGTTTTGTTTCACTCCCAAAGAAGGGAAGTACTTTCCTCTAAAATAACTATAGTTTTAAGCCATCCTGTGTGGCTTAACCACAATTCCTTTGAGGTCATCAGAAGTCACCCTTATCTCTCCAACACCAAACAGTTGTTTATCAAGCATCCTAAAGAGAGTTTTAGTGGGCTAGGGCCAAAGATTGAGCAATGAACAACAAATACGTGAAAACCAAATACTTTTCAGTTCTTTCCCTCTCCAGAAGTTCCCAGTGATAATCCCTAACTCCCCACACACAATCCAAAGAGAGATTTATGGAACTTTCTTCCTGTTCGTCTTGACCCATAAGCCCAGTGGGCTTCCCAGGTGGTGCTAGTGGTAAAGAATCTGCCTGCCAATGCAGGAGATTCCGGAGATGCAGGTTTGATCCCTGGGTTGGGAAGATTCCCCCAGAAGAGAGCATGGCAGCCCACTCCAGTATTCTTGCTTGGAGAATTCCATAGACAGAGGAGCTTGGTGGGCTATAGTCCATAGTGTTGCAAAGAGCTGGGCATGACTGAAGTGACTTAGCATTCACGTGCATAATCTCAGTAACCCAGGAGAACATGAAGCCTCCATGCAACTAGAACTGAAGTGTTGTCCTGAGAGCACAGATTTCTAAAGATAAATAGTGTATTAGGCCCCTTGCATAATTGCATTTGATATGTACTGCAAACATATCAACTAAAGATGTCTAGAGTTGTTGGCTTTATTATAAAAACATATCTGGATAGGCTCAGTTTACTTTTTATTTTTCATTGGATTTCATAATAGTAGAGAGTTCTATGCTCTGTCATAGATAATTTGCTTTTCTAAACACACTTTTACAGTAAATTAAGAAGCATTTTACTCAATAAGACAGTTTCTGAATTTCCAATGGGAGTATTCTTGCCCAAAAGGGAACTAGTATTGTCAAAGTTGTCTTGTGATTTGCACTTGAGGTCAAATTAAAAACAGCCTTTGGAGCCCAATTATAGAACCATAGAAATCATAGGCCTTAAAGGAAAAATAGCTCTTTTTCTTCCTGGAAAAACCCCGCCAAACTTGAACTTCTAAAGGTTGAGCTACAGTGAGAATTATGAAAGTAATATTTCCTCTCTTATTCCAGGGCTGGATTCAGCTAAAAAATGGACCAATCTTACAACAAAACTACCCTTAACATCATTTCTGTGCCCATCTAAGTACTGTGGGAGAGAGAAAAAAAATTAGAAAACATGGTGACTGTTCTTTGGAGTTCACAAGTAACACACTAGAAGAGACCAGAAAGAATACTATATAGTGTGTTCTAGCCCAGAGCTCCTTAAACTTTAATGTGCATACAAATAAACGCTGATTCAGGATTTCTGTCATGGGGCCCAAGAGTCCACATTCCTAACAAGCTCCTGGGTCATACCAATGTTGCTGGGCTGAGCCCACACTTTGAGTAATGAAATTCTACTTGTGGAACATTCTAGAATATTGTGCTGGAATGTAAAGGTGAAGGAAGTAAAGGAGATAATAAAGGTGAAAGTCATGTGGAATTCTCAGAGGATGCAGATCTAGAAACAATGTACGTCTAACAGACCCAAATTCCCATCAAAGATTCTCGCTTATACAGAGGCCCTATGAGGAGCCCAAAAGAATCCTAGAGTTAATTATAAACATGGTGATGATTAATTCAGGTTTGCTCATACATATTCTCACTGAACTGGTGAAATGTAAAACTAATTCTGCTCCTACCTAAGAAGACAGGTTTGCAATGATATACATTAATATATATTATATATATTAATACTTATATGCATTAATATATATACAAATTCATATTCTTTGCTGATCTATTTCCACTGAATGTTTTGTGACACAAACACGCAAATACAACCTCCACAGATCTTATTACACACCTAACACTAATTACAGTCAACTGAACTTCTGAACCTGAATAAAATTTGTGGGGACTATCTACCAAGAAAGAGTGATAGACTTAATAAGCTGCATTTAAAACCTCATAATAGGCTTCCAAAAAGGTTATGTGACTTGGGAAATGATAAAAGAAAACCGAAGACAGAACAGAAACTACTTAAAAGACAGAAAGATGTGGTCGATCTTCTTTCACGTTTGGAGGTTTTTAATTCACTTTTATGAAACCTGAGCTGTTTGAGAGCATCAGAACACCACCATAGCACAGAGAATAGTGGGATTATCTGCTGGTCCTTGCCTTCCCGGGTCAGGCAAAAGTTGTTGTTTCATTACAACAACTGCAACTCCTCTCAGCTCTCAATCAATGCTCTTGGCTCAAACAGGGGGAAGGGTGAAAATAGGGGGGGTGGGAAATGTTCCTGAGACTCTGACACTGCTGGCTTTTCCTTCCTCCCTATTCCTTTCGCTTTCCAGAAGATCCTGGCTGGCCTTGGGCAAAACAAAGGTCCAGGAGCAGTTGGAGAGAGGGGGATGGGACCAAGGATCAAGGGGAACAGCCCTTGGCCAAAGGGGGTGTAGGACTTAGCCTTCTTCCCTATAGCTCCCCCACTGAGTTCACAGCATAGCAAATACCTCTAGTCCAACAACAATACATGGAGGTATATTGAGTCTAGAGTCCAAAGGGACAGATGTGTGTTCAGCACTTGGAAGGAAATTAGAAAGTGAATTTTTTTTTTACATTATTTGCATTAGTTTAAAAAAAAAAACTATTGGGAGTTTGGGATTAGCAGATGCAAACTGGTATATATAGAATGGGTAAACAACAAGGCCCTACTGTATAGCACAGGAAACTATACTCAGTATCATGCATGTGTGCATGTTAAGTCGCTTCAGTTGTGTCCACCTCTTTGCGAACTTATGGGCTGTAGCCTGCCAAGCTCCTCTGTCCATGGGATTCTCTAGGCAAGAATACTGGAGTGGATTGCCATGTCTTCCTCCAGGGAATCTTCCCGACCCAGGGATTGAACCCCAGGTCACCTGCATTTCCTGCATTAGCAGGCAGGTTCTTTACCACTAGCACCACCTGGGAAGCCCATTAAATATTATACCCTGTGATAAACCATAATGGAAAAGAATATGAAAAAGAATGTGTATATATATATATATATATATATATACACACATATATATATATATATACATATATGTGTGTGTGTGTGTGTGTGTGTGTGTGTGTGTGTGCGTGTGTGTGTGAAGTCACTCAGTCCTGTCCCACTCTTTGTGATCCCATGGACTGTAGCCCGCCAGGCTCCTCTGTCCATGGGGATTCTCCAGACAAGAATACTGGAGTGGGTTACCCATGCCCTTCTCCAGGGGATCTTCCCAACCCAGGGATTGAACCCAGGTCTCCCGCATTGCAGGCGGATTCTTTACCATCTGAGCCACCAGGGAAGCCCATATATATATATATATATGCACACATATATATATACACACACACACACATATATATATATAACTGAATCACTGTGCTGTACAACAGTAATTAACACAACATTGTAAGTCAACAAAAAACTTCAATAAAAAATAAATTAAAAAACTAGCTTTTCCCTCCATCACACACACTAAAAAGGTTGAATAAATATTTATAGACTATCAGTGTGAAAAAGCACAGAAATATTATCCTGTTGTCCCCATAAACTCTCTCGAAAGGAAAAGGGTCTAGACTGGTTGGAGAGAAGAGTATTTCAGGCAGGAACAGAGCTCAGGCAACAGTGCAGTCCTGTTTGCTTAGAGCTGGAAAGGAAGTTGTGGAAAGTCAGGTCGCCAAGGCAGGTTGCGGCCAGATGGTGGGGAACCAGCTGAGGGCCAAGCTAAGGGTCTGGATGCTCATCTTTAGGTAAGCATATTTTTGACCCAGAGATGAAATAAAATCTGAAATTGGCCGTATTGAAGTATTTGGTAGTTGGCATTTGGCTCTGTCTGCTGTGGACCATTCACCCACTTGACAGCTCCTCGGGGAGTTCTAAGGGTGGTTCAATAGGGAGGGGCGCCCAAGTTCAAGGTAAATTCAACAGCAGACCTCTAAAAGAGACAGGCTAATCCCCAGCACCTTGGGACCAGGTTCAGACCAGAGACCACTCAGTGAGCCCCAAAGACACAGAGAGTAATTGGTCCTCAGAGGGGCACAATGCCCAGCAGGTCCCTCAGAGAATGGGGGCATCCATATTTTTCTCATTAACTTCTACATGGCATGAAGTATTATGTCTTGCTGAGGATGGTGGAAAATAGTTCACTGAAGTCTTAAGTTGGAAAAAAAAAGAAAAGTTAAGAGTTTTTTTTTTTCTTTCTCTTTATGACCACAGGCCAAAGAAAAAGTTTGTCACTCTGAATGTTTATGAGAGGGGTAAGCCAGAAGAGCAGACCCAGCCAAATCCGTCTGACTCATTACTGAGCAGTAGGAGCGGCATGCTCAATTAGTAGGCAATATAATTTACCTAGCCCCCAGGGTTGAAGGTAGTGGGACAAGGGGTGGGGGAAGTGAGGTGGAAATTAGAATTTTCGAAGTTATAAATTTAGCCGAGTGAGATAGTAAGTGACCCCCTCGGAGTAAAGCCAGGGCTACCTGGCTGTCAGTCACTTGTGAGCTCCAATAGGTCATTTGTTTGACCCTGCTGCCTATATAGCTAAAATGAGTAATGTATAAGCAATGTGAGAAGCCTTGGCTCATAAAACCAAAGTGGAATAAATCCGCCAAGACTGTCAGGAGGTGGAAGAGGCGGAAATTTAGAGCTGGGACTCCACTAGACTGGGTAATGCTCTTCTTGCTCTGTAGATGCCAATTTCTTTCTCCTGTGGTCAGGTCAGCTCCAGGGCTTCCCTGTGTGAGTACCAGCCCAGGACTGAATTTTCTTCTGCTCTTGGTGAGTGAGGGCTGTTGGTGATAAATAGCATCCCATGGAGACCTTCTTGATTGTTGTGGCTTTGTAACACTTGCTCTTTGTTTTACTCTTGCACACTCATTATTTTCTTCATTTATTTGTTCATTCAGCAAAAAATATTTACACACCCACTACATGCCAAGAGCTGTGCAAAGCACAGCTAGAGTTGCTGTGCAAAGCACAGCTAGAGTTGCTGTGCACTTAGTCACTCAGTCGTGTCCAACTCTATGTGACCCCATGGACTGGAGCCTGCCAGGTTCCTTGCCCGTGGGGATTCCTCAGGCAAGAATACTGGAGTGGGTTTCCATGCCCTTCTCCAGGGGATCTTCCTGACCCAGGAAACACACCAGGATCTCCTGCATTGCAGGCAGATTCTTTACCAGCTGAGCTACCAGGGAAGCCCAAGCAAAGCATGGGCAAATATAATGTTGGCTAAGACTCAGATCTGCCTTCAAAGGGCTTTCAGTAAACAAGGGGCAGGATAGTCTGAAAGTTTGGGGTTCTAGATTACTCTTGAATGGTCCATGTAAGAAGCTAATCCAGACCACAGGGCAGCATAAGTCCTCTAGGAAAACTGAATCTGGCTTGGACTGAACAAGAAAGAAGTCGGTCTCATGGTTTGAGAGGGAAAGTGGTTTAGTGGAAATTAGTCTAGAACTTTTTTTCTCCCTGTCATCCTGTATGAGTGAGAAAATCTCTACATGGATTCCCAGACTCAAACCTGAACCAACATATGTGAGCCTTTGCTTACTCTTCTGATCAAATCTGAGCATTACATACCCCAGGCCCCCATGTTATACTCACATTCAAAGCTGCTCTGTTCCATATTGGCAATTCTGTCAGAACCGAACACTGGCTCCTCCATAGTGAATATAATTGCTTGATGGTGAAGCCAGAGACATCTAAGAGTGACAGGCTGGTTCTCAAAGCTGAAAAATAAAAATAGTATACTGACTACAACATTCCTAAATAGGGATGGGTCTCTCAGGAAGGCTCTTCTAGTTCCATCTTAATGTAACGAGATAATTTTTGAGATCTTAATTGATGCCCCCTCTCTCCCTATGTGTTTTTCCCTTTTTCCTTTTCCTGTTTCCAGCTGATAACCAGACTCCAGGCTTCATCTCAAAGAAAACTGGCAGTGGGGAGCTGAAGTTGATCACATGGAGTGCCACTGGGGCCACAGGAAATGAGAAGAGATGCCTTAAGGCAGTGAGTCTAGAGGAGAGAGAGCCAGGGAAACCCACCGGGGGGGGGGGTGCGGAGGTTCACATTTTGTGGCTTCTGAGAATAGAGGAGATCTGCAGAGCTGCACCCTGGGGAGGGGGCCAGACAAACATCTTAGGGGGAGGACTGTGAGATACTTCTTAGGGAGGCTTCCCTCAGTCACAGATGCTTCCATTCTATGGCAGAGTGTTGTGCTCCAAGCAGACCTGGGAGCAGGAGAGCATGTGGACTGTGAGGAAGGCCTTCTGAACAGTAACAAGTGTGAAAACCACAGGATGTTTGCATACCCCTAGGAGTAGGGGGAGCTTTTAAAGTTTGGGATTGCTTATCAATCCAGCCTGATGGAATCATAATAAAAATGAAATTGATTTAAGTAAAATTCAGAATTACCATATTTCTACAGTCCTGAGAGAATTTGCTGAATAATACCTGCTGCTACTGCTGCTGCTAAGTCGCTTCAGTTTTGTCTGACTCTGTGTGACCCCATAGACGGCAGCCCACCAGGCTCCTCCGTCCCTGGGATTCTCCAGGCAAGAACACTGGAGTGGGTTGCCATTTCCTTCTCCAATGCATGAAAGTGAAAAGTCAAAGTGAAGTCACTCAGTCATCTCTGACTCTTAGCGACCCCATGGACTTCAGCCTACCAGGCTCCTCTGTCCATGGGATTTTCCAGGTAAGAGTACTGGAGTGGGGTGCCATTGCCTTCTCCGAATACCTGCTACTCTCCCCCAGATATTTCTTTCTTTACCTGTTTTGGCCAGAGTGGGGATATCAGGCTTAGCATTCAGGTAGATCTTAGCATAAAGCCTGCTCCTCTGAGGTGGACAGCCTCACCTGAATAAAAATTTTCTGGAATAGAATCCTCCAGAATGTCCATGTACATTTTATGCTCCTACGTGTGCGTCCTATGCTCCATGCCTCCCTCTTCTCTCTCTCTTCCTCTCCCCCTCTCTCTTCCTCTCCCCCTCTCTCTTCCTCTCCCTCTCTCTCTCTCTTTCCTTCACCTTTCCTCCCTTTCTCCCTTTTCCCCTCCTTCTCTCCCTGCTTTGGCTTCAGGGTTTATGTTCTTAACCGTTACACTATACTCCCTGTTTGTCACTTTGTAAGCACCAAGAAAGAATGGTCAAGTCTATCTGGGCTAATATGAAAATTTGTTTCCAAGAATCAAGGTGCAGAAGAGTGTGTATGGAATGGTTCTTTTTGTGTAAATAAAGGCAGAAATTTGAATGGATAATCAGAAAGACTGATTGATTGACTTCTTGGTATATGCCTAAATAATTTGAAGGGTAGAGAGAAAGAGACAAAATGTATTTACAGTAGTTGTCTTTAGGGAGAGAGACTAGAGGTGCAAGGAAAAAAATGTTCACCTTTAATTTTGCTCATTTATGTACTGTTTGAATTTTCTAACCATGTATATGCTTTCCTTCTTAAAATTATCTATAAAGATCATATAAAAGGTGAGATCTATATAAAACTTTTATAAAACTCATTTTTATGTGCAACCAACTCATATAATTCAAATAATTATATAATAATTCATATATTATAATGTATAATAAATAATTTATATATAATAATTCATACAAATAATTTATATAATTATATGATTGTTCATATAAATTCATATTCATATAACAATTCATATAATTAAAATAATTCATATAAGTCAAATAATTCTAATATTATGATACCTTCACAGTGACTCAGCAGTAAAGAATCCACCTGTGATGAAAGAGAAGCATATCCAATCGCTGTATCAGGAAGATCCCCTGGAGGAGGAAATGACAATCCACTCCAGTATTCTTGCCTGGAAAATCTCATGGACAGAGGAGCCTGGCAGGCTGTAGTCCAAGGGGCTACAGAGTCGGACACGATTGAAGCAACTGAGCACTCCCTCTAGAGGCCAAGAGAATTCTGAGGGGATCCTTAAGACACCCCCCTGTTATGGCTGGCTCTGTCAAGAGGCCAAGTTCTAGATTGTTCTCAATGTGAAAAGGCTTGTACAACAGATGGAGAAGATAGCTGTTGGCTACATCTACTTTTCTCACCTCCAAACCCTCAAAGGCCCTGTGAGGAATCTAGAAACTGCTATGAGGATTCAACTTGCATGTGGATATGAAGTTAACATTGCCAAAAAGCATTTTTAAGTTAAAAAGGGAAATAAGAATATTGACTTGGAAACTGGATCAAGGTTACCAATTGGTTACACTGGTGATTTGGTTTGTTTGTTTGTTTGTTTTTAAGAAATAATTGTAGATTAAAGACATAAATGTAAGATCAGGAACCATCAAACTCCTAGAAGAAAACATAGGCAGTACACTCTTTGACCTAAGTCTCAGCAATATTTTTTTTTAATCTATCTCTTCAGGCAAGGGAAATAAAAACAAAAAGAAATGAATGAGACCTAATTAAACTTAAAAGCTTTTGCACAACAAACCATCAACAGAACAGAAAGATAACCTATGGAATGGCAGAAAATATTTGCAAATGATATGTTTGGTTATTATTCAAAATATATAAACAGCTCATACAACTCAGTATGAAAAAGCAAACAATTCAACTTAAAAAATGGTCAGAAGAATAGATATTTTTCCAAAGAAGACATACAGATGACCAACAGACACATGAAAAGATGCTCAACATCGCTAATCATCAGGAAAATACAAATCAAAACCGCAATGAGATATTACCTCACACCTATTAGAATTGTTGTCATTAAAAAGACAAAAAAATAAGAAATGTTGGTGAGGATGTGGAGAAAAGTGAACCTTAGTACACTGTTGGTGGGAATGTAAATTGGTGCAACCACTATGAAAAACAGTATAGAAAACAGTGCCATTTCAAAACACTAAAAATAGAATTATCATATGATCCAGCAATTCCATTCCTAAGTATATATCCAAAGAAAATGAAAACACTAATTTTAAAATATGCATGCACCCCCAATGTTCATAGCAGCATCATTTACGATATCCAAATATAGAAACAATCCAAGTGTCTATCAAAAATGAATGGATAGAGAAGATGTGTTTATATATGTATATGGACTACTAGTTGGCCATAAAAAAGAATGAAATTTTGCCATTTGCAAGAGCGTGGATGGATCTGGAGGATATTATGCTTAGTAGAATAAGTCAGACAAAGGCTCATACTATATGTTTTCACTTACATGTGGAATCTTACAAATACAACAAAAGAATAAATATAACAAACAGACTCACAGATACAGAGAACAAACTAGTGGTTACCAGTGGGGAGAAGGGAGGGGGAGGGACAGGGTACAGGTAGGAAATTAAGAGGTAAAAATTAGGTTTAAAATAAATAAGATCAATACAAGGATGGAATATACAGCACAGAAAATATAACCAATAGTTTGTAAGAACTTTAAATGGAGTATAATCTCTATAAAAATATTGAATCACTATGTTGTACACCTAATATAATATTGCAAATTGACTATACCTCAATTTAAGGAAAGAAATAATTGTGAGATTTTATATTGGACCACGAGTACCCAAATCTTGTTCATGATAACTGCTCCTCACTTCCAGAAGGAGGACTTGGCCTCATGTCTGTGGGAATGCAATGAAACTAGTACCTGGAGCTTTAAGCCCATACCCCCAAAGCTGAGGCTCCAGTAAGAGGAGCTCCATGACAGCATTCAGCAAATATATATATATGCTCAGGGGGCAAAGGGCACAACCCATCTTGTTTGCCCCAGACTGTCCCAGTGTCCTGGGAGATCTTTCAATTCCAGGCAAACAGGATGGTTGTTGTTCATCCTACCAGTGGGTGTCACAGAGTTCTAGACCCAGAAGGGATCTTGGTAATTAATTCAATTTTATGTCTACCTGAAATTTAAGTAACAAAAGTTATTATTTGATCCAATTTGATTCATATGTAAAAGTTGTGTGCATGCATGTGTGTGTGTGAGAGAGAGAGGAGTGAGATTCAAAGCGGTGAAGGCAATTGCTTTGTTCTTCCAACAATGATTTACAGAACACCTACACCAGCGCTTCCTTGGTGGCTCAGACATTAAAAGAATCTGCTGAGAATGCAGGAGACCTGGGTTTCATCCCTGGGTTGGAAAGATCCTCTGAAGAATGGAATGGCAACCCACTCCAGGAGTCTTGCCTGAAAAATCCCATGGACAGAGGAGCCTGGCAGGCTACAGTCCATGGGGTCACAAAGAGTCGGACACGACTGAGCACCTAACAGTACAGAATTCTAGGAACTACAATCAATAAAGGTTTGGTGCAGTATTTGGGAAGAAATAACTAGAATGTCCATGATATTTTTAATTTTAGAAAAGTAAGAAATTTGATGATATTTAGTGCACTGGTTGAATTGGCACCCTCTCCAAGGTGACATGAGGCACATGGTAGGCACCTTATTCTGAGAGAAAGGAGGGAGTTTCAAATACAATGGGGACAGGAAGCAGATGGGAGGATTTCCAGGGGCTGGGGAGAGGCTAAAATGGGAAGTGACTGTTTAAAAGTACAAAATTTCTTTTTGAGGTGATGGAAACATTCTGTAGTGAATGTTGTATAACATTGTAAATATGCTGAAAATCACTGAATTGTACACTTCCAAATGTACATAAAATGGTAAATTTTATGTGATGTGAATTTTATCTCAAAAGAAAAAAATTTTAAATACAATGGGATGGCCAAGGCATCCTTACTCATTGACTTGCTGCCCATTCATTGTGAAGGTCTGAAGTTTGAACAGTCAGTTGGGTGGATTTATGGATTATGCTATATTAAATATCAGAATCTGTATAGAATGTCCTGATGTGATGGGTAATAATCATGAAACTCTCTTGAACCATACAGGGAAGATCTTGTGGGAAAGAAATTTTTAAAGCAATGAAGCTTAAAGATGACTACCACATTTTTCTATTACTCTAAATAAGGGTTTCAAATTTATTGACCTTTACCAGGATGTCAAGCAATCCTAACTTTTGTTATTTAGCATAAGCTAAAGAAAGCACATAATCTATCCCTTGATGTTAAAAACTTGAAATTTTTTAAATAAATGAGAAATTAACTTCTTTATGAAAGAAATATATATTATGGAGAGAGCTTAGATGTTTGGAAGATTTCTTCGTTGTGCTATTTTTGTTGTAGGAAACAATGTGTATGGGTGACACATAAAAACTTTCATATCTGCATACATAAAAAAATAGAACTGAAAATTTCAAATCTGTTTACCTATCTTTCAAATGAATACATCTTCCAAATCTTACATCTTCTACTTGCTTTATTAGGACACTTTAACATTAAAAGATAGAAATTCACTAGTCAATTTTCAAATCTTTGCTTAATTGGCATATGGCTTGAAAAAAATTATTGTGATAAGTCAATGCAGCCAACAATCCACTTCTTCTTTTTGAATGTGCCTCTTTGTCAATGTCTTTTCCAGCCATGTCAAGTCATTACAACCAAATTTATAAAAATTAGAACCAGATGTTCAAATCACCTTTTTACAAAGTATTAAACTAGGTTTATTCCAGTTATGAAAGATTAGGTCCATGTTCAAAAATCAATTGTGATGACCTAGAAGGATGGGATGGGGGAGGGGAGGGAAGCTCCAGAGGAGGGTATATATGTATAATTATGACTGATCAGCATTGTTGTATGGCAGAAACCAACACAACACTGTAAAAATTTTAAAAACAAACAAAACAGTTATTAACTACTTATACTCTTGTTCATCTCTTAAAATAATAAAGGATAGTTTTGTGGGGAAAAATATCAATTCATGTAATCCATCACATTAATAGGCTAAAAGAGAACAATCACATGATCATATCAGTAGATGCAGAAAAGGCATTTGACAAATTCCAGTATCCAGTCATAATTAAAAACTCTCAGCAAACTATGAATAGGAGGAAAAGTCCTCAACTTGATAAAGAACATGTATGAGAAACCTACAACTAATATCATTCTTAACGATGAGAAACTTGAAGCTTTCCAACTAAGATTAGGAGCAAAGCAAGGAAGTCCCCTCTCATCACTTATTTTCAACATTGTGTGGAAGTCCTAACTAATGACATAAGAAAAGAAAAGCAAGTAAAAGGTATTCCAATGGGATAGGAGAAATAAAACTGTCTTTGTTTCTAGAAGACATGATTGTAGACATGATTCTACATAGAGTGTAGAAAATCTGAAAGCATAAACAAACAAAAAACTCCCCAAACTAATAAGTGCTTTTAGCAAGGTTGTAGGATACAAAAGTCAATATGCAAAAATTAATCATTTTCCTGAACAAGAACAGTGAACAAATGGAATTTGAAATTAAAGTTTAAGAAAATAGAATGATTATAGTTTATAGCAGTGATCTAATTTTTTATGTGCATCACATCAGCAAAATATTTATAGAGTATACTTCCTCAGTGAATACCCATTTATCTTTTATACATTTTATCAGCATTGACTGATTAACACATTGTGCGTTGTTGTTGTTGACTCACTAAGTTGTATCTGACTCTTTGCAACCCCATGGACTTGTAGCCCACCAGGCTCCTCTGTCCATGTGATTTCCCAGGCAAGAATACTGTAGTGGGTTGCCATTTCCTTCTCCAGGGTATCTTCCTGACCCAGGGATCGAACCTGAGAGTCTCCTGCAATGGCACACGGGTTCTTTACCACTGAGCCACCTTTACACATTGTGCACACTATAACAAATAAACTGAAAAATAGCATCCAAAATTTATTTTTATAATATTGCTTTTTAAAAAACTATTTTTAATGTTTTTTGTTGTGATAAAATCACATAATATGAAACATACTCTTTAAGCCCTATTTAACTGTATAGTCCAGTGGCACTAAGTAAATTCACATTGTTGTGCAACTCTCACCATCATCCATCTCCCAAATTTTTTCGTCTTCCTAAACTTAAACTCTGTCACCACAAACATTAAAAGGGGCAGGGGGTGGGTTGGACTGGGAGATTGGGGTTGACATATGTACACTATTATGTGTGCAGTAGATTGCTAGTGAGGGTCTACTGTATAGCACAGGGGGAAAAAGGTACAATCTGTTTGTAGGACATGTATTAAGTTAACTTTAAAAATGCATTCTTGTAGAATATTGCTTATTTTTATGTTTATTTGATACTTTCAGAACTTCTAAGTGTATGTTTTATAGTATATATAATAATCATTAATATAACTTATAAATAAACAAATATGCATACATTAAGGGTAGGCTCAGAATTTTTATTGAAAGGGGTTCAAGTTAGAATCCACCTGCAATGCAGGACACTTGGGTTCAATCCCTGGGTCGGGAAGATCCCCTGGAGAAGGGAATGGCTACACACTCCAGTGCTCTTGCCTGGGAAATCCCATGGACAGAGAAGCATGGTGGGCTACAATCCATAGAGCTGCAAAGAACCAGACAGGACTGAGGGACTAACACTTTCACTTTTTCAAGTTCCACCAGAAGCAGAGCTGAGACAAAACCTGGGTGCAGGTATTTCATCTGCTAGGTGATACTGGAAGCAAGAGTAAAGAAACAGGTTATGTGAGATAGGGAAGATGTCAAAACTAATACATTGTTGAGTTGCTTAACTCTGTGGGCAACTGAGGCTCAGTCCTACTAGGAACCCTCTAAAGAACTAGCAAATGTGCCTTGGAAGTGTTCCTTCAAAGGTGGGAAGCTGAAACATTTACCTGCTGACTCCCATCTCCCTGTAATGAAAGGTCCCTCCCATCCCTAATGATACCTCCACCCACACACACACTTCCAGATTGCTCTGTCTGGGCTGAATGAGTTCCTGAAAGCAGACAGAAGAGAGTGACACTTGGGGTGGGACCCTCAATATGTATGGAAACTGTCCACTACAAGCAATGTGGTGTGGAGTACCAAAGGCATTTGCTACAAGGACTATATTAAAACAAAAGTCTGGAGATTCCTAGTTTGTCAAAGAAATGAATATAGGATTCCTCTTCACCCTGTAAAGCACACCCAAGCAAATGTCAATCACATTATGACATTCATTATTATTATTCTTTAAATATACATTTCTTTCCACTGTCCTGAAAGTGGTTTAAGAATGTTCTGACAACACACTGAACTTGTTGAATATTCCCTGATCCTTTTCTTACTGGCTATGTGAGTCTGAGAAAGTTACTTTCTCAGTCTCAGTTTCACCCACTGTACACTAGAGATAATAATGCCTACTTCAAAGCTAAAAGTTAGGATTAAAGTTAGATATATGTGTAAAGGACCTGGCACAAGAACATTGCCAATAAATAAGATTTGTGGTTTCCTTTTTTGATTATTTGCCTCTCTTACACCTGGATGCAGTAGTCATAGGACTTGGGGGTTCAAACTATAAATCTTAAGACACAAAGGTTTAGTTCAGAGCAAGGTTCAGCAAAGTACCAATTTCAGAACCTTGAGCAAGGTCTTTCTAATCTTGTTGAAACTCTTTCTAGTGACTTAACCCACTTCTTTGTCTAAGCACATATAGAATATTGAACATAATTTAAACAAGGTGCCTATCACTGTACTTCACACTTGCACCATACATTACTTCTTGATTTTATTTTCTCTCTTGAGATTTAGGATCTCACAGTGTCTTGGTTTATCTTTTCTTAAATTATGGAAAATTTTAAATAGATACAAAGAAAGATAATAGTATAATGAGCCCTATTGCCCAACTTCATGGCCTTCCCTAGTGGCTCAGTGGTAAAGAATCCACCTGCCAAAACAGGAGACGCGGATTCAACCCTTGGGTCAGGAAGATCCCCTGGAGAGGGAAATGGCAACCCACTCCAGTATTCTTGCCTAAAGAATCCCATGGACAGAGGAGCCTGGTGGGCTACAGTCCATGGGGTCGCAAAGAGTCGGACATGACCCAGCAACTGAGCAGCAACAAATTGCCCAGTTTCAACAACTACTTTTCTTTCATCTATACCCTCACTCACTTCTTCCTCTCCCATATTATTTTGCAGCAAATCACAAACATAAGATCATCTTATCTGAAAAGTTTCAATATGCATCTCCAAAAGATAAGGATTCTTTAAAATAAAGACTATACTATTATCATACCTTAAAAATTAGTAATTTCTTAAGATTATCGAATATCTAGTCAGTGCTCAAAATTCATGTATCTTGTAAATCTTTTTAAACAATTTATGTGTTTGAACTACTAAACAAAGTCATCATATTGTAATTGAATAATCTTTTACATCCTTTAATTCTGTGGATATACCTTCTCTTTTTTCCTTTCAATTTGTGAAGACATTGGATTGTTTGTCCTACAGACTCCCCACAGTCTAGATTTTGCTGATTGCATCTTCATGGTGTCATTGAATACCTTTTCTGTTTTCATACTTTCTGTAAATTTGTAGGGGGATCTAGAGATTTGATCTAATTCAGTTTTTCTCTTTTTTAAGAAGACTGCTTCATAAATGGCAGTGCATTCTTCCATCAAGAAGTACATAATATATGATTAATATATGATTCTGTCTTTGTTACCAGCCATTGATCATCAATGCCCAGATCTATTAATTTCCTAGGGGTTCACACTGACATTCTAGGTCAATAATAAAGATTAAATAAGAACCCATCTGATTGCATCTTGGTTAGATACCTCTTTCATAAATTGGAAAGGATCAGAAAGGTGAACTTAAGCAGGAGACTTTGCATTATCCCAACATCCTGTAGCTCGTGATGTTTGAATCTGCTTGAATTTATTGAAATAACTTCCAAGTCCAGATTCAAATCAAATTTAGTGTGCTGCCAGCAAGCATTTCCTTAGGCTCTGGAACAAACTCATCACTAAATACCAAACATATGACATGTTCCACACTCTCTGAACATAGCATTTCTATACGTTACTGAAAGGGAATAGTTCCTTGTGATAACATAAAGTGTTCTTTTTCAAAAACCATTCCAGGGCTTTCTAACTGAGCCAGCTGCAGGGGGAGTGGGCTTTGTTATCAGAAAAGTCCTTAATTAACATCTTTACTAATGACCTAGAGTAGATCAAACTACCCATGTGTGAGTGGCCACTGAACTGGAAATAAGGACAGGTCACGTCTGAAATGGAAAGGAAAATAACAACGTGGTGTGATGTTGTATGTGAACAAATTCCTTGTATAATGGTCTGGTCACAAGGGAATGGGCCAGACCTATTGCTTCACTCCAGGATAGGTAGTAAAGTGACTGGTCTACCAACTGGAAGGAGGTCTGAACTGAAAAAACTGTGTGAGAATTATTTTTTTAATGCCTGTGTAGCTCTTACATAACAAAAACTAAAGAGGGATTGCCTTAGAAATTACCAAACAACACTTCATTTCTGTTTTTTCAAAAATATAGGAATAACATTGGTGCAAGATAAACTGCTAAGTTATAAGCATAAAATGGATACAGGAAAGTAATCTTCATAGCTTTGTACGGAATAAACTCAACAGAAGTTCCCATCTTAAATCACTGCCTAGACAATATATATAATTGTCCTTGACTAAAGAGCCTTTGATTTTGTCTGAAACAACAGATTCATTAGCAGACTAGAAAAATCCATGTGGTCCAAACCATACAATACTGGGGAAAGGGCACAAGTTCATACCCAGAGACTCATTATGAATGGAGCAGTCACCAAATAGTGATCTCTTGGCTATGCCAAGCACTTTACAAACTCCAATAACCCTGACAGCTTTGTAAGGTTGCTATTATTATCTCCATTTTATTGATGAAAAATTGAGTCTCAAAGAGGCTAAATGGTTTGCTCAAAGTCCCTCAACCAGTAAGTGGCAGAGCCTGTTTTTAAACCCTAGGTCTGTCCATCCAAGCATTTATACTACTCTGCCTTATGACATTTTGGAAACAACACAAGGACATGACATTTATAGAGCATTGTCATCTAAATTGCCCATCAAGGGCTACTACATAGCTTGCTAAAACCTGAACAAATAAACACAGTGATTCTTAACAGCTACAATCTACCACAAGTGGGAAGGTATTACAATACCTCGCACTTGAACAATGACCCTGAAGGTTAGCCTTTAATCCATTAGATGTTAGCTTTTACATCAGTGACCTGGGGGACAGAAGAAGCCTGTTCAACATATTTACAGATAACAGCATTCTGGACATGGGGACTCCCAGGGAAGAAGCTACCCTGGAATCTAGGGACTATAGCATTGAAAGCCCCTAGTAAAACTCAAGGAATGGATATAAAGCAAGAGGAAAGAGATCAGCAAAGGTAATTGCTAGGACTCTAGGATTCAATACAATAAAATTCAACAGCCTGTCCATAGAGGACTAAAATACTTGCAGACTTAATTCCTAAATGTGTCAGCTAAGTAGTTCTATTATTTAACAAAGGTCCAAGAGAGATATAAGCAGGAATATTGCATACAGGGTTTAAAGGATTTTTTCACTGTAGAGCATCCCCTTCTGATTTCTATCAGTTAAAAATACAGAAAATCTGCATGAAATGTTGTAGAGATGATTGAATAATTCTACTATAAAAGCTACAAAAGAAAGTGCAAGAAACCAGAAGTTTTAAAATAGCCAAAAAGAAAAATAGGAATAACTTAATCATGGGCTCTAAGGAAATTACAGGTTTAATCTTGCTGAAGATATTAGACTACAGCAAATTGAAAAAAAAACTTGCTAAGCATTATCTTAGTATTAATCCATTATAATTAAATAATTAGCTCTATCAAGCAAATTTTTCTTCTACTCAACCCAAATTCCAGATTTTCTTATTCTTTTTTTCCTTGGAATGGTGTGAGAAAGCAACTTTTTGTATAACTAATTCTTTAATAATTATTTTAATATATTCAGCATTTCTAGCCTCATCATTTTAAATATTCAAAGAAAACTAAAGCAAACTAATTGGGAGAAAGTCCTGTAGGAACTAAAGGTAATAAAATGTGAATATTTCTATTCAAAAAAGAAAGGCCCAAGAGTGAAAATAATCACATAGCACCAACGTTGTAGTCAAATTGTTCTTTTCAGATGGGAGGTTGGTTCTAATTTATCCTTTTGGCTTAAGTTTGACTTTGAAGCAACCCAGAAACCAAGAGTGAATAAGTGCAACACTAGTTTAGTTTTATAAAGCACTTCAGAATTTATAAATCATTTTTGCATTTTTTTCCCATTTGATCAGCAAACTCACTCTCTGAGAGAGATGGTGTGGGAATTTTGGTTCTCTTCTGGCAGATAAAGGCCCTCTTTTCTCAGAAAATGTTGACAAAATGGTTGAGATAGAACTAACAAGACATTCAATTGTTCCCTGCATTAGGATTCTCCAGAGAAACAGAACCAATAGAAAATGAGATAAACCTATATCTATTGATACATAGATAAAAGGAGATTGATTACAAAGAATTGACTCTTGAGATTATGGAGGCTGAGAAGGCCAAAGAGCTACAGTTGGTAAGCTGGAGACCCAAGAGGGCTAATGGCATAGTTCACTTCAGTTCAGTTCAGTCGCTCAGTTGTGTCCGACTCTTTGTGACCCCATGGACTGCAGCACGCCAAGCCTCCCTGTCCATCACCAACTCCCGGAGTTTATACAAACTCATGCCCATTGAGTCAGTGATGCCATCCAACCATCTCATCCTCTGTTGTACCCTTCTTCTCCTGCCTTCAATCTTGCCCAGCATCAGGGTCTTTTCAAATGAGTCAGTTTTTTCGCATCAGGTGGCCAAAAGTATTGGAGTTTCAGCTTCAACATCAGTCCTTCCAATGAACATTCAGGACTGATTTCCTTTAGGATGGACTGGTTGGATCTCCTTGCAGTTCAAGGGACTCTCAAGAGTCTTCTCCAACATCACAGTTCAAAAGCATCAATTCTTTGTCACTCAGCTTTCTTTATAGTCCAACTCTCACATCCATACATCACTACTGGAAAAATGATAGCTTTGACTAGATGGACATTTGTTGGCAAAGTAATGTCTCTGCTTTTTAATATGCTGTCTAGGTTGGTCATAACTTTCCTTCCAAGGAGCAAGTGTCTTTTAATTTCATGGCTGCACCCACCATCTGCAGTGATTTTGGAGCCCCCAAAATAAAGTCAGCCACTGTTTCCACTGTTTCCCCATCTATTTGCCATGAAGTGATGGGAACAGGGGCCATGATCTTAGTTTTCTGAATGTTGAGCTTTAGGCCAACTTTTTCACTCTCCTCTTTCACTTTCATCAAGAGGCTCTTTAGTTCTTCTTCGATTTCTGCCATAAGGGTGGTGTCATCTGCATATCTGAGGTTATTGATATTTCTCCTGGCAATCTTAATTCCAGCTTGTACTTCATCAAGCCCAGCATTTCTCATGATGTACTCTGCATATAAGTTAAATAAGCAGGGTGACAATATACAGCCTTGACGTACTCCTTTTCCCATTTGGAACCGTCTGTTGTTCCATGTCCAGTTCTAACTGTTGCTTCCTAACCTGCATACAGGTTTCTCAAGAGGCAGGTCAGGTCATCTGGTATTTCCATCTCTTGAAGAATTTTCCAGTTTGTTGTGATCCACACAGTCAAAGGCTTTGGCATAGTCAATAAAGCAGAAATAGATGTTTTTCTGGATGGCATAAGTTCCAGGCTACCAATCAGAAGAAGGACTAACAATCAGAGAGCCAACAGAATAATCCCAATTTGAGGCCAAGGAGAAGACTAATGTCTGAACTCAGGTAGAAGAAGCAAATACTCCCTTCCTCCACCTTTTAGTTTTTTTTTTTTGTACCATCAATTGATTGGATGAGGCCCACCTACATTGGGTAGGCCAATCTGCTTTACTCAGTCTATAGATTCAAATGTTAGTCTCAACCAGAATATATATATATATATATATATACAATGGAATATTACTCAGTCATAAAAAATGAAGATGAATGAAGAAAAAGAATGAAAAAAGAATGAAGTGATGCCATTTGCAGCAACATGGATGGTCCTAGAGATTATCATACTTAAGTGAAGTAAGTCAAACAGAGAAAGATAAATATGATATCATCTATATGTGGAATCTTAAAAACTGATACAAATGAACTTATTTACAAAACAGAAATAGAATCACAGACATAGAAAATAAATTTATGGTTACCAAGGGGGAAAGAGGTAGGAAGAAGTTGTAAATTAGGAGTTTGAGATTAACAGATACACACTTCTATATATAAAATACTCAACAAGGACCTACTGTATAACACAGGAAATTATACTCAATATTTTGTAATAACCTATAATGGAAAAGAATAAAAAAGTGTATGTGTGTGTATATATATATATATATTCATATGTGTATCTACATATATGTATGTAGAACTCAATCACTTTGCTGTATACTTGAAACTATTACAACATTGTAACTTTACTTCAATAAAAAATAATGTGATGGTATAAACATGAAAAAAAATTGACTTCAGAAATCTTAGTTTGCATCATCTAGAAACCCCAGAGAATTCCAGAGTAGGGATAGATGTTAGGGATTTTCTCCACCCTTCAGTGGCTTACCTGTGGGCTCCTACCACTCCAGCACCCTAGCCTTATTGAGCAGGCAGGTGAGTACTGTACAGAGAAGCAGAGAGTAGGCAAGACCCATAAGTGCATGGGTCTGAGATAGCTCTGGACAGGGCTGCAATGCCAGTAGGCCTGGTGAGGGAGGAATTCCCAATCTAGACAAAGTGGGTCCCAACCTGGGGCCCCAGAGTGAGTCTGAAGTAGGAAGCAGGAGTGAAGGAGCAAGGCAAGGACCTGGCTTATGGAACTCAGTGTCAAGGCAGGGCCTGGACAGGATGCAGGGTCGAGCTCCTAGGAAAACAAGGAGGAAGATAATGGTTACGGATTAGGCTTACCCCGGAACCTGGGGTGAAATCAATCCTGGTTGAACACTAGAGCACACTTCTCAAAGGTTTGTTTTTGTTCTGTTTGGGGGGTTTTGCTTGTCTGTTTGTTTTGGCTATACCTTGCAGCTTGTGGGATCTTAGTTCCCTGACCAGGGAGGAACCTGTACCCCCTGCAATGGAAGCAAGTGTGGAGTTCTAAACACTGGACCTCCAAGGAAGTCCCTCTCAAAGACTAATATGCACATGGATCATCTGGGAATCCTGTTGAAATGCAGATTCTGATTCAGTAGGTCTAGGATGAGGCTTGAAATTTTGCATTTCTAATAAGTTCTCAGGTGATATCCATGGATCACTGGGATTACCAAGAACCTTCTAGAAGATGCACTGCATAGCAGCAGCCAGGTGACCAGGGTGACTCTTGGAACTCTTCAATTATCTGTTTCCTCTGAGTCTGGGTTCAGATGAAGAGAGAAGGGAACAACTCCCAAAATACACATACACACACAACTTTAAAGCCATGGAAATCAATATTCTATGAGCCCTTCTAAGAAACCCACTCCTATTTACTCAGGAATTAAAACACTGCCATAGATGGTGTTGCAAAGAGATTTATGGCTTTTAATCTTCTCATATGGCACAACTGCTAAATACAGCACAATATATGTGACAGGAATTAGTCCAGAATTTATTTAAGAATTTATCCCCTCAGTTCATATGTCAAAAGATTGCCATTTCCAATTATTTATTAGGAATGTGATGTTTTTCAAGGTGGAGGCGTTACTGTTGTTATCTGCTTTCAATTAGCTGAGAATTTACTATGCTCAGCCAAATGTCCATTCATCAGCAAATTCCAGATTCCTGGCAGTCTGATTAACTTCCCAGGGATCCTCCTTTAGAGTTAAAATAAATGAGGCTGTCTGTACTCCATACTTTCTTGCTTATGGAAGGAAACAGAGTAGAATTTAGAACTGAGGAAGGAGGAGGAGAAGAAGAGGAGGAGGGGGAAAGGAGGGAAGAAAAAGGCTTCAGGCAATCAGGAAATACTATAAATAGAGATAAATGCCTACCTTAGACCAAAAGCTACTCTATACTAGAGTTTTTTTCAGCCCTATCAAAGCTAGCAATTCAGTAATACAATGCCTTTAGCCAAGGGTTGAAGGACTTGAACTTGGCACATTATTGCTGGGAGGCAATGAACTCTGGAACCAATGGGGCTTGGCTCTTAAAACTGGGGCACCTGAGCAAAGTTTTCTAAACTCCATTTTAAATGCACTTAGCTTCTTTTTCTGGAAAATCATGGCAATAATGATATCTTCTTGTTTAGTCTCTAAGTCATGTCTGATTCTTTTGCAACCCCATGGACTGCAGCCCACCAGGCTCCTCTGTCCATAGGATTTCCCAGGCAAGAATACTGGAGTGAATTACCATTTCTTCCTCATTGAACCCGCATCTCCTATGGCTCTGCATTGGTAGGCCGATTCTTTACCACTTAGCCACTAGGGAAGCCTGGCAATAATGACTAACTTGCAGTTTTATCATGAATGTAACAGTGATGTCTGGAGAAGGCAATGGCACCCCACTCCAGTACTCATGCCTGGAAAATCCCATGGATGGAGGAGCCTGGTGGGCTGCCGTCTATGGGGTCGCACAGAGTTGGACACGACTGAAGCGACTTAGCAGCAGCAGCAGCAGCATTAGCAGCAGCAGCAATGATATCAGCTAAGGTAACCCTGCCCTTGAGTTTCAAACAACAGCCAGTGTGTGCCGAGGATCCCCAATCTCTCCCAGTCTCTCTGGGGACTTGAGGAGGGATTGAGGATAAAGGAGTGGGGATGGTGAATGTGTTCCAACCATAGATGACCACAAGCTCTTCTACCTCCCAAATAGTCCTCTTCCAGATTCCTCACCATATGGTCTACACAGGTCACCCCTGCACCGCCCAGTGTGTTAGCAAACATCCCCAAATCAAGCCACTCATGCAAGGTCATGTGTGTGTAGCAGATTTTATTACTGATGGTCTGAGAATAGAGAGGAGGTTTACCTTGCAGCAATCCTATACTTACTATCAAATATTTGCCACTTTGCATTTACCAACCTCCATCACCATTTTTGTTAACTGACTTAGACCTCTTCTGGCCTTCTCTCTGTCTCTTCTTTCTCTTCTCTCACCTGGGTCAATGGGGAAGAGGCAATAAGACAAAACCCATAATATCTTGCCTCCCCTTACTCATATCAGTTTAGCTCTCAACTGGCACTGATCTTACTTTTGGGAGCCCACCTTGATCCTGAGTCTTGACATCTCACTGACTCTTTGATGTGCTCTTCTAAGGAGGCACAGTCCCTCATTCACAGGGGTTTCTGCCTGAGTGGTTCAGATCACTGCATTAGAGCCCAACATCTGTCAAACACACACAGTGCAAGCTTGATACATGGTACATGTTAATTACTGGACAAAAGTCACTCTCACCTTAATGTTTACTGAATACCAGGCCTGCCTTGAGGGGAGCTGGCAAGGCTGGTGAAATGTGCCTTCCATCTGATTTTCTAATTTTTTTTTCCCGTATTTAATTTCTTAGTATTTTTGTTATATTTTCTGGGAAAATTATTTTCAACTTTATCTTGCAAAGCCACATACAACAACAAAGAGCCCGTGCACCACAATGAAGACCCAGTGCAGCCAATAAATAAATAATACACCAATATTTTTTTAAGTCTGCACTAGAATCACTGTTTCCCAAAAAAAGAATCTTTTAATTTTCTACTCTTATGACAAAGGTATTAATAGTAAAGAGTGGGAAGAAGAGTGGAGAAACATAAGCCTGGAGGCTGGCACTCTTAGAGTGGGATAGAGAGAGAAAAGAGGTGGGGGTCTCACAGTTGAGCACAGGATCTTCAATTTTTCAGCCTTTCTGGAGTTCTATGTTAGAGAGCATATTGTGCTCTACAACAAACTTTAGATCACAGAAAGATAACCAGAAAGTCTTGCTAAAATACACGTTGCTGGATCTTACTTCTGGAATTCTGATTCACCTGAGGAACTGACACAGCCCTGAGATGTTCTCCTCCACCAAATCCATTGGATAGTTGAAAGTGGCTGATGGGTATGCCACAAGACTATAAAAACAAAAACAGAAAAGCGTCCTCTCTTCCACCATCGACAGCAAATAAACACCCGGGGTTAAAGCATCCTTCCTCTTGGTTAACAAACACCCCCTTTAAACTATGACCATTCATGGAATGTACCTCACTGAAGAGTGACATCTGCAACCCCTTTTGAGTTTAGACAGGCTGATGGCTGTTTGGACCAATGGACTAGGTGAATACAAGACTGAGTAATTTCCCACTGTGGGTCAAAAAGGTGAAGTAGCTTGTGTTTAGTTCTCCTGAACATTCACTCTTTGATGGTTCTCTGGGGACACTCCCTCTTGAAACTGAGATGCCCTGATCTGATGAGCTTGAGCCACATGGAGAGACCACATGTAGGGGCCTCAGTTAACAAACCCTGCTGAGCCCAGCCTTCAAGGCCTCCAAGCCCAGGCTCCCACTGGGTGAGTCACCTCCAGGTGACTGCAGCCCTAGCCTTCAAGTCATCCCAGGTGAAGCCCCAGATATCAGGAAGCAGAGACAAGCCATTCTCACCATGTCTTGTCCAAACCTCCAGTCTTCCTGTCCAGGGAAGACTCTTTGCTTCACACCTGCTCAGAGCAGCATGAACGGGAGCTGCAGGTTCACATGGACACAGATGGTGATGAGCCTTTCTCCTTAAGGACTGTGAGGTCAGAGACACACTGCTTTGTTCATTTCTTAAAACGGCACCTGGCATATGTAGAAGGTCAACTATTTCATCTTCTTTATTTATAAATGGAGCACTCTAAGCAAAGCCTCTCAATTACTGTCTTAATAGGTCCAAATTCTGCTCTTCACTTGGCTCAGAAGAACCAGTATTGTCTGGTGCAAGGCTCAGTGGTCACATAGTTGGGCTTTGAGGTTAGTCTCCTTGAATGTGAGGCCCGAGCTCTGCTTCTTTCTGGCTGTGTGACCTTAGCTGAGCTAAATGCCTTTCTGAGCCCCATTTTTCTCTGTAAAATGGAGACAATAATTGTACCTACCTTTTAGAGGCATTGGAAGGATTAGATACGTGTATATGTAATATGCTTAGTAAGCCATTTAACATTTAGTAGATATTCAATGGCTGCTGGTTTTTTTTTTTTAATTAATAGGCTTTATGTGCATGAGGAAGTAGTTTTAGGTTTATAAAACTAGTGTGAAAAATAGAGTTCCCATATGTCTCCTCACCCACCCTAACTCTGAATTTCCTCTGTTATTAATATCTTGCAGTAATGTGGTACATTTGCTAAAGTTGGTAAACTAATATTGATTCATCAAGAGGGTGTTAGTTGCTCAGTCATATCCAACTCTTTGCAACCCCATGGACTGTGTAGCCCACCAGGTTCCTCTGCCCATTGAATACTGGAGTGGGTAAACATTCCCTTCTCCAGGGGATTTTCCCAGCCCAGGGATTGAACCAGAGTCTCCTGCATTGCAGACAGATTCTTTACCATCTGAGCCACCAGGGAAGTCCATTATGTTTATCTCAAGTCTGTAGTTTACATTAGGGATTACTCTTTGTTTTGTACATTACATGAGTTTTGAGAAATGTATAATGATTGCATCCATTCATTGGTTACAGTGAATATAACCATTTCAGTATCACTCAGAATAAGCCTTCATTTCACAACCCTAAAAATCCTCTGTGTTCCTCCTTATTCATCCCAGCCTTCCTCTCCTCCAACCCCTGCTTTTTTTACTGTCTTTGTAGTTTTTGCCTTTTCCAGAATGTCATATAGTTGGAATCATACAGTACATAATTATATTTGCTTCTTTTGCTTAGCCATATGCACTTAAGTTTCCTCCATGTCTTTTTGTGGCTTGATAGCTCTTTTTTTTTTTTCTTTAAATCTCTAAATAATATTCCATTGTATGGATGTACCATATTTTATATATCTGTTCACCTACTGTGGGATTTCTTGGTTGCTTCAAAGTTTTGGCAATTATAAATAAAGCTGCTATAGAACATTTGTGCACAGGGTTTTTTGTGGACGTTAAATTTTCAACTCATTTTGGTAAATACCAAGGAATGTGATTTCTAGGTCATATGTTGAAAGCATGTTTAGGTTTGTAATTATCAAACTGTATTCCAAAGTGGCGCCACCATTTTGTATTCCCACCCATAATGAATGAGAGTTCCTGCTGCTCCACACTCTTGCTAGGCTGCTAGTTATTTGAATATTATTGTTGTTGTTAGTATTATTACAAGGCAATTCTTCTAGGAATCAAACTGCAAATTCCCCCTTCTCATAAAAGCAGCTCCAAAAGGATGCTCCTGGCTCAGAACCAGCTGTTGCCAGTGCCCATGGCAATTCTCTCCACTGGGT
The DNA here is from genome assembly GCF_032405125.1 of Capricornis sumatraensis. Lineage (NCBI taxonomy): Eukaryota > Metazoa > Chordata > Mammalia > Artiodactyla > Bovidae > Capricornis > Capricornis sumatraensis. Next base: position 99,960,421 of record NC_091092.1, on the reverse strand, counting down.
TGTTTTTATGTGTTGGCCTTAGTTCTAAGGGGTCTTATTGAGTTTCCTGCTCAGCATGCATCTGCACATATCACGTGTGGCATTGGGGGCTTGTAAAATCTATTGCTTTTTACACAGTGACTCTTGGGTGTGCAAGAATCACCATGGAAGCTTGCTAAAAATGAAGATTCTAAGGCTCTGTTTTAACCAGTCTGGAGTAGGGCCCAGAAACATGCTCTTTTAATAAACCTCCCCAGGTAGCTCCAACGCAGGGGTCCCTGGAAGCTCTGTTTCAGCAGATGGTCTCCTTAAGACAAACATCATCCAAACCTTGACATCACCACTGATGATTCCTCAAATAAGTGGATTGGAGCTTTTCTCATTTTTTAACACAGAGTATCCAAAAATTCAAGAACCTCCAAGATAAACGTATATTTAAACAATATGTTAGTTTCTATTTCAAATATATGCTCTGTACATTTTTTGCAAACTTCAGAAATCTTCTAAGGTGAAACATCCCTAAATTTAAAGCAATAGGTCCAATAGTTAATCTGAAAAAAGTTATATATAACATATTAAATATATGAACCATAAAGAAGGCTGAGAACTTTCAAATTGTGGTGTTGGAGAAAACTCTTGAGAGTCCCTTGGACTGCAAGGAGATCAAACCATTCAATCCTAAAGGAAATCAACCCTGAATATTCACTGAAAGGACTGAGGCTGAAGCTGAAGCTCCAGTACTTTGGCCACCTGACTCAAAGAGCCGACTCACTGGAAAAGATCCTGATGCTGGGAAAGATTGAAGGCAGGACAAGAAGGGGACGACAAAGGATGAGATAGTTGGATGGCATCACCAATTCAATGCACATGAATTTGAGCAAACTCCAGGAGATAGTGAAGGACAGGGAAGTCTGGCATTCTGCAGTCCATGGGTTTGCAAAGAATCAGACAAGACTGAGCAACTGAACAATAACAACATCACAGAAAGCCTAAAATATCTGGAAACACAGAGAAAAGAGTGTATTTATAAATATAGATTTATCAGTTAATAAATAAATACACTCTAGAATGTCCAGAAAGTCTAGAAACATTTGAAAATGTAGCTAACATACCGCTTGATAATAAATGTCTCTTATGTTTCCTGGATGTTCAGACATCTTGTAGAATGTTAATACATCATTATAGCTACATGATTCTGACATATCAGGGCCCATATCAAGCCTCCCTCCCTCCCTTCCTTTCCTCCTCTCTTCCCTCCCTTCCTTCTCTCCTCCCTTCCATCCCTCTTCCTCTCCTTTCCTTCCTTTCTGCCTCCTTTCCTCCGTGTCTTTCTCTTTCCTTCTACAATCATTTCCTGAGCTCATAAAACGCACAAAGCACTCTGTTAGACTTGGGTGTAATGAATGTATGGGGATGGGGAGATGCGATCCAAAAAATAAATGGTAGAATCCCTACTCTTAAGGCACATTCTCCTTGGGGTTAAAATGTAAACATATGACACATTTAAATGTTATTATAAGCCAGCATCTCAATTAGGTGAGTGATGCAGAGAGTATGTGCTATAAAATTCTGGGGCAGAAATGTCAGACTGCCCGGTACAATCCAGATCACTTTCAAGACATTTCATTATGCTGTGGGTAGACTTTCTTAATTATCTCTCCATCTTGGAAACAATCACATAAAAGTCCAACACCAGACCATAAATGAGCTCTATGATACAATGAAAATGTTTTTCTAATTTCATATGGAAGGAGGTTTTGATTCAAGGGGACTATGCTTAATTTTCCACACTGTGGGAGACTTGACCCCAATTCAAGGATGAGAACAACAGCATGTCCCCCAGTTTCTATTCCAAGGTTCTGATACAGATTTCACGTTGACATAGGTAGCAAAGTAAAATTGTTTTGATTAAAGTAATATTTATTTGCTTTTAATATTGTTTATGCATAATACTGGGGCTTCCCAGGTGGCGCTGGTGGTAAACAACCTGCCTGCCAATGCAAGGGACATAGATGTAGATTTGATCCCTGGGTCAGGAAGATCCCCTGGAGGAGGGCGTGGCAACCCACTCCAGAATTATTGCCTGGAGAATCCCATGGACAGACGAGCCTGGTGAGCTACAGTCCATGGGGTCGCAAAGAGTCAGATAGGACTAAGGCAACTTAACATTAATGCATATATAATATTCACCATATTTACATGATATTACTCTTTTAGGAGGTTGATTTGTATTCAGTTTTTATTTTTATTTTTTGAGGCTATGGAGGCTTTTAAAAAATCTACTTATTTTTAATTTGAGGATAATTACTGTACAATTTGTGTTGGTTTCTGCCACATGAATCAGCCATAGTTGGTTTACAAATATTATGTTAGTTTCAAGGAAGTAAATTTTCACATCTCATTTATTCTGATTCCTTTCATGAGGTTATTGCTTTGGGGAGGTGAAGAGGTGAAGGAGATTTCATCTTCAGTCTCCAGAAGGCAGGAGAGAGGAGAATTTCCCTGCTCAAAATTATCATTCATCATTCAGTTATCCTGATTAAGAGAGTCTGCTAAGACAAAGCCTCTGACTTTTTACAGAGATCATGCAGGATTCCACTCTCCATGAGAATTTGCCCAGAGCAGGGTTTCTCAGTTTAGGCATGATTATCATTTGGGGCTGGATAAATCTTTGTTACAGGGTGCTGTTCTATGTACTGGAGGATGTTTAGCAACATTCCTGGTTTCTACCCACTAAATATCAGTAGTACCCACCCCCAGCTGTGACAACCCCAAAATGTCTCCAGATATTGAAAAATGTTCTCTGGGGGTCAGCAGTTACTCTGGGGAACAAAATCACATCTGGGCTGCACAGTGGAGCCACCAGGGGAGCTTTAGAAAGTACTGGTGCCTGGGACTTTCCCCAAGAATGTCTGACTTGATTTCTCTGGGGGTGGCCTGCACTGCAGAGTTTTTAAACACGTCCCAAGGAATTTGGTGTGGACCAGGGTTAATCTCAGATTCATCTACAAATTCTGACTCTGACAGGGACCTCCTCCCAGATTGGACATCCAGCGCCATGTTAACCTGGTGGTTACCCAAGCTTGCATCCTCCTGCCTTATTGGCACAATGTTGGCTTTGTTCTTTCAGGTTAGAACATTGCCTTTTCCACAACTGTTTGTCATTCACTTATCATGTCTTACTAAGGAAATTCAGAGTCAACATCAGACCAATGGGGGGACATTTGGGGGGCAAGAGGTCTTTGTGACAGTTCTACAAAACACCCCAAGAAGAAGGCTTCTCTTTCCAACCCGTCTTGTGATAGCAAAGGCCGCATGCACATGCCTGGGTATGTGCACAGGAGAAAACACAAGAAGTGAAGCAACGTGGGAAAGATCACAATTTCTCCTCTTGGATTTTTCTGGACCAGCCCTGGTATGGCAACACACCAAAATAATGAGCATCTGTGCTTCCACATCTTTTAACCAAATATCTCCTGAATGATTTAGAACAGCTATTAAATACATCCTACTGCCCTTTATCATCTGATCTAGGAACTCTACTCCTAGTACTCCACCCAACAGAAATATGTACTTATATTACCAAAAGAAAAATGTTAGAATATTCATAGCAGCACTCCCCATAATAGTCATAACTAGGAATTACCCAGATGCCCATCAATAGCAGGATGGAAAAGTAAATTGTGGTGTAGTCACACAAAGGAATACTACACAGCCATGAGAACGAATGAGCAATAACTTCATACAGTACATTGATGAATTTCACAGGTAGAATGTTGAGCCATAGAAACTAGACCCTAAAAGTGGGATATATTGACAACTGACTTTATATAAGATCCCTCCCTCAAAGAGACAAAACTTATTGATACTGTTAGATATCAGGATAGGGGTGTCCCTCAGGGTTAGGGATAGTGAGTGAAGAGCATGAGGGGGCTTCTGTGATGTTTCAAGTTACAGTTCCTTTCTGGACCTGGGTATTGGCTAGGTGAGTGTGTTCAGTTTGAGAGAATGCATCAATGTGTACATTTATAATTCATGCGCTTTTCTGTTTGTCTTCACTTCAATAAAATATTTAGAAAAATTACCTTTTCTTTCTCAGCTGCTGCTTCCTCACTCCCAAACAGGGAGATTGGGGGCTTTGACATGATACTGATGCGTCAGGAACTGGGAAAGTCCCAGAAAGCCCCATTTGTCCTTGTCATTGTCCCACACTCACACTGTCATCCTCCACTCAGGTGTCATGCATAGGCTGGAAGCAGATAACATAGAAGTGAGGAGACTTGGTGTCCCATGGCCTGACTGCTGGAACCAAAACAATTCTACTGATGATCAACTCCCAAGACCACAAACAGTGTCCAACTCCAAATTGGACAGAGAGCTATGCAATTTTTTTCTTTTAATTTAGATTGTTTATCCCTAAATCAACAATATTGCAGCAATGACAGAGTCAGGCTGCAGCTCCAGGGTGGGATCCACTGGTGTGGCCTTTTGGCATGCACCACCCCAGCACGTCACACTCCAGACTGCACACCAACTCTGTCCAAGGGCTCTGCCCATCATGGCAGCTAATGTGTTTTTCCCACAGATGATACCATTGTGTTTGTCCCAACAGCTGGGTAATATTCTGGATGGCATGCATAAGTGAATCGGGCATTTATTTTACTAGTGAAGTACACCTGCATCATAAATAGTGTATGCTGACATCCTAAATAGTGATGACTCTGCATTGAGACCTGGGTGAGGAGTTGTAAACCCAGGAAGTTCCTCCTTAGCAAGAAGGATCCAAGACTTTCCAATTCAATAAATCTGGATACTATTGAGAGAAGAGAGACATCATTACAGACAGATAATTGCCCAAAATCCCAGCCAGTGATGATTGGGGAAGCAGATGTAAGCCAGGGTGATTTTTATATGTTCCGATAGCCCCTGCCGGGTGGGAGATGAAGTACGCAAAAAGTCTGATTGATAACTACATTTGGGCCACTGAGCAATTTCAGAGGTAGAAGCAATCATATTGCCTATGCTTGTCTGAGGAAAAGGATGGGGTTGACCTGCTAAAGGCAATTGATTTGTCACATAGCTTTATGTGCTCAGACAGTCTCAAGCACAATTATATAATTCACCTAAGATGCTGCCCATTTGGAACAGTTACTGTCCCCCTCCTCAATGTATTCAGTCATTCAGCCAGTACTTCTGACGTTAGAAAATAAATTTTTTTGAAGAATATTTATGCATAAAGTGAAGTGCTGGGAATGTGACCCCTCTCCCCTCAATTAGGTTGCTTGGTTATTGCCTGCTACATAAGAAGCCACCCCAAAACTTAGGGTTTCAATATAAGAACAACCAGGGTGACTGTCTTAGTCAGTCCAGGCTGTCCTAACAAATAACATACACTGGGAGGCTTAAACAACAGCAATTTCTTTCCCACGTTCTAGAAGCTGGAAGTTCAAGATCAAAGTGCCAGTAGATTTGGTTCCTGATAAGAACCTGCTGGGATTCCCACGTGGTGCTATTGGTAAAGGACCAGCCCACCAATGCAGGAGACTTAAGAGATGTGGGTTCAATCCCTGGATTAGGAAAGATCTCCTGGAGCAGGACACGACAACCCACTCCAGTATTCTCGCCTGGAGAATTCCATGGACAGAGGAGCCTGGTGGGCTACAGTCCATGGGGGTCACAAAGAATTGGACATGACTGAGCAACTTTCACTTTCTTTGCCATAAAATGATGGGACCAGATGGAGTTATCTGAGTTTCTTGTATGTTGAGTTTTAAGCTAGCTTTCTCATCCTCCTCTTTCACCCTCAACTAAGAGGTTCTTTAGTTCCTCTTCACTTTCTTCCATAAGAATGGTATCATCTGCATACCTGAGGTTGTTGATATTTCTCCCAGCAATCTTGACTCCAGTTTGTGATTCATCCAGCCCAACATTTTGCATGAGGTACTCTGCATGCAAGTTAAATAAGCAGGGTGACAATATATAGGCTTGTCGTACTCCTTCCCCAGTTTTGAACCAGTCAGCTGTTGCATGTAAGGTTACAACTGTTGTTTCTTGACCTGCATACAGGTTTCTCAGAACACAGGTAGGATGGTCTGATATTCCCATCTCTTTAAGAATTTTTCAGGGTTTATTGTGATCTACACAGTCAAAGGCTTTCACGTAGTCAATGATATAGAAGTAGATATTTTTCTGGAATTCCCTTGCTTTCTCTATGATCCAAGGAATGTTGACAGTTTGATCTCTGGTTCAGTAGACAGACTCATGGTATATCTTGGAGGCAGAGCTGATAAGAACAGCTACTTAATTGGATGTGGCACAGGAGAAAAATCAAGGCTGATTTCTAGGTTTAAGGCTTGGGCAACTAGCCAGTGATGGTGACTTTTACTAAGAAGGAGAACACTGGAAAGGAGCAGGTTTGGAATAGTAAATTTGCTCACCAAATGTTTTGGGAGCATCTACTAAGTGCCAGTGGAGGGGTTCAGAATATGTCACCGTGACATAAGGATTATTTTGAACTGAATATATTTGAGATTCAACAACTGCAGGAAGAGACTTTTTCTAGCCTCCCCCTTATCTTTCTAAAACCAAAGCCTCCTCAATTAATTCAACTCTTATAAATCTCCTTCCAGGAGTTTCACAACCAGGGACAATTGACTCTTATCACTGAAGAGGAAAAGTAAACACAGGTCAGCATCTGGATAAAAAGTCACTTAAACACTTCAGTTCACTTCAGTTCAGTTCAGTCGCTCAGTCGTGTCCGACTCTTCGCGACCCCATGAATCGCAGCATGCCAGGCCTCCCTGTCCATCACCAACTCCCAGAGTTTACTCAAACTCATGTCCATCGAGTTGGTGATGCCATCCAGCCATCTCATCCTCTGTTGTCCCCTTTGCCTCCTGCCCCCGATCCCTCCCAGAATCAGGGTCTTTTCAAATGAGTCAACTCTTTGCATCAGGTGGCCAAAGTACTGGAGTTTCAGCTTTAGCATCAGTCCTTCCAATGAACACCCAGAATTTATCTCCCTTAGAATGGACTGGTTGGATCTCCTTGCACTCCAAGGGACTCTCAAGAGTCTTCTCCAACACCACAGTTCAAAAGCATCAATTCTTCAGTGTTCAGCTTTCTTCACAGTCCAACTCTCACATCCATACATGACCACTGGAAAAACCATAGCCTTGACTAGACAGACCTTTGTTGGCAAAGTAACATCTCTGCTTTTTAATATGCTATTTAGGTTGTTCATAACTTTCCTTCCAAGGAGTAAGCGTCTTTTAATTTCATGGCTGCAATCACCATCTGCAGTGATTTTGGAGCCCCCAAAAACAAAGTCTGACACTGTTTCCACTGTTTCCCCATCTATTTGTCATGAAGTGATGGGACCAGATGCCATGATCTTCGTTTTCTGAATGTTGAGCTTTAGGCCAACTTTTTCATTCTCCTCTTTCACTTTCATCAAGAGGCTCTTTAGTTCCTCTTCACTTTCTGCCATAAGGGTGGTGTCATCTGCATATCTGAGGTTATTGATATTTCTCCTGGCAATCTTGATTCCATCTTGTGCTTCTTCCAGCCCAGCGTTTCTCATGATGTACTCTGCATAGAAGTTAAATAAGCAGGGTGACAATATACAGCCTTGACGCACTCCTTTTCCTATTTGGAACCAGTCTGTTGTTCCATGTCCAGTTCTAACTCTTGCTTCCTGACTTGCATATAGGTTTCTCAAGAGGCAGGTCAGGTGGTCTGGTATTCCCATCTGTTTCGGAACTTTCCACAGTTTGTTGTGATCCACACAGGCAAAGGCTTTGGCATAGTCAATAAAGCAGAAATAAATGTTTTTCTGGAACTCTCTTGCTTTTTTGATGACCCAGGGGATGTTGGCAATTTGATCTCTGGTTCCTCTGCCTTTTCTAAAACCAGCTTGAATATCTGGAAGTTCATGGTTCACATATTGCTGAAGCCTGGCTTGGAGAATTTTGAGCATTACTTTACTAGCGTGTGAGATGAGTACAATTGTGTGGTAGTTTGAGCATTCTTTGGCATTGCCTTTCTTTGGGATTGGAATGAAAACTGACCTTTTCCAGTCCTGTGGCCACTGTTGAGTTTTTCAAATTTGCTGGCATATGGAGTGCAGCACTTTCACAGCATCATCTTTCAGGATTTGAAATAGATCAACTGGAATGCCATCACCTCCACTAGCTTTGTTTGTAGTGATGCTTTCTAAGGCCCACTTGACTTCACATTCCAGGATGTCTGGCTCTAGTTGAGTGATCACACCATCGTGATTATCTTGGTTATGAAGATCTTTTTTGTACAGTTCTTTTGTGTATTCTTGCCATCTTTTCTTAATATCTTCTGCTTCTGTTAGGTATATACCATTTCTGTCTTTTATTGAGCCCATCTTTGTATGAGATGTTCCCTTGGTATCTCTAATTTTCTTGAAGAGATCTCTAGTCTTTCCCATTCTGTTGTTTTCCTCTATTTCTTTACATTGATCATTAAGGAAGGCTTTCTTATCTCTTCTTGCTATTCTTTGGAATTCTGCATTCAGATGCTTATATCTTTCCTTTTCTCTTTTGCTTTTTGCTTCTCTTCTTTTCACAGCTATTTGTAAGGCCTCCCCAGACAGCCATTTTGCTTTTTGCATTTCTTTTCCATGGGGATGGTCTTGATCCCTGTCTCCTGTACAATGTCACGTACCTCCATCCATAGTTCATCAGGCACTCTGTCTATCAGATCTAGTCCCTTAAATCTATTTCTCATTTCCACTGTATAATCATAAGGGATTATGATCATAAGGGTATAATCATAAGGGACTATCATTACCCCCATCTATTCTCTTAAGTGCCCGTTTGTTTTTACTAAAAGTCATTTGTTCTCCCAGAAGTGCTCCTCTGCCCTCCTCCCATCCCATAAAGGTGATATGTAAAAATTCTAACCACCTCCTCAACTCACATTTGTTTGTGAACTCCTGAGCATAGGTATTTAATGAAATCTGTTTTTCCCCTCTTGCTAATCTGTCTTTTGTCAGTTTAATTCGCAGACCTCTAATTACTGAACCTAAGATGATAGAGGAAAAGTTTTTCCTTCTCATCAGTAGGCAATGTATTAGGTTCTTTGGACATAGGTCTGAGAGACTCAATCTTTTTCACAAGAGGCTGAGCATTGACAATATTGTGGAGCCGTGAAAGTATCGAGAGACATCAAATGTCATCTCTGGGGAGGAGAGGAGTCAAAGAGAGAATGTTGAAAAAACTTAGAAGGAATTCTAAACAGTGAAAGAGTTAGCTAGAAAAAGGAGCAGGGAAAAGTTTATTAAGGTAGCAAGTGCAAATATGCAGCATTGTGAGAAGGCTTAGCCTATAGAGTTTAGGGAGAAGGTAAAAGAAGGGAAAGAATGAAAGGAAAACTTCAGAAGTGGAGAGACCAGCCAAGTGAAGGGTTTTGTAGGCATGCTGCCACGTTTGCCCTTTAGCATAACAGCTAAGGGAGTCACTGAAGGGATTCCCCAGATGCCATTTCCTTCTCCAGGGGATCGTTAAGGTCTTAGTCTTTGGCTATCCCCCCTCTGCTGGATCCCTCTTGAAACCTAGCAGGACCCGTGGGGCTCCTGGGTACAGGAGACTTTTGGTTCAGTCTCCATGACCTTCCCTGAATTCCAATGGGACAGGTTCAAACAGTTGCTTATTAGGGAAGAGAGGGGATGTGGAGACCAGGGAGGAGCAGTCAAGAAACAATAGATCAGCCTTGGGGCATGGTCTTGGTTATGCCTCAGGTGATACACATATCAACATCTTTAAGCATTTCTGCAGAACTGAAACACCCAACAAATGGAAGATGTTAACTACTTGATGAAGCATTCTTCATTCCATTCTACTGATTTCAGTTCAGTTCAGTCGCTCAGTCGTGTCCAACTCTTCGCGACCCCATGAATCGCAGCACGCCAGGCCTCCCTGTCCATCACCAACTCCCAGAGTTTACTCAAACTCATGTCCATCGAGTCGGTGATGCCATCCAGCCATCTCATCCTCTGTTGTCCCCTTCGCCTCCTGCCCCCAATCCCTCCCAGAATCAGGGTCTTTTCAAATGAGTCAACTCTTTGCATCAGGTGGCCAAAGTACTGGAGTTTCAGCTTTAGCATCAGTCCTTCCAATGAACACCCAGGACTGATCTCCTTCAGAATGGACTGGTTGGATCTCCTTGCAGTCCAAGGGACTCTCAAGAGTCTTCTCCAACACCACAGTTCAAAAGCATCAATTCTTCAGTGTTCAGCTTTCTTCACAGTCCAACTCTCACATCCATACATGACCACTGGAAAAACCATAGCCTTGACTAGACAGACCTTTGTTGGCAAAGTAATGTCTCTGCTTTTTAATATGCTATCTAGATTGGAGATTACCTTAAGACCTGATTAAAGGAGTGGGAGCCCTGAATACACCCTGCTCCTTATCAGCAATACTTCCCTTGAACCATTGCTATAAAATTCCTCACTAAATGCCGGAGGAAAGGACACACAGGTTTAGAGAAAGCTACGAGTGTAGCTTGCCAGATCTTAGTTCCCAGACCAAGGATCGAACCCAGGCCTCCTGCAGTGGAAGTGCAGAGTTCTAAACACTGGACCACCAGGGACGTCCCAGGGACACACAGTTTTGAAGGGCATGAGCCTACTGTGGCCCCTTTGCCAGGCAAAGCAATAGAGTTACTCTATTCTACTCTACCCAAAACTCTGTCTCTGATATTCAATTTGGTACCAGTGCACAAAGGCCAAGTTTTCAGCATCATTCTCTGCCCTGAAAGCCATAGTTCACTGTATTTAATTACTATCCAGCTCCAGGATGCCAAGAGCTGGGCATGGTCTTGGCCTCCCTGGTTCCTGCCAGGCTTTGAGCTCCTTGGCTTGGACTTTTAATTTCAGATTAGAGCCCAACCCAGGGTCCAGAGAATGTAAAATCTACTCAGTAATTGGCTGAACTGATTGCCTTTGAAATGTGAGAGAAGCCTGAAGCCATAGAGAACACACACCACCCATATCCCTGGGAAGAAGGCCCAGCTATACAGTCAGAAGAGAGGAGGCAGTGAAAAGCCATCAAAGACTGTCTAAGAGATCTTCACATCAGCCTTGACCCAGGAACATGGGAGCCGCTTTCCACTGAGTCCAGCTACTCTTCAATTTCTGTGCCCTTGAGTCAGCTCTGTTGGGCGCTGGCCAGTGATATAGGCAGTTACCCACATAGACCCACCATACCAAGACCACCAACACATCACAAGACATGGCATTCATTGAAAGGCTGATATGTTTTGCCAATGCAGACCTGGGCTGGCCCTGAACCAATGGCTGGAGGGAGAAGGTGAAAGTTTCCATGTCTCCCTTTCTGCTGTTATTCCCTCTACACATATGGGATTTATTTTTTTACAGGTTTAAATCTTACATTGAAAATAAACTCAAGTGACCCAAATGTTTTACTGAACAATCCATAATAAAGATAAAAGCCACCTGCATCGGAGGAGGCACCAACAGCCAACTTTAATTGCTCTAGATTTTGGAACTTCCTGAATGAAAATATTAAGTGCTTTCTGAACAATTTAAAGAACTCATCTGTCCAGGGTTGATTAGAACTGTCCCAAACCAGGCTCATTGTACCTCAATCAAACAAAAATGGAAGAAAATAAAACTCCCTGGAAAGATAGAAACAAAATGAAATAAAATACAACAAAGTCACAACTGTCCCCAGTGGATTTGAATAACACGGAGTTTTCTTGTTCTTGTACAGAATCTAGCATATATATACATATATATGTATATATGCATGTATGTATGTATATACATATATAGAGTATATATAAATGTGTGTATATATACGTATACACACACATATATACATACAGACACATGTATATACACATATACACAGACACTCATATAATTTCCCTTTTATTCCACTATGGAATCTCAGTCTAAGATCATGACCCCTCCAAAAAAATAGTAATGTAATGAAGAGACCTTTATGGTCATCTCTACTTTTATGGTCATCTTTATGATTGACCTCATAAAGTAATGTGAGTTATATACATACATGTACACATACGCCAGATTCTCAACTGATGTAATTCTATGGGAATTCACAGAGTTATATTGGTTGAGAATTTGGCTTCAGCTTCACTGATTGTAGTAATTCCCATCAACTAGCCTGAGATGAGGCTCCACGCACATGGCCACAAAGCTTCATAGGCTGAGAATCTGGCTGACGGAGCACAGAATAATGTCCATCTAAACATCGGCTTGAATTTTATCTGGCCTTGATTTCCAGAGCAGCTTGCATGATGGAATGAGCAAATGCCTTTGGCCTCTGGAGCTTTACGAATCAGTGTGACCCAGTATGGAAAGCCCTAGGTTGTCTGTCCATTCTGGAGGGACAGAGTCATTCCCACCTCAGTCTATCCCTACCTGGGAATTGAGTGCAACAATTACTTGCTTGTCCCCTCTTCCTTTGAGCATTTTCTGCTATTTATGAAAATATACTTTGTAAATAGGACTCCCAGAAAATAAGCATTAAGAGCTGGAGTCTGGCATTGGTTGCCAGGGAAAATGCATTTATTTGCTAAGTTAGCAAGTGCCAACACCACTAATTGAATTTGTGCCAAAACATGCATTTTTGAAAATGTTGTTCTGTTCCATTCATTATTTATAGAACATCACCTAAGGGCAGTGCATGCTACAAGCCAAAAATCTCATCCTGCATTTTATCAGAAACCCATTGCAGGGAAGGGGAGAAGGGAGACGGTGGGAAACAATAAAATAAGATTTCTGGAAAAAGCTAAAGGAACTTGTCTGGCGTGTTTTGTCTGGACAAGCAATGCCCACAGGGCAACTTGATAATAATCTCCAAATGCAAGGGGACTGGAAAGAGTGGCTGCTCTCTCTTGTGACTCAGGGTTGAAGAAGAAATGAACCTCCACTGCAGCATGAAAGAGTTAGGTTAGATAGAAAGGAAATTTCTTTAACAGGGAATGCTACCAAGAGAAACTGAGAGCAGAGAAGAACTTCAGATGTGGGAAGTACCCCATGTGTCCCAGATACTCTAAGGGTAAGAAGTCAATTCAATATTTCCTCAACCCTGAGACAATAGATGTCCCTGGAGGAAATTGTCCTGGTCCTGATGATTTGTCATCTTATTAGAGGCAGAGGGTTTGGTATGAGAAATCTGCTTTGAAACACCACACTGGAGCAAACTACTTGACCTTTCTCTGCCTGCTTGAGCATTTGTAAAATGGGGATAATTATTCATTCAACACTATTACTGCACCAGGCATTGTTCTAGGGTAGGGGGTCCCCATCCCAAGGGCCATGTACTGGTACCAGTCCATGGCCTGTCAGGAACCAGGCCACGTAGCAGGAGGTGAGTGGCAGATGAGCAAGCAAGTCTTCATCTGTATTTATAGCTGCTCCTCATCACTCTCATTACCGCCTGAGCCCCACCTCCTGTCAGATCAGTGGCAGCTTTAGATTCTCATAGGAGTGAACCCTACTGTGAACTGTACATGTGACGGACCTCGGTTGTGCACTCCTTATGGGAATCATCCCCAAACCTTCCCTGCCTCTGACCATGGGAAAATTGTCTTCCACAATTTTGGTGGAAGTCTTTAGTACCAAAAGAAAAAAAAAAAGGCTGGGGACCTCTGTTCTAGGGGATGAGGATACAGCAGTAAATACAATAGATTGAAAAAAAAAAAAAAAAACCCTGCCTAGTCTAATGGGAGAATCAGCTTTATTATAATAATAAAGAATAAAAAAGTAAAATATACAGCACACCAGATGGTGATAAATGCTATGGAGTTAAATTAAGGAGGAAAGTGGATAGAGGTAGGAAAGTTTCCATTTTTAGTAGGATAGAGGAGGATTGCACCCTGAGATGGCATCTTTCAATGAAATATTTGAAGAAAGTGAAGGAGTGAGCTAAGAAGGTGTGGTGGGTTGAATGGTGGCCCCTAAAAGGTCATGTCCATGTTGTGATCCAAGAACCTATGAATGTGGCTTTGTTTGGAAAAATGGTCTTTGCAGATGTGATTAAGTTAAAGTTCTTGAGATGAGATCATCCTGGAGTATCTGGGTGGGCCCTAATGGCAAGCACCCCTATAAGAGAGAAGAGGAGAAGACAAACACAAAGAAGCCATGCGAAGATTGAGGCAGAGAGGGATGTGGTCACAAGTTAGGAAACACCTGGCACCACCAAAAGCTGGAAGAGGCAAGGGAGGATTCTCTCCTAGAGCCTTTGGAGGGACTATGGCCCCCAGAACTGTGAGAGAATCAACTCCTTTCATTTTAAGCCATCGAGCTTGTGTTTTTCATAGCACTCTTTGTCACTGTTCAGTCACTAAGTCATGTTCAACTCTTTGCAACCCCATGCACTGTAGCACACCAGGCTCCTCTGTCCTTCACTACCTCCCAGAGGTGGCTCAGATTCATGTCCAGTGAGTCAGTGATGCTATCTAACCATTGTATCCTCTGCTGCCCCTTTCTCCTTAGGAGCACCCTTAGGAGATTAATAAAGAGGATATCTAAGAAGCGGTTAAGCAAGAGAACAGCCGATGCAAAGGCTCTGAGGCAGATCTTTTGCCTATCTGCTTGGGAAAGAGCAAGGAGTCTTGTGTCTTGACTTTGCAGATGAAGTGGACTCAGAAGGAGTTAACAGCTGAAGGTTCTCTGCTAATAGCTCTCCCCACAGAGGGACAGCAAGTCTCTTCTGGAAAAGGCAACTCTGTGTTCAACACAAACAGCAAGTCTGGTGATAATGTCACTGCAAAACCATATGACTTGGACTAGGTTGATAGGAGTGGAAGAAATAAAATTCTGAATATATTTTTGAGGCATAGAGACAAGTGGATTTATGGTAGATTGAATATGGGATATAAGATAAAGAGTGGGGTCAAGAATGGCTCCAAGCATTTTGGCCTGAGCAACTAGAAGAATGGAATTGCCATCAGCTAAGTCAGGGAAGGCTGTAGATGGAACAGGTTTTGGGGAAAAGATCAAGAGTTTGCTTTAGCGTACGTTAGATTTAAGATGTTTGTTAAACATCCAAGTGCAGATATCAGATATACATATGGAAGAATTTTTAACTTGCAGAAAAATTCCTTCTTCCTGTTTGTACAGTTTTATGAGCTTTGAAAACTGCACAGTCATATAACTACCACCACAGTTAAAATACAGAACTGTTCCATCATCCTAAAAAAATCTCCCAAGTAACTCCTTTGTTCTCAAACTCACACTTCATCCTCAGCCCTTGGTGACCACTGATCTATTCTCCATCCCTAAGCGTTACATTTTCCAGAATGTTATATAAATGAAATCAAAAGGTATGTAGCATTTTGAATCTGATTTCTTTTGTTAGCACAATTTATTTGAGATTTATCCATGTCAGGTTTATTAATAATCCTTTCCTTTTTATTTCTGAGTACTGGTTCAAAATAGGAAAAGGACTACGTCAAGGCTGTATATTGTCACCCTGCTTATTTCATTTATATGCAGAGTACATCATGAGAAACGCTGGGCTGGAAGAAACACAAGCTGGAATCAAGACTGCCAGGAGAAGTATCAATAACCTCAGATATCAATAACCTCAGATATGCAGATGACACCACCCTTATGGCAGAAAGTGAAGAGGAACTAAAAAGCCTCTTGTTGAAAGTGAAAGAGGAGAGTGAAAAAGTTGGCTTAAAGCTCAACATTCAGAAAACGAAGATCATGGCATCTGGTCCCATCACTTCATGGGAAATAGATGGGGAAACAGTGGAAACAGTGTCAGACTTTATTTTTTGGGCTCCAAAATCACTGCAGATGGTGATTGCAGCCATGAAATTAAAAGATGCTTACTCCTTGGAAGGAAAGTTATGACCAATCTAGATAGCATATTAAAGAGCAGAGACATTTCTTTGCCAACAAAGGTCTGTCTAGTCAAGGGAATGGTTTTTCCAGTGGTCATGTATGGATGTGAGAATTGGACTGTGAAGAAAGCTGAGTGCTGAAGAATTGATGCTTTTGAACTGTGGTGTTGGAGAAGACTCTTGAGAGTCCCTTGGACTGCAAGGAGATCCAACCAGTCCATTCTGAAGGAGATCAGTCCTGGGTGTTCATTGGAAGGACTGATGCTAAAGCTGAAACTCCAGTACTTTGGCCACCTGATGCAAAGAGTTGACTCATTTGAAAAGATCCTGATTCTGGAAGGGATTGGGGGCAGGAAGAGAAGGGGATGACAGAGGATGAGATGGCTGGATGGCATCACTGACTCGATAGACACGAGTTTGAGTAAACTCTGGGAGTTGGCAATGGACAGGGAAGCCTGGCGTGCTGTGATTCATGGGGTCACAAAGAGTCGGACACAACTGAGCGACCGAACTGAACTGACTGAGTATTTCACTCTATGGATGTACCACTGTTTGTTCACAGCAGGACCTGTTTGACAGCAGGACATCTGGGTTGTCTCCCCTTACTAGCAATTATGATAAAGCTGGTACAAATATTCATGGCATTTTTGTAAACAAAAGTTTTCAGATTTCTAAAATATACAATGAGGAGTAGGATTGTTGGGTCATCCAGTGAGTATATGTTTTCTAAACTGCCTACTGTTTTCCAAAGTGGTTGTACCATTTTGTGTTTCCTGCAGGAATTTAAATAATTTTAATAATTTAATAATAATAATTTTAAATTATTTTTTAATGTACTTCTTATCAACTCTAATAGATATATAATAGTATCCCTTTGTGGCTTTCATTTGCATTTCCCTAATGAATAATGAAGTTGAATGTTTTTTCATGTGCTTATTTTCCATACAAATTTCTTCTTTGGTAAGGTGTCCATTAAAATCTGTGTCCATTGTTTAAATGGGTTATTTGTTTATACACTGTTTAGTATGGACAGTTCTTTATATAGTCTGCTTATATGTTTTTTGTCATATGTGTGATTTAGAAATATATTTTCCAAATCTGTAGTTTGTCTTTTTATTCTTTTAAAAGTGTTTTTGGCAGAGCAAAAGTTTTAAATTTTGATGAAGCCCAGTTTATCATTTGTTTTTCTTTTACAGAACATGATTTTGGTTTCATACTCAAAAACTCATTGCCTAAATCATAGTCACAAAGATATTCTCCTTTATCTTCTTTTAAAAGTCTTACATATTTATGTTTTTTATTTAGGTCTATGAAACATTTTTAGTTTTGTAATCTTGAGATATAGTCAAGGTACTTTTTTTTTGCATATTGAGTGTCCAATTGTTCTAGCACCGTTTGTTGAATCTCTATTTTCCTTTTTAATTTTAATCTTCTTTAACATCTCCAGATAGGATCATCTCTAATTACCTGTTTTTAAGTTCATTCACTTTTTTCTCTATCATCTCCATTCTGCTATTGAAGTTATCCAGCAATTTTTTAAAAAATTTAAGATGCCATATTTTGCAATCCTAACATTTCACTTCGGTTTTTTTCTTAATAGTTTCTATTTTCATCTTGAGAGTTTGTATCTTTCCATTCATTTCAAGAATGTTCACCCTTACTTCATGGAACATGTTATGATAGCTGCTTGAAAGTCTTTGCTAATTCAAACATCTGGATCATCATGTTGGCCTCTGTTTATTGTTCTTTCTCTTGAGAATTGGTTAGATTTTTCTGGTTCTTTGTAGGTTAAATAATTTTATATCACTTCCTGGACATGTTTGGAGACTGGGTCCTGTTAAAATCCTCTTGAGAATGGAATGTCAATAGATTTTATTGCTGTTTTTGAAGGAAATAAACACAGGTTAAGACCATAAGTTTTGTCTTACTTTCTGTGGGCAGTGGTTCAAATATCATTTCAGGATTCAATGCCATTGTTTTTATTGCCCCAACATAGGTGACACTTGTGGCTTCCCAGGTGGCGCTGGTGGTAAGTAATCTGCCTGCCAATGCAGGAGACATACCAGACTCAGGGTTCAGTCCCTGGGTCGGGAAGATCCCCTGGAGGACGGCATGGCAACTCACTCCAGTATTCTTCCCTGGAAAAGCCCTTGGACAGAGGAGCCTGATGGGCTACAGTCCATGGGGTTGCACAGAGTCGGACATGACTGAAGCGACACATGCAGATGACACTCAGGACTGTGTTTGGGATTTTGGAGTGGTTTGTATCATAGCTCAGTTCTCAGAGATTTTACTCTGCTTCTTTTGAGTCTGTTCTGCTCATGCACAGCTTGGGGGTAAGCTCAGGACTTGTGTTAGTTCACACACAGTATTAGAGGGAGTCTCTTTTCCAATTCTTTGCTCTCTGGGATTTTCTCCACATTCTCTGACTTCCGAGATCCCCTTTTCCAATTCTTTTGGTCAGAAAAATGGACTTTTCTCAGACTTTTAGCCCTTGCTCCCCCTACTACACTGTCCTACAGTTCTGGGTCATTGGAGCCACCTTGAGGGAGAAACAGCAAGAAAAATAATAATAATGGGGCTTCCTCCAACAGTCTTCACATGGAAGAATTCCTTTTTCCAGTTCCACTAGTTAGAGAGACAAAGTTCAAGTGTCTTCACTACCATGAACATCGTCCCCATAGCATCTGCAACTGGGGCTGCCTCAAACAAAGCCGAGAGAAACAAAAAGAAAAAGTTAGGATCCTCTCCCCACCCACCTGTACTCTTGGCTCTCATCTTCTGGCCAGAAGAGTGGGATTTTTATTGGAGCTTTGGGTGTCCATCCCTGCTTTAAAATTCTGTGACTCTGATCTCTAGGCCACTCTCATATCAAGTCTAGAGAAACAAGAGGGGGGAAAAGGAATCTCAAGCTAACTCTATCTTGGTTGGCCCTAGAAGTTCTGGGAATTTTATGCATGTGTGAATGCATGATATTTATGATATTTCAACCATTTAGATTGGTTATGATAGTTATGATATTAAAACAATTATTCAGATTAAATGAAATCACCAAAGCAGTGGGTTTAGATACAAAAGAGAGAAAGGGTACAAGAACTGAGGCCTGGGGCACTACAATTAGAAGTCAGGTAAATGAGGAAGGAGAAGACCGGAGCTAAAAGGTGAACTCAGATAAACAAGTGCCCTGGATGATAATAACAGTGTTTCAAGGAGGAGGAGGTGATCCATTGGGTCAATTACTGCCAATAAGTAATAGAAAGACTGAGAATTTGCCTTTGGATAATTCCAGTAGTTGTGGGTGGAATTAAGTGAGATGCTAGGTAGAACAACATCAGCACAATTCTTTCTAAAACACTAAGGCCATTTTCATAGAAGTAGAGCAAATAACTTTAAAATTTATACGGAAACACAAAAGACCCCAAATAACTAAAACAATCTTGAGAAAGAAGAATGGAACTGGAGGAGTCATGCAAATCAGTTGTATGCTTTGTTTCTATCCTCCATCAGCTTCATCTCTAGATTGGAACCAAGTTTGGGTACATTGGCCATTACTATGATTTATCACTAGCTGATTACCTGATCAATTGTTCCCTTAGTGAAATAAAGTGAGAAAAATCAAATTAACCTTCCATTCAATGGAAGGTATTCCAAATGACAGATCCCTTCACATGCAAGAGACTTCAGGCAGCTCAGCTGATGACCTGGTATGATCAGCACAGCTGCCCAGCTGATACAACAGCGTTGTCCAAGGACACATCCACCTACAATCATTTAGTGCTTCTCTTTGGCCATGTACGCACACACATTACAAGGCAGCCACAATAAATCAAAATCCCTAACATCAGGCACATGTTTATCCTTCTGTGTTAAGTTATTGTGGGATACTATGATTGTTGTTATTCAAATAAAGGGAGGTTACGTTTATTTTCCTGGGTTCAGGAAGGCAGGAATGGACATTTCAATCTCTTTAACAAAAGTACTAAAAAAGAGTGGAGCCACACTGGTGATGGAGATGGGAGTGGGGATGGAGGCTTTGGAAGTCAGCATCTCATCCAAATATGGCTTACCCAGAGGCTGACTCAGTCTGCAGGAAAACAGTATTAATGTTCAGACTTCAGACATGGGATAGGCTTACACTTCTGAGTCCATAAAGCCATTTTAAGTCTAATATTTGGCCTTGGTGTTTCAATTTCAAAGTGACTACATTTCTGACTTGAAATCTGTAGGGGCATAAGGTGTGTCTTTTATCTCAATTGCTAAGAAATCTGCATGCAGGTCAGGAAGCAAAAGTTAGAACTGGACATGGAATAACAGACTGTTTTCAAATAGGAAAAGGAGTACTTCAACACTGTATATTGTCACCCTGCTTATTTAACTTATATGCAGAGTACATCATGAGAAAAGCTAGGCTGGATGAAGTACAAGCTAGAATCAAGATTGCAGGGAGAAGTATCAATAACCTCAGATATGCAGATGACACCACCCTTATGGCAGAAAGCAAAGAAGAATTAAAGAGCCTCTTGATGAAAGTGAAAGAGGAGAGTGAAAAAGTTGGCTTAAAACTCAACATTCAGGAAACGAAGATCATGGCATCTGGTCACATAACTTCATGGCAAATAGATGGAGAAACTGGAAACAGTGGCAGACTTTATTTTGGGGGGCTCCAAAATCACTGCAGATGGTAACTGCAGCAATGAAATTAAAAGATGCTTACTCCTTGGAAGAAAAGCTATGACCAACCTAGACAGTATATTAAAAAGCAGAGACATTACTTTGCCAAAAAATGCCCATCTAGTCAAAGCTGTAGTTTCTCCAGTAGTGATGTATGTATGTGAGAGTTGGACTGTGAAGAAAGCCGAGCACTGAAGAACTGATGCTTTTGAACTGTGGTGTTGGAAAAGACTCTTTAGAGTCCCTTGGACTGCAAGGAGATCCAACCAGTCCATCCTAAAGGAAATCAGTCCTGAATGTTCATTGGAAGGACTGATGCTGAAGCTGAAACTCCAATACTTTGGCCACCTCATGCGAAGAGCTGACTCATTTGAAAAGACCTTGATGCTGGGAAAGATTGAAGGCAGGAGGAGAAGGGGACAATAGAGGATGAGATGGTTGGATGGCATCACCAACTCAATGTACATGAGTGTGAGTGAACTCTGGGAGTTGGTGATGGACAGGGAGGCCTGGCGTGCTGCAATCCATCGGGTTGCAAAGAGTCGGACACAACTGAGCAATTGAGCTGAACTGAACTGAAGCTCCCTCAAGCCTCTCTCAGCAATCTTGTATGACTGTAGGAAGAGGAAAAGAACTGATAATATTGTTTCAACTAATCCTTATTTCCCAGAAAGCTCCCTGGATTTTACTTTGTTGCACCGAGAATTAGAAGGATTCTGATGCCTTCTTTTATTTCTGAAAGGGAAACTTTGCGGTATGTTCATCATGGGTAACCTGCCTGCAAACATGTTAGCTATCCTTCTCATCAGCACATAATCTCAGCTGGGAATTCAGACTTTCCAAGAGGGAGGAGCCAAATGTCAGGACAGAGCATTCACCCAGGTTGGCTAAAGATGGGCCTATATAGTTCCTTGATACCTATATCAAAATTCCTCTGCATAAAGCAACATGGGAATGTGCTTATAGAGGAAGGCAAAATTTTTAAGTGGCTGGGTTTATTTATTAGAAATTAATATGCCTCTATGGGGACTAGCTTTGTGATGAGTTGTGTCATTTGTAGGACTGGTTGGGGGTCCATACCCCACAGCTATTCATTTTCTCAAGTGCTGTATATTCCCCATAATATAGTCTTTATCCACCATTAGTCTCATCCTTAATGGCCTATATTAATTTATAACTGAGGAGTATTGCAAAAATGCACCATGTTTCAAAGAAGCAAGGTGAGCCCTTGCAACTCTCTTTAAGTCATAATAAATTAAGCTGCAAAGAATGCCAATATTTATCTTCCATCATTTTTATAGTTACTGCTGCAGTTTTTCTTATGCTACCTGAACTAATATATGTCTTTGGGGGATTAACTTCGGTTGGAAAAAAAAAAAAGCAGATTAAAAAAATAGCTTTGTTTTATTTCTGTGAATAAATAATAGGTACTTTGGGTTGACCAGATGGTAGAAAGAGGTGGGGAACTCTAGCTTGGGAGTTTCATTCTGTTTCTACCTTATACTAGCTGGGTGATTTGGGTGTTACTTCCCCACCTCTGGGCCTTGGTTTTGGAAAAAAAAACCAAGTTGGATTGGTGGTTCTTTGACCACCCCGTCCTGTTGATAACTAAGCAATCAAGTCAATGGCAGCCATGTCCATGATGAAACTCACTCAAATAGTTAAAATATGAGTTAGTTTTTAATGACTGAATTGAGTAAGCCACTCAGTATCCAGATAGATTGGTCCACAGCTGGTTGTTATGACAACCAGAAACAATGCTGCAAAAGCCAAGGACTCAGTGGAGATAAAGGGTCATGACCAGTGGCCCCTCTGCTATGGGAGCTTTAAAAGGGCCAAGTTGGCCCTGTGGATTTGCTCTTTCCAGCCCAAGGCCAACACTGGGCCCATTAGTCTTTCTATCTGATATGGGATTTTGTATTTACTCATTCTACAACAGCTTTGTATTTAATTTACAAAGCAACCCTGAAAAATCCCTTGGTGGAGCGAACCATAGCCTGCTCTTTGAGCTAATTATTTTTCATTGTTTATGAAAAAGTATGCATATGCCTAGTAAATTCTTGTCCATGTACATCTTTATTTTTATTAATTTTATGCAACATAGCTCAAGCAATAACTCAATCTGTCTGGTTACAAAGGACATACAATGCCCTTTTAAGGTTTTATGATCACAAAAGATTCCCCCTGTTTAGTTCCTCTTGAAAAGGCATACTTTTTTTCCAGGTCAAGGAGAAATAACAGAGCAATCCTTCCAGCCAGGCTCTCCTTCAACAGGCCACACTCCACCAAGCAGGACGTTGGCTGTCACCACTTACAGTAAATCACTAGACAGTGGAGCCATCTTTGCCAGTCAGAAATATTTCCCCCCACATTGATTCTGTTTGATTGGTGCTGGGTTTATGCAGTTCCTGGCACAGGGAGTGCCTTTTCCTCCTCTGCCAGGTTTCTTTCAGCCTTGCTACAGCCTTGTTTCAACTCTGGCTTAGAATCCAACCCACAAAACTACCTTTCCAATTGCTCCTTTTGGCCCAAAGAATGTCATCCAGTTTCCAGTGAAGGCTTCAGTCAAAGGCCTTGTTGTTCTGGGAGCTGGTACCCCAGCAGGATGGGCTGTTGCCAACCACGTCTCCCTCACCCACCCCAGCCCTGGGGACTATTGGGGGACTTTGAGTTCCCACAGCTTCATAAGCAGGCAATGAAGGTCTAGGATGCCATCAGACAAGGTTGCAGGGCATAATTATAGGGTTTTGAAACTCATGACTTATAAAGACCTTGGTCAAGCTGACTCGGAAAATAAAAAAGAAAATGTTTTCAAGCAACAACAGATAATAATAATAATAATAATATGGATTATGACTCAAACTAACACAAACTAATTTGGAATTTCAGGGCCACTTATTCAGGAAACCTCCCATTCATCTTCCCAGACTCTATCCCTCCCCGTTGTCCACACACAATGTTCCCTTTTTCAGGGAGTAATTTCTGTTAAAAAGCTTTTATTGCTCAGTTTATGGGAATCTCTTACTTGGATTTACAATACTTCTCAGATTCCATACACAGAAGTCATGGGATCTTGATTTGAGGAGGGAGTAGCTGCTGGAACCGAGAAAGACATAATGCTGGAAATGCCATGTGGTCAGTGGTGGCTAAACCTCATATGAATTACATCACCTCTCTCCATCCCTGCCCCTCTCATTGCCACTCCCACTTATTTGATAATGGGATTGGAGACATCAGGCCAAGTTATTTATTAAGCACATTCTGAATGCCAAACAAAGTCCAAGGCAAAAAGAATAGGGAGAAGGGAATCAAAACTTATAGTTCAGGCCTAGAGCCTAATAAAAGATCTTCATGCTGCTAGCTTCTCCTGCATTCTCTAATCCAGTGGTTCTCAAATTTTAGGGGCATCAGATTTACCTGGGGGGAGATGATTATTAAAGCACAGGTTTTGGGGCCTCACCCTCAGATTGTTTGATTCAGCAGATCTGAGGTGGAGACAAGAATTTGCATTATTAAGTTTCCAGATGATGCTTATATTCATGGTCCAAGGACCATACTTTGAAGAGCAGTGCTCTAATCCATTCTTCTCCCTGTTTCCAGAATGATCCTCTAGCATAGGAGTCTAATCAAGTACTCACCATTCAGTCACCATGGAGTAAAGTCTCACTTCAACATGACATTGAGGACCTCCCCAGTGTGGTCCTGGGCTTCCCTGGTGGCTCAGACAGTAAAGAATCTGTCTGTAGTATGGGAGATTCAGGTTTGATTCCTGGGTCGGGAAGATCCCCTGGAGAAATGAATGGCAACCCACTCCAGTATTCTTGCCTGGAGAATTTCATGGGCAGAGGAACCTGGCAGGCCCCAGTCTACGGGGTTGCAAAGAGTTGGACACAAATGAGCGACTAACACTCTCACTTTCAACATGGTTCCAGCTGATGTGTGCGGTCACAACCTCACACATACCATTTTTTAGCTTTTAGCCTGGGTTCAGAAGCAAACCTAGAGATAAGGATTTGAAGGGTAATGCCAGGAAGCAATAGTATAGGAGGCATTAATTAAGATGAGAAAAAAGGACACTAATACAGAGTTAGTTAAAAAGAAGATTACTGCTATAGATAACTGGGGCCCAGTCTCACTGGGAGCCTGTGGAGGACAGCACAGAGAACACTGCAGAGATACCCTGCCCAAGAGCTGAAGGACCTGGGGAATTATCCACCAATTTCTGCCAGTCTTTGGTTAAGAGCTACCTCTAGACGCATTAATTGCCTGTCACTTCCATTGTGTCCACATTAACTAACCATCACTTCTGGTGTGGCCCTGTACAAGTCTAGCTCGCTGTGGAGGCCAGAGAAAGAACTCAGGCAGAGCCCTAGGCGCTTGAAGTAGGAAGCCATCAGGTCAAAGTACATACGAATGTTGAGTTCTGAGGGTTCTTTGATGAGCCACTATCAGCGTCTACTCTACAGTCCTCCTCACATCCAGCTCTTTCACACTTCTCCTGTGCAGAGACATCCATGCCTGCCTTCTCCTGCTCTGGCTCTCTGACAGAGTTTGGATGGGGCTGAACTGATTTTTTTAGGGCTTGGATGGACAGCCGGCTGTGTGTTCCTCGGCTCAGTGCACTCAAGTCTGTGTGAACAGATGAAGTTAAAGAGCCCAGGGCAAGTGATGAACAGAAACAGGAGAACCAAGAGGGCCACAAACGCTAGGGAAAGACTGTGCAGGGTGGGGTGGTGCCATGAGGTGCTGACAAAGCAGCTGAGGATGTGTTTGCAGGCAGTCTTTTTTTTTCGGAGGAATATTGTTTTACAGTGCTGTGTTGGTTTCTGTCCTGCTGCTGCTGCTGCTAAGTCACTTCAGTCATGTTCAACTCTGTGCGACCCCATAGACGGCAGCCCACCAGGCTCCCCTGTCCCTGGGATTCTCCAGGCAAGAACACTGGAGTGGGTTGCCATTTCCTTCTCCAATGCATGAAAGTGAAAAGGGAAAGTGAAGTCGCTCAGTCGTGTCCGACTCTTAGCGACCCCATGGACTTTAGCCCACCAGGCTCCTCCGTCCATGGGATTTTCCAGGCAATACTGCAGTGAGGTGCCATTGGTTTCTGTCCTACAACAACACAAATCAGCCATAATTATACCTCTATCACCTACTTCTTGAGCCTCCCTTCCCTCCCCTCAAACCCACCCCTCTAGGTCATCACGGAGCACCAGGTTGGGCTCCCTACACAGGCAGTCTTTGGAAGTCATCCTTTGGGACAAATTTTGAGCCCTTTGACTTTAGGTCAGTGGTGGCCACCTGCTGTGCAGTGATTGTGAAATACTATGAAATGCAAGAGGAAGCAGTATAATTACATTATCCTGTTGCCCAAATGGTAAGTCTTAGAGAAGAGCTTGCACAGCACTCTGACCTCCTACCCTGGCACTTAGGTGATGTGCTGCCCCCTCCCAAGGGCTATAGAATCCCCTCCTTCTCAGTCAGTCTTTGCCTCAGGTACTGAGCCTCAGAAATTGTTAATTTTGTGAGAGCTCAACAAGTCGAGAATATTCTCTCCCTTGATTTTCAGACAGACTTCTTGATCTGCTGTCAGGGTTCTAGGAGTGCAGAGTAATGATGGCTTAAAGTGATTTGGGGCAACAAGGGTGTGTAACGTTGATATGTAGGGGTGGGCAAGAAAGACAAGGATAATAAACAACCAAAAATTCCCATTTAATATTACTTTGATACTTAATATTTACTATATTAAAAAAGTCTCCTCTAAAAAGAAAAATAAAAAACATAGAAATTTTTTTCCTAAGGAAATCTTCTGACCAAAACAGTCTCGAGCTCATGAAATGTTAGTGAGTGACTGGTTCATATCTTATTTTTTAATCCCTTTATCTTTTTTAATCACAGTCAGGCATAAGAAAACATAATTTACTTGACATGATTTGGGGAGAGAAAAACTGAAATATATTAAACATCATTTAATCACATTATTTAGAAAGAAGAAAATCAGAGACACTAATTGCCCATGATGGCTATTTATACAGTGCACCACTGGAGTGAAGGGATCCTGGCTGCTCTAGAAATTGGCAGTTTAAATATGATCCAGAAGACAAACAGTGGAGCCAATAAAGACACATTATCTGGGAGGTGACATGTTTTCTCTGTTAAAGTTCAGCTATTGAAAGGGTAAAGAAATAAGAACAGGCCACAGTCAAGTCTCAAGTGAGACCACAGAGTGGAAAAACTTTGCCCCCTTTCCTATCTCATCCTTTTGCCTGATGTCTTTCCTTCAGATGTCCTGAAGATAACCCCGAAGTGTTCCAAACTCAACTGGACGATGACTTCTGCTTTAGAACAATCCTCTCTTTCCTCCATATCCACCAAAATGCACCTGTTCTATGTCTTAATCTTCAAAAGTTTGCTTTGTGCTTAATTAGCTATCGTCTATAATCTAATACACAAAGTCCCCATAAAGAGTCAAGGTCTAATGGTGGCATGAGGAGACTCCATCAATTTCTCATGTAAATTTGGGGATCCCATAGGGAGGTCTTCTTTATCTTAATGCATCCTGTTACTATGAAAACTAAAACTGAAGTGAATAAATACACCCAAATAAAAATGCCTTAGTGTTTTAAGGATTCTCATACTTCCCAAAGAAGTTGTGGGGATGAATAGGTTCCATTGTCAAATTATTTTGTTCGTGGTGTTGACATTTGAAGATCCCTATTAGAGAAAGGAGAAAGATCTATTTTCACATTCTTCCAACTATATAGGCTTGCTTGAATTTCTTTAAATATAAGTCTAAGGAAGTTATCTTAGAATTTTTCAGTTCTAGTAAATTGGAAATAAATTTTTATCTTTTTCTGGTGAAATTTAATTTCCAGTTTCCAATTTCTGAAATCATTCCTTTAGGCAGTATACCTGGAATGGTACCAATCTCTCTAAGACTTGAGGTATCTTTCTTTTGACCCACTGACAGGCAATATGAATGTCATCAGGAAAGTAAATGGCCGAAACAGCCACACAAAGGACACTAACTGATTTGTGCCAATGGTATGAAGGCTTACTCCTTAGGTTCTCCAAAGAGGGCCTATACCCACTCTCAGGTGCCCTTCACACCCAAAATACTATTCCTTCGTTCCCAAAGGTGTTGCAATTCACACTGTCAATTAAGATTACTTTGGAGAAGGGAACAGAAACTGCATCACACTAGTAGTATTAATACCTACAGTATACCAGGCAGTGTACTAAGGTGCATTCATAGACCTTTATTTCATCTACTAGTCCAAAACACTTGTAAAATTGTCATTATAATTCTCTAGTCCTTGAAGAGAAACCTCAAAAAGAAAAGGTGACTTGCCAAATTAAGTAGCAGAACCAAAACTGGCTCCAAGACCCGTGCTATTTTCTCCAAATTCAGTTCAGTTCAGTTCAGTCACTCAGTCATGTCCGACTCTTTGCAACCTCATGGACTGCAGAAAGCCAAACTTCCCTGTCCATCACCAACTCCCGGAGTTCACTCAAACTCATGTCCATCAAGTCGGTGATGCCATCCAAGCGTCTTATCCTCTGTCATCCTGTTCTTCTCCTGCCTTCAATCTTTCCCAGCATCAAGGTCTTTTCCAGTGAGTCAGTTCTTCTCATCAGGTGGCCAGAGTATTGGAGTTTCAGCTTCAGCACCAGTCCTTCTAATGAGTATTCAGGACTGATTTCTTTTAGGCTTGACTGGTTTGATCTCCTTGCAGTCCAAGGGACTCTCAAGAGTCTTCTCCAACACCACAGTTCAATTAGTCATTCTCAAATGTGTGATTCCCTGGACTAGCAGCACATTCTTAGGCCTTGCTCCAGCTCCACTGGATGAGAACTCAATGTCAAAAGCTCAGCAATTTGTGTCTTAACAAGCCCTCCAAACGAGGCTGATACTCCTCAAAATTGGAGAAACCCTGTCCTAGAGCACAAATCCACATGCCTATATCCAGAGATGAGCATGGCATGGCCCCTACTAGGGGCATTTCATTGTGACAAGCTGACTTTTCTGTAACCTCCCTGTTCTCAGATGATCTCTTCCTTACTCTCAATAGCCATCATTGTCCATATAATCTTATCATCCATTTATCACTTATGTCTCATGACAACTCTTCCACTGGGGCCTGAAACTCTGAGACCTCTGCAGTGATTTCATTTTTCACATCTGTCTTCCACTTAACAGTGCTTGACAACAGTGGCTTGCATATAGCTACAAGTTTCATAAATACTGGTTTCCATGATGAATGGATATATCAGAAGAATGGATACATGTATATGTATGGCTGAGTCCCTTCGCTGTTCACCTGAAACTACCACAACATCGTTCATTGACTATACTCCAATACAAAATGTTTTTGGTGTTAAAAAATAATAATAATAAAAGAACAGAATATGAAATTAGATGTATCATTTCTCTCAACCATGATGAATACTATGCATATAAAATCCTGTAAATAAATGCATTAAAATTTTAATAGTTACTATTCTTGGGGAAAAAAAGAAGCACTAATAACCACCTTATATACCTCAATAACATTGGAATATTCTTCAGTCTGGAGAGCACCTACTAAATGAAATGCTGAGAAATGAGAATGTCTTCCCTGAGGCCAGTGCTTCTTAAAGTCTAATGTGCCCACAAACCATTTAAGGATCTTGTTAAGATGCAGATTTCATTCAAGAGTCTAACTTCCTACAAGCTTCCAAGTGATGTCCATACTGTTGGCCCACAGACCCTGCTTTGAGTAGTGTGGTTACAGTGCCCATGATCATGAAGGGTCTGAAAACTGAGACACAGGAGAAATAGTTGTGGTGGAGACCTCTGTGGTTGGATTTGGATATTTGGAGGTGAAGACAAGTCCAGTTACCCTTAGCTGGCCCAAGGGCAGTGAGGGGACACTATACATTTAGAAGATTCCAATTTTAGCTCAATAAAGAGGAACTTCCAAACAATCAGAATTGTCTATTCAGTAAGTGGATTGCCTGAAAATATCACTGCCTGCCCCACCATCCCCAGCCCTAGAAGTGTTGCATGGCAGATGAAGGAGCACTGGGCAGGGGCATCACAGAAGGAAATCCTGAGTGGGACAGTTGGACAAGATGGCCCCAGGGCCGCCGGTCCAGCAGGGTTTAAGTATAGTCTTACCTTCCACAATTGAGAGAAAAGACCACATCTCATTCTTATTAATAAGGTTGTCAATGTTTCTAATATCAGATATGCAGGTATGTATGCAAACATACATTCTGAAGAAATTATCAATTTATAAAAATGCAAAGTGAAAACTAAATTACTTCCTATTACCCAACTGCTGTCAACATTATAGACTATTTCCTTCAAACTCTTCTAAGCATATATTTTTAAATGGTTGAAAATTTTTTATAAAAATTTTGAACTCTTTTTTTCCCTCTTAGTATTTATATCTTAAGTAATTCCTCATGTTATTAAAAATGTTTCCTAATGCTTCTTAATGGCTGCACCATATTGTTGTCTTGTATGTACTGAAATGGATTTAATCAACCCCTAATCACAGGCTATTTCTGCTATTTCCATATCCTCACTATTTTACATATTACAAAGATTAACTTAGTGCAAAAATGTTGGTCTGCATATCTGATTATTTCCTTAGGATGCCTTACTAGAGCATGAATATTTTAAGGCTCTAAATATTAATAGATATTCTCCAACTGCTTTTTAGAAAAATTGTACCACCAGAAATAAGAGCAAGTATGGATTCCCCATTGTCCTCAGCAATAGGAAAATTGCCACTTTAAAACTTTTATAACATTTGGTTTCATAGAAATATTAATAGAATCTTATTATAGTAGTTCATTTATATTTCTTTGATTCCACTCAAGGTGAAATACAATTTTAGTTTTATTAACCATTTTTATTTCTTTTTTGTGACTGAGTTCTCTGCTTATTTTTCATTAGTCCTAGAATATTCCTTACCAAATGTGTATAATATTCTTTTTACAGGTGGTGAATCTGATAAACCATAATTTCTTGTATCTGTTAAAAAGATTTATTATCTAATGTTACATTTTCGATGTCCCAAAGTTTTAACTGCATTATCAAATCTATTAATCATTTTCTTCTGCCTTCAATTTCTTTTATACTTGGAAAGTCTTCCCCATTCAGAGTATACTTAGTAAATGTTCAACCTTTAAGGTTTGAATTTTGACAGTGAACTTTAATCCACTTATAATTAACGTTCAGGTAGGCTTCCCTGGTGGCTCAGAGATACAGAATCAGCCTGCCAATATAAGAGATGCAGGTTCGATCCCTGGGTCAGGAAGATCCCCTGGAGAAGTGAATGGCAACCCACTCCAGTATTCTTGCCTGGGGAATCCCAAGGACAAAGGAGCCTGGCGGGCTACAGTCCATGGGGTCTCAAAGAGTCGAACATGACTGAGCACAGCACGGCACAGCAGGGCTACATAGGTTTCTTTTCCCAAGAGCTGTTTTCTAATTGATGTATTAAATAATGCATGTGTTCTCCCACTGAATTTTTTTACATTGAAAACTTTTGTTTGTTAAAGGTACAAAAACACTGTTTTGTCAGTTTATTAATATTTTTAGTGACAGCATATGACTATGCATCATTTTTTTTAAAAATCTTGATTTAAAATTTGCAATCTTAAAGTCTTAAAACACGTTTACTTCTCAACTTTTCATTTTGAAAAATTTCAAAATTAAAGAAAAATTAAAATAATAATACAATGAACACCCATATACTCTTCACGTATATTCACTACTTAATTTTTTTACCAGTTGTTAATATTTCCTTTAACTCTATCTGTTCTCTCTCCCCTCCCATCCCCTCCTCCCTCTCTTTTGTTTTGTTTTCCTGAACCACTTGATAGATGCTATCATTTTGACACTTGAACCTCCCCCCCAAATCTTCACTATGTATCTCTAAAAACAAGAGCATCTTATTACATACACACACTACTATTATCAAATAAATTGTCCATATTTAAACTTCCTCAACTACATTCTTTATAGTTTTATTTTTCCTAATATAGAATTCAATCAAGGATTATGCATTATATTTAGTTATTGTGGTTCTTTCACCTCCTTTCCTTGTCTCATGATACTGACAGTTTTTCAAGATTTCAGGCCAGTTATCTTACAGAATGTCTCACAGTCTGGCTGGTCTGAGAGTTTATTCACAAGTAGAAACTAGTTAAATATTTTTGTTAGAAAAACTTCATAGGTGGTATTGTGTCCTTCTCAGAGCATCACATCAGGAGACTCCTATTGATTTTTTAAAATCAGCTTAATCAACATATAATGTACATGCACTAAAATTAGCCAATTGTAAGGGTACAATTGAATGGATATTGACAAACATATAGTCATGTAACCACCACTTCAATCATGATTTACAGCACCTGCAACATCCCAAAAGATTCCCCTGTAGCTCTTTGCGATCAGTCTTCTGCCCACACTCTTGGCATCCACTGATCTGCTCTCTGTTACTATAGTTTTGACTTTTCTACAATGTCGTATGAATATATCATACAGACTTTCTTGTCTATCTTCTTTCCCTTAACATAATGTTTTGGGATTCATCCATGCTGTTGCATGTATCAATAGTTTGTACCTTTACATTGGTGAGTAGTACTCAGTTGTATGAGTGGAACATAGTTTGTTTATTCATTTACTGGTTGACTGACATTTGGAGTCTTTTTTTTTTTTTCCTGCTTTTCCTTCATTCTTTTTTAGGATGCACTGCATGGCTTGTGGGATCTTAGTTTCCTGATCAGGGATCAAACCTGTGCCTCCTACAATGGAAGCACAGAATCCTAACCACTGGGATTCCTTGGAGTCTTTTCAATTTGGGGAACAACAGACTGGTTCCAAATAGGAAAAGGAGTGCGTCAAGGCTGTATATTGTCACCCTGCTTATTTAACTTCTATGCAGAGTACATCATGAGAAACGCTGGACTGGAAGAAACACAAGCTGGAATCAAGATTGCTGGGAGAAATATCAATAACCTCAGATATGCAGATGACACCACCCTTATGGCAGAAAGTGAAGAGGAACTAAAAAGCCTCTTGATGAAAGTGAAAGTGGAGAGTGAAAAAGTTGGCCTAAAGCTCAACATTCAGAAAACGAAGATCGTGGCATCTGGTCCCATCACTTCATGGGAAATAGATGGGGAAACAGTGTCAGACTTATTTTTGGGGCTCCAAAATCACTGCAGATGGTGACTGCAGCCATGGAATTAAAAGACGCTTGCTCCTTGGAAGAAAAGTTATGACCAACCTAGATAGCATATTCAAAAGCAGAGACGTTACTTTGCCGACTAAGGTCCATCTAGTCAAGGCTATGGTTTTTCTTGTGGTCATGTATGGATGTGAGAGTTGGACTGTGAAGAAGGCTGAGCGCCAAAGAATTGATGCTTTTAAACTGTTGTGTTGGAGAAGACTCTTGAGAGTCCCTTGGACTGCAAGGAGATCCAACCAGTCCATTCTGAAGGAGATCAGCCCTGGGATGTCTTTGGAAGGAATGATGCTAAAGCTGAAACTCCAGTACTTTGGCCACCTCATGCAAAGAGCTGACTCATTGGAAAAGACTCTGATGCTTGGAGGGATTGGGGGCAGGAGGAGAAGGGGACGACAGAGGATGAGCTGGCTGGATGGCATCACGGACTCGATGGATGTGAGTCCGAGTGAACTCTGGGAGTTGGTGATGGACAGGGAGGCCTGGCGTGCTGCGATTCATGGGGTCGCAAAGAGTCGGACACGACTGAGCGACTGAACTGAACTGATTCATAGCATACAAAACTGCTATGAATATTTGAATACAAGCCTTTGTGTGGACATATATTTTCATTTCTCTGGGGTATATACTTAGGCATGGGATCAATGGTTCATGCGGTAAATACGTTTAACCTTATAAGAGACTCCCAAACTATTTTGCAAAGTAATTGGACCATTTTGCATTTTCACCAACTCTTTTACACCTAGCCAGCATTATTAATATTCTTTTTTAAAATATTAGCTATTCTAATGGGTGTGTAATGGTGACACACTGTGGCTTTAATTTGCATTCCCTTAACAGCAAATAATGTTGAACATCTTTTTGTGTGTTTATTTGCCATTTGAATACTTTCTTTGGTGAAGTACCTCTTCAAGTCTTTGGGCCATTTTTTTTCAATTGGGTTGTTTGTTTTCCTAATCTTGAGTTTTGAAAGTTTTTTATATACCCGGATAACAGTCTTTTGCTGGATATGCAATTTACAAATATTTCTCCTTGTCTGTGGCTTTCCTTTTAATTTTCTTAACTATAGCTTTTGAAGAACAGAAGTTTTACAGTTTGATCAAATTAAATTAATCACTTTTCCTGTGTGTTTCAAATTCACTAATCTTTTTCTTCTGCAGTGTCTAACTTGCTTTTAATCCCATCCAGTTTGTTTTTCACCTCTAGAAATCCCATGCTAGCCTTTGTAATATCTTTCTATCTCCCTAGCATGTTCATGTTTTCCTGTTTTCTTGAGTATAATAGATATATTTATACTAGCTATCTTAGTAATCTTCTTTCCTAGTTCCACCATCACTATTATATCTGGCTTCATTTTTATTAGTTAAATTTCCCCTGGTTAGGGACCATATTTTCTTGCCTCCTTGCATGCCTAAGTTTTAATTGGATGCTAGACATTTTGAATTTTACTTTGTTGAGTGCTATGCTTTTTAAAATTCCTTTAAGTAGTATTGAACTTTGTTCTGGTGTACCATTAAGTTACTTGGAGTCAGCTGTATCATTTGGTGTCTTGCTTTTAGACTTCATTAGGACAGATCTAGAACAGTCTTTGGTTCAGAATCAGTCTAGAGTTAATTTAGCCTTACTAATACAGCAATATATCTGAGGACTCTAACCAAGTCCTCCACCTGTGACAAGGTCTTTCTACTCTGGATAGAGGAAACACAAATTATTTCTAGCCTTTGAGGATCTCTGGGAATTCTTTGGCCTACTGTTGTCCAGTGATTCTTTCCCCAGACTTGGGTAACTTTTTCTCATCCATTAGAAGATCAGTACTCAGCCAAAGCCAAAGACTAGAGTTGATCCCTCTACAGATGAACAGCTCTCTCTTGCAGCTCCCTCATCTCTAGTACTCTCCCCACACACTCTAGACTCCTTGGTTTTCCTGAGCTTCAACCCTTGTCTCCTAACTTGATGGAACCACCAGGCTCTCTTTGGATTCCTCCTCCCTCTACTGTGGTATGAAAACTGCCTCAAGATAGTAATGAGGGACAATCATAGTTCTCACCTCTCTCAGTTCCTTAGCCTTAGGAATCACAGTCCTGCCCTCTTTATTGATGGATATCTGAAAATCATTGCTTCATCATTAGGTTTTCTAGATTTTTAGTTGTCTAAGGTAAAAGGGTAAATTTGGACATTTAGTCCATCGTCACCAGGGAAACTGAAGTCTCTTTCCTAATGTTAATGTTTCCTTTATAGACACACACACACATGCATACCCACATCTGTTATTAATTTCATAGATCTGCAATTTATTATGTTACTATCATACTACTTCAATTGTTATAACTTTAAAATTTAGGAAGAGCTTCTGCTCATTAACTTTTCCAATGTCTTGAAACTATTTTTATATATTCCAAATACATCATAATCATTTTATTAACTTCTCTCTTTAAACCCCATTGGGACTTTTATTTATGTTAAGCCTACATCTGACATCTTAACCATATTCAAATTTCCTTTTTCTCCACATGTCCTCATTTTTTTAATTGCTAATTTTCAGTGTGTTTCAAATGGTTACTACATGTTTCAAATTAAGGTTATTCTTCCTGGGTCTTTTAGAGGATATTATCATTATTATAAAAGTGTTTTTTTTTTCATTGTGTTTTCTAAGTGGGTATTACTTGTTTACCAGAAAACTGTTGATTTCTATATATTTATCCTATATCCAATATTTTTATGAATTGTCTCATTAATTCTAAGATGATCTTTAAAAATTATTCTCTTGGATTTTCTAGGTAGACTATCTTACCATCTGAAAACAAGATTTATTTTATCATAGGCATTGAAGAAATCTCCTTCTACTCTTACTTTGGTGGGAGTTTTATATCAGGACTAGATATTGGATCTTCTCCAATTCTTTTCCTAAATCTATTTAAATGATCATCTGATTTTTCCTTTTTAATCTTTTACATTAATGGCAGTGATAAACCAACTTTATAATCCTGAAGTAAACTCTATTTGGTCATGATGTACTGTCATTTTTATAATTACTGGATTTATTTTTCTAAAATTTTGTTAAGAAACTTTGCATTGATATTCATGAAGGATATTGATTTGTAGTTTCTTTTCCTTTGAGTCTCCTTTCTTTCTTTCTTTTTTTTTTTTAAAATCTGAAGTAATGCTCAACTCTTAGAATGAGTTGGGAAGTATTTCTTTCTTTTCAACTTTCTGGAATAGTTTATGTAGAACCAGTATTATTTCTTCATTAAATGTTTGGTACACCTCCCCAGTGAAGCCATTTTCCTTTTGCCAGAAGGACTACCTTTGCATTTCATATGAATTGTAGAATCAGTTTGTCAGTTTCTACAAAAATGTTTGCTCTCATTGTGATTAGGATTGCACGGAAACCATACATCAATTTGGAGAGAACTGCTTGTGATGAACACTGTCATCTTTCTTTATATCTGACGAAGTATTTTGTCTCCCTTTACAAAAGTTTCCGACTAAACCTTTTATTTTTACCTAGTAGTAGATCCAAATGTCATTGTAAGAAACAACACAGAGCAATCCCACATGTCTTATACCCACTTCCACTAATAGTAACACCTTGAAAAACAATAGTGCTGTATCACAACCAGGATACTGACATTAACAAAATCAAGATACAAAACGTTTTCATCATCACAAGGATTTTTCATGTTGCCTTTTCATAGCCACAATCCATTTCTCCTCCTCTCACCCTCCACACTACCACCTCTAACCCCTGACAGCCATTGACATGTTCTTAATTTCTATTGACACAATTTTTCATTTCAAAAGCATTATGTAAATGGAATAATACATTATGGAACCTTTTGGGATTGACTTTTTTTCAGGCAACATAATTCTCTGTAGGCTTACCCAACTTGTTGCATTGAATTGATAATTCATTTCAGTTTTTATTGCTGAGTGGTATTCTACAGCACTGAGACTGTAGTTATAAACAAATCATTGCTAACGACTAACCCATTGAAGTTTCGCTGGGTTGTTTCCACTTTGGGACTATTATGAATAAAGATGCTATAAATATCCATATGGACTTCCCTGGTAGCACAGCTGTTAAAGAATCCGCCTGCAATGTGGGAGACCCCAGTTCAATTCCCGGGTCAGGAAAATCCCATGGAGAAGGGACAGGTTACCCACTCCAGTATTCTTTGGCTTCCCTGGTGGCTCAGACAGTAAAAAATCTGCCTGCAATGTGGGAGGCCTAGGTTCGATCCCTGGGTCAGGAAGATCCCCTGGAGGGTGGAATGGCAACCCACTCCACTATTCTTGCCTGGAGAATCCCCATGGATACAGGAGCCTGGTGGGCTATAGTTCATGGGGGTCACAAAGAGACAGCTATGACTGAGCAACTAAGCACAGCACAGCACAAATATCCATATATAGGTTTTTGTAGGAACATATATTTCCATTTCTCTGGATTAAAGAAACTGCCAAGTTGTTTTACAGAGTGGTTGTACCATTTCATATCCCCATCAGCAAAGTGCAAGAGATTCAGCTTCGCCACATACGATAATTGTTATTATCACTATTTTTTTAGGGACTCTGAGAGATGTGTATTAATATTGCACTGTGACTGGTTTGCCTTTCCTTAATGAATAAATCATATTGCGCGTCTTTCTGTGTGCTTAGTTTTGTGTGCTTGTATGTTCTTTTTGTTGAAATCTCTGTTCATGTCTTTTGTTTCTTTTGTAATTGAGTGTTTGAGATTTCTTTACATATATCTTTTGTTGGATATACGTTCTGCAAAGATTTTCTTCTTGGTCTGTACCTTGTCTTCTCATCCTAACAGGGTCTTTTTCAAATCAAATATTTAAATTTGACGAATTTCAATTTATCTTACCTTTTCTTTTATGCAGCATGCTTTTGATATCAAGTCTAAGAACTCATCACATGTCCCTTATCCTGAATATTTTCTCCTGGGTATTTTTTTCTGGAAGTTTTATGGCTTAACATGTTAGATTTAAGTCCATGATCTATCTTGAGGTGATATTTGTATAAACTGTGAAGTTTAATTCAAAGTTTTGATTCTTTTTTTTTTGGCTTAAAGCTGTTCAGTTACTTCAGCATCATTTGTTGAAAGGCTGCCCTTCCTCCACTGACTTAGTTTTGTTCATTTGTCAGAGATCAGTTTGGTACCATTTGTTTGGGTCTATTATTGGGTTCTGTCCTCCTTTTCACTGATTGATGTGTCTATCATTCCACCAATGACAGTCCAGATGATTACAGGTATATAATAAATCTTTAAATCAGATAGACTGATTCTTCCTACTTTGTCCTTTTTCAAAATTGCTATAGCTATTCTAGTTCTTTTCTTTTTCCATATAAATTTCAGAATAATGTTGTCTATAGCTCCAAAAATTCATGCTGAAATTTTGACAGGAATTGCACTAAATCAATATACCAATTTGGGAGAATTCACACCTTTAGTATTTTGAGTTTTCCAGTCCATGCTCAACTGATATATTTTTATTGAGGTGAAATTCATAGAACACTATTTAAAAGTGTAATTTCAGTGGCATTCAGTACATTCACAATTTTATACAATCATCACCTCTCTCTAGTTTCAAAACATTTCCATTGACCCAAAATGAAACTCTATCCATTAAACAATTGCTCCCCAATCCTCTCTCCTTCAAGTGCACTCTGCATTCTGTCTCTATAGATCTACCTATTCTGGATATTTCATACAAATGAAATCATATGTGACTTTTTCTATCTGCCTTCTTTCATGTAGCATAATGGTTTTGAGGTTCATAGATGGTGTAGCATACATCAATACCTCATTTCTTTTAATGGCTAACTATTAATAATATTCCACTGCATGTTAACACCACAATTTGTTTATCCATTCATCTGTTGATAAACATTTGAGTTGTTTTCATTTTTTAGCTATTGTGAATAATGCTACTATGAATAGTGTATATAAATATTTGTTTGAGTAACTGTTCTGCCTTCATTTTTGAAAGATATGTTCACTGAGCATAGAA
The DNA here is from genome assembly GCF_032405125.1 of Capricornis sumatraensis. Taxonomy (NCBI): domain Eukaryota; kingdom Metazoa; phylum Chordata; class Mammalia; order Artiodactyla; family Bovidae; genus Capricornis; species Capricornis sumatraensis. The sequence goes on along the minus strand of NC_091092.1, from coordinate 99,921,642 downwards.
TTCTACATTATCAGTTTACTATTTCAGTACTTTAAAGATGCTGGTCCACTATCTTCTTCCTTACATTTTTCCTGGTGAAAAAAATCTGCTGAAATCCTTATTTTTGTCCCTCTGTAGGTGGTTTTAAGATTTTCACTCTATATCTAGCTGCTGTTTATGATGTTGTTTCGTGTAGTTTTCTTCATATTTCTTGCACTTGGGTTATCTGAGATCCTTACATCTATATGTTACTTATTTTCAAAAAATTCAGAAAATTTTAAGCCATTATTTTCCTTTCTTCTCGCTCCACTATTATAATTGCATATTAGAGTGCTTTAAGTTGTCCTGCAACTCACCAATGAACTGTTCATCTTTTCCCCAATCTTTTCACTCTTTGTGTTTCATTTTGGATACTTTCTATTAGTATGTCTTCAAGTTCATACTTGAACTTTTTTTCTGCAAAGTCTAATCTGTCTTTAACCCATTCGTTATATTTTTTATCTCACCTCATCCATTGTACCTTTTATCAATAGAAGTTTGAGTTGGGTCTTTTATAATCTTCCATGTCTCTCCTTAACTTTTTAATTACATGGAAACAGCTTAATAGTTGTTTGATTCTCCATTTCTGCTAACTATAACATCTGTGTCAATCTGGATCAGTATCTATTGATTTCTTTTTTCCTCGTTGTGAATTGAACTTTCCTTTTCTGGTATGCCTGGTAATCTTTTATTGGAGGCAAGACCTTGTGAATTTTACCTTCCTTGGGTGCTGACTATTTATATATTTCTATCAACACTCTTACCTTGTAGTAGGAAATGGCACCTCATTCCAATATTCTTGCCTGGAAAATTCCATGGACAGAGAAGCCTAGTAGGCTATATAGTCCATGGGGGTTCAAAGAGTTAGCTAAGTGACTAAGCACACACATCAATAGTCCAGCTTTTTTTCTGAGACACAGTGAAGTTACTTGGAAATTGTTTGACCCTTTTAGGTGTTTCTTTTATATATTTTTTAATTTTATTTTTTTAACTTTAAATTTGTTTTAATTAGAGGCTAATTACATTACATTATGGTAATGATAACCCTGTATGCGAGAGAGCAAAAGAGACACAGATGTATAGAACAGTCTTTTGGACTCTGTGGGAGAGGGAGGGGGGATGATTTGGGAGAATGGCATTGAAACATGTATAATATAAGAAACAAATCACCAGTCCAGGTTCGATGCAGGATACAGGATGCTTGGGGCTGGTGCACTGGGATGACCCAGAGGGATGGTACGGGGAGGGAGGTGGGAGGGCGGTTCAGGATTGAGAACACGTGTACACACATGGTGGATTCATGTTGATGTAGGTGTTGTTTTTAAAATGTGTTAATTTTAATCTAAAGTTCATTATTCTTCATTATTGGGGAAAGAAAGTTTTGAGTACAATTCTCCATGAATGTTGAGACTTTACAGTCAGGTTTTTTGAGAAGAGGCACTATTATCAGCTTTGTGTGAACACTAAGTACCATTCTCTGCTCCCCAGTCTTGGGTAGTTTCCTCAGACACATGTGTTGCTCAGTACTCAGCTGAATACTCAAGGAACCGTCTGAAGATCTCTGAAGTTCCGTTTCTGTGCAGTCTCTTCTCAAGTAATATTCCTTCTGAACTCTAGCAAACTTGGTATTTCTAGACTCTCGGTTCCATCTCTTCTAGTCAGAAAGGACATCATATTCTATTTGGTTTCCCTCTTCTTGCGCCATAGGCCAGAAACTTTTTCAAGGCAGTAATCTGAGGCTATAAACCCTGCCACTTTGCAACAATATGGATGAACCTTGAAGGTATTATGCTAAATGAAATAAGTCAGACAGAGAAAGCAAATACTGTATAATCTCATCTATATATGGAATGTAAAAAGGTCAAACTCAGAAAAACAGATAGTGGAGAAATGGTTACCAGGGGCTTGGGATGGGGAAATGGTGAGATGTTAGTCAAAGGGTACAAACTTCTAGCTAACAGATGAATAAGTTCTAAGGAATCTAATGTACAGCATGGTAATTACAGTTAAAAACATTGTATTATATATGCTTAAAAGTTTCTAAGAGTAGATCTTAAATGTTTTCTCTGCAACAAAGGAATGGTAATTATGTGATATGATGGAGGTGATACCTAACATTACAATGGTAATCATCCTGCAATATATAAATGTATCAAGTTAATATGCTGTACACATTAAATTGAACAAAGAACAAAACTGGAGAACTAAAACTATTAATTTCAAGACTTATTATAAAGCTACAGTAATCAACACAGTATGATATTAATATAGACACATAAATTAATGAAACAGAATAGAAGTCCAGACATAGATCTTCACATATATCAAAAACCAACTTTCAGCAAAGGTACAAAAGCAAGTCAATGGAGAAATGATAATCTTTTCAACAAATGGTACTGTAGCAATTGGATATCCATATGCCAAAAAAAAAAAAAAACCCTTGGAGACATATCTCTTATCATAACAAAAATTAACTAGAAATGGATTACAAAACTAAGTGAAAAACCTAAAACTATAAAATTTCTAGAAGAAACATAAAAGAAAACCCTTGGGACCTTGATCTAGCAAAGCTTCATTAGGTATACCACCAATAGCACAGCCCATAAAGAATAAATTGATAAAATAGATTTAATTAGAATTTAAAACTTTGGCCCTCCTAAACACCCTGTCAAGAGAATGAAGAGACCACCACAGGTTGGGAGAAAATATTTAGAAATCACATATCCGATGAAGGACTTGTACCTAGAACATATAAAGTACTCTCAAAATTCAATAATAAGAAAATAAGCACTCATAACAAGCTACTACTACATATCTATTAGAATGGTTAAAGTTAAAAGGATTGGCCATACCAAGTATTTGCATAAACATGGAGGAACTAGAACTTCCTACAATGCTGGAAAGTAAAATTGTACAATCACTTTGGAAAATAGTTTGTCAGTTACTGAAAAAGTTAAACATTGCTAAAAAGGAGAACATCATGAGAAATGCTGGGCTGGAAGAAGCACAAGCTGGAATCAAGATTGCTGGGAGAACTATCAATAACCTCAGATATGCAGATGACACCACCCTTATGGCAGAAAGTGAAGAGGAACTAAAGACCCTCTTGATGAAAGTGAAAGAGGAGAGTGAAAAAGTTGGCTTAAAGCTCAACATTCAGAAAATGAAGATCATGGCATCTGGTCCCATCACTTCATGGGAAATAGATGGGGAAACAGAGGAAACATGGACAGACTTTATTTTGGGGGGCTCTAAAATCACTGCAGATAGTGATTGCAGCCATGAAATTAAAAGACACTTACTTCTTGGAAGGAAAGTTATGACCAACCTAGACAGCATATTCAAAAGCAGAGATATTACTTTGCCAACAAAGGTCGTTCTAGTCAAGGCTATGGTTTTTTCAGTAGTCATGTATGGATGTGAGAGTTGGACTGTGAAGAAAGCTGAGCGCTGAAGAATTGATGCTTTTGAAGTGTGGTGTTGGAGAAGACTCTTGAGAGTCCCTTGCACTGCAAGGAGATCCAACCAGTCCATTCTGAAGGAGATCAGCCCTGGGATTTCTTTGGAAGGAATGATGCTAAAGCTGAAACTCCAGTACTTTGGCTACCTCATGTGAAGAGTTGACTCATTGAAAAAGACCCTGATGCTGGGAGGGATTGGGGGCAGGAGGAGAAGGGGACAACAGAGGATGAGATAGCTGGATGGTATCACTGACTCAATGGACATGAGTTTGAGTGAATTCCAGGAGTTAGTGATGGACAGGGAGGCTGGGCATGCTGCGATTCATGGGGTTGCAGAGTCGGATACGACTGAGCAACTGAACTGAACTGGAAAAGGAGAAAGCAGGAACAAAATAATGTGCTAAACCCTATGTCAGAAAAACCAAGACTTAATACCTAACCTAATTGCAGTCTTGACCCCACCCCCCCCCCCCAGGAATGTTAACATTTAGCCAGTCAACCTAGAATTATCTAGTCAGCCCTGGTGAGGTAATCTCTCCTCACCCCCGGAATAGGCCCCTTCTGTTCCCCTTAGGGGGGTGACCTTCCCTGAAACAATGCACTCCTTGCTAATAATTTATTTTCTCTGCCCGCTTTCCACCTTTAAAAACTTAACCTTTTCTATAGCTCAGCAGAGCTCCTGTGTGCTAGATGAGATGCTGCCCCATTCACGAGTCATTTAATAAAGTCAATTGGGTCTTTAAATGTACTCATTTTTGTCAAATTTTTATTTTTTGTCAAAAATTTTGTTATTTTGTCAAAATTTTGTTACTTAACAATATGTATCAACCATTAGATCCAGCCATTCTACTCTGGTTCCATTCCATTCCATTCCAGCCATTCTACTCTGGTTTCCTTAGTGACTCAGTTGGTAAAGAATCCGCCTGCAAGGTGGGAGACCTGGGTTTGATCCTTGTGTTGGGAAGATCTCCTGGAGGAGGGCATGGCAACCCACTGCCTGGAGAAGCCCCATGGACAGAGGAGCCTGATGGGCTACAGTCCATTGGATCACAAAGAGTCAGACATGACTCAGCAACTAAGCACACATTCTACTCTTAGGTATTTATCTAAGAGAAATGAAAACATATATTCACACATAAACCTGTACACCAAGGTTCACAGCAGTTTTATTTGTAATAGGTAGTTAATTGAAATAACCTAAATTTCCATCGACATGTGAATGAATTAAACTTTGACATATCTATACAATGGACTCAGCAATAAAATGAAATGAAATACTGGTATATGCAAAAATGTGGATGAATCTCAAGACAATTATGCAGAGTAAAAGAAACCAGACCCCAAAAAAGTACATACTGTATAATTCCATCTATATAAAATTCTAGAGAATGCTAACTTTTCTATAGTGACAGAAAGCAGAGGGTGAAGACTAGCAGAATCACCCCTAAATATTCCTCTTTGGCATAAGAATTATTTTGAGCTGACTATTTTGAAAAATAATCACAGCAGACACAGGAGAAGTTCTGTAAACGAGCTATCCTTCTGTAGAGACATTTATATCTATAATGGAAATCTCCATTTGTAAGGATGTCTTCCTCTCTGTACCAGGAAGCGAGGATGGCTCAAAATCACAAGAAACTCCTAATAATGAAGAAGGCATTGATTTCTATCTGCAATGGCAGGTGCATTCTTTACCACTAGCACCACCGGGGATGCACCTAGGACCACTCTGTAGAGTTACTAATATTTTCTGGATATCTCCCACATCTACTTTCTGGGGTTTTTCCTCTGGTAATCCGTCTTTTATTATATTGGGTTTCACCCGAGAGCTCAGAATGGTGGAGGGAGAATTATTTTTCCTGCCCCACAAGAGGAGGGATTTCAAAGGAGTGTGAGGAAATTTGGAGGGAAGAAGTTCATTATCTTGATTGGGTTGACGTTTCACTGGTATACAGATGTGTGAGTTTATCAACTTGTACACTTTAATATGTACAGTTCATTGTATGACAATAAAACCTCTTTTAAAAACATCAGTAAGTAATAAACTAGACACTGTGATTCTCAGACAATAAGTACCCCTCTAGCCAATCTTACCTGTGCTCACAATGACCCTCAAACGTGCCAACTCCAGCCCTGGCCATTCTGCAGCCCTGTTCATCCAGTTGCCTTATCAACATCTCCACTTCTCTGTTCCACAGGCACTCTAATTTCCTATGTCCAAGGCAGAATTCTTGACTCCCCCTCAAATCTGATTTTTTCCCAGTATATCCCAGCACAATGATTGGCAACTCCACCTACCCAGCTGCCAAAATGACTCAACCTTAATTTTGATTTCAGCTTCTCCCTCATCTTCAACATCCTGAATGTGTCTGGAATCTATTCACTTTTTAGCAACCTCAAACCAGCCATCACTGCTCTGGCAACAGCCTCCTAGCCGGCCTTCTCACTGCCAAACTCACTCTCGTAGTTCACACACAGAGAGCAGCCAGAGATTTTTAAATGCAGACGTGATCTTTTCATTCTCCAGATTTAAAATCTTTTCAGTAACTTCTCGTGCCCTTAGGATGAAGTTCCAACTCTTTAATGTGAGCTACACACACAAGGTGGTCCCTATTCTCCTTTGGCTCCTCTCTGCAATGGTCTTATGTCTTGCCATTTCCCTTCTTTCTCTCCACTCTGGTCATGGTTGAAACTGGGGCTATCTGCAGCAGTCTGAAATGGCTTGTCAGCTCCGGTTCTGTATTCAGTGAGTGGCTTCACAGCAAGGGAGAAAAAAGGCAGGCAAAAGTAATTTAATCAAGTTCCTATTTCAGTCAGCTGTTCTTGGACAGGCAAAGTAGGAAAAAAGGAAACACAAAGATGACTTTGGTAGAACTCTTTATAAAGGAGAATGTATTTTCTGTTTTTCACCAAGCCATCAGCCCCTCTGGATTTTAATATTATAGTGGGGTCATAACAAGCATTTCCTCTATTGTTGGGTTTACACAGAAGCAAAGCGGTGCTCAGGAAGCTGGGAGATTGATGAATAGCTGGTTTGATGTGTTTGAACCATTCACCACTTTGAGTTAAATGTGCATATTCTGTTCAAAATAGACAATGGGGAATGGCGGTCCCTTTTTCCCTCTATAACTTGCATAACATCAGGCCTCACTGCTTAAACTAATGAGTATTTAGAAGTAAAGGCTCCTACTGATTCTAGCCAGTCATTAATTCTCCGCTTGCAGAGCCACTGTGGAGTTTTTCATCAGCCACATTTTTCAGCCGTTTCCAGTTGCTTCTGAGCAGCAGTGCTGACCCTTGGCTTCCTGTGCCATGCACCAGACACACAATGGGCTGGAAAGTTCCCTTGGAAGGAATTTTACTCGGGACCAGGAACAAACGCAAAGAAGATGTACATCCTCACATTAGAACTCTTAGTTTGGGGCAACTTAATTGAATTTTAAATGAAGATGTTTATTTAAACCAATATATAACCTGGTAGAAGAATGTGAGTGGGTGTGAATTACAATTTCGTTTAAACTAGTTGCACAGTCAGTGCTACCCTTTGTAATAATGTTTGCTCCATTATCACTCCAGGTTTATTTGTTAAATAGCTTCATTGATCTTGCCTCAGTAGGTTTTCCATTTTTATACATCACATTCTCTTGGGAATTAAAAAGTACCATGTTTCCAGATGCTGTCAACTTGAAGAGACTTATTTTTGAAAAAGTCTTAACCTGCTTTCAACTGGAAGCAACACAAATGTGGCCCACACAAATATCAGGGCAGAGACTCATCACTTGAGTTTATGTTTAACACCATCATTTGGAAGCTGTTTGTCTGAAAGATCATTTACAGACCAATTCTGCAGGGTATTCAAATTCAGAAATCTACATTCTTAACCCAAAGCAATATATGGATAATTGGGAACATGACTAGTCATTATTCCATGGATTCTGCACTATTCAGCATCATAAATATTTTGTGAAAAACCCTACTATTTCATTAAGCTACTAGTGAAGATGCCAACTGCCAAACTCAAGAGCAAAATCATAATATATGGAAGAATGAGTGGACAAATGAGGAACAAGTGGAAAAGGCTATGATGAAGCAATCCTCACCCAAATTGAGATAAATAAACTGAAGTTGGAAAGGCAAGGTTGTTTTTTTAAAAAATCTGGATATCATCTTGTTCAATAATTCCCTACTATTTTAAAGAAGGAAGGGCAATGTAAATATCCTAAAATTACGACTGAGGTATCCTTAAAGCTTGGAAGCAATATAACCTCCCCCCAAACTGACTTCAAAATAAGACCGAGAATGGTGTGTGTGACATTAATTGGATCAGAGGCAATGCACACACTAAAGTAGGCAAACTGTTTAAACTACTGTAATACTTAAAAGTTACAATGCTCTTCATCTCTATATTGTTTAAAATTTTATTTATTTTAGTAAGCATCAGTCAACCAATAGATGAAGCCACTGTGGAAAATAACATGGAGATTCCTCAAAAAACTAAAAATAGAGTTGCCATATGATCTAGCAATCCCACTCCTAGGCATATATCAGGACAAAACTGTAATTCAAAAAGGCCCCATGTTCATAGCAGCAGTGTTTACAATAGCCAAGACATGGAAACAATCTAAATGTCTACCAACAGATGAGTGGATAAAGAATATGTGATATATTCAATATATATACAATGGAATACTACTCAGCCATAAAAAAGAATAACATAATGTCATTTGCAGCAACATGGATGGACCTAGAGCTTATTATACTGAAGTATATTGTAGTGAAGTAAGTCAGAAAGAAAAAGGCAAATACCATATAAGATCACTTATATGTGGAATCTAAAATATGACACAAATGAACTTATCTACAAAGCAGAAATAGAATCACAGACACAGAGAACAGATTTGTGGTTGCCAAGGGGGAGGCACGGTAGGGGAGGGGTGGATTGGGAGTTTGGAAGTTAGCAGATGCAAACCATTATATGCAGAATGGATAAACAGTAAGGCTGTACTGTATAGCACAGGGAACTATATTCAATATCCTGTGGTAAACCATAATGGAAAATAATATAAGAAGAATATATATGTGTATAACTGAATCACTGTATTATATACCAGAAACTAACACAACATTGTAAATCAACTATACTTCAATACATAAATAAATCAACCAATAAACATAGCCACAAGGCTCTTCAGTTGGGTCCAAATGGTTTAGTTAGGTTAAAAAGCTGGGGGGGGGAAGGCAAATAAACACTGAAAATTAGTCATTTGCTGACAACATCCATACTTTACAACAATGACTCAGCAAACCATTTAAAGTGAACTGCAACAGCTTTTAATCAGTTTCTTATGAAAAGACACGATTCAATTTGGGCTTTCAAATGACTTTATCAATCATTCCCACAGTTCCAGGAATACTAAAACAAAAGTTAGTTCTTAGTACAAAGGGTTTGCCTATATTAACCTTCAACTCACCCAGACTTCAAGAGGCAGCACCAGCTTCTCCATCAAAATGAGAAATATTAGCAGCTAAAAATATAAGTATATGCAAAGGTAGTGAAACTTCTTTAAAATATTATTACCCATGAACAATGACAATAGTTGTGATTTCTCTTCTTCAGAGGAAAGAAAAGAAGCAGCTAATAATCTAAGTGTGTGCAAAGGTGGTGAAACTTTTAAAAGGTATTACTATGGAATATTGATGCTTTCAAATTGTGGTGCTGGAGAAGACTCTTGCGAGTCCCTTCGAGAGCAAGGAGATCAAACCAGTCAATCCTAAAGGAAATCAACCCAGAATATTCATTGGAAGGACTGATGCTGAAGCTCAAATACTTTGGCCACCTGATGCAAAGAATTAACTCACTGGAAAAGACCATAGGATGCTGGGAAAGACTGAAGGCAAATGAAGAAGAGGGTGGCAAAGGATGAGATGGTTAGATAGCATCACTGACTCAGTGTACATGAAATGAGCAAACTCTGGGAGATAGTGAAGGACAGGGAAGCCTGGTGTGCTGCAGTCCATGGGGTCGCAGAGTCAGACATGAGTTAGTGATGAACACACACACTCTGGAATAATGGCAATAGTTGGGATTTCCCTTTTTCAGAGGGTAAAGACCAAAATTACAGCCATCTTTCCCACACCTCCCAAAGATTTGAGTCACAGGGTTTATTTGTGTTGAAAACCAGAGTTATCAACAGCTTGAAACCTAAGCAGACTGCGTCAGCATTTCAGGACCACCTGGGACCAAGGAGGTGGGGGCTGGGAGATTTCCAGATGGATTGTAAGACAATTCACTGATATTTACATAACGAGAATAAATGTTTTTCCTAAGATAGCATTTCCCTTCAGTGTCTTGAGACCACCAGCAAAAGAGGGAGGTATAAAAATTCTATTAATAATCTTTGTTTTTATGGCTTTGGCATTTATTAACTAATGGGGGCTGTTTATTGGGTCATAAACTTTACTAATGGGCATATTATCTCTAAATTATAAATCTCCTTCAGTATATGGCTGTTATAAAAAGAATAATTATTTAAAGTGTCTGTATGACTACAATGTATCATGTTTATCCACATGATTCCTATAATGGCCATTTAATTGCTAATTGTGGACTTGTTCTGTGAATAACCAAGGCAGTGACACACACATGTATGTATCAGAACAAGCAGCTGTCATCCTACAAACTCAGGAGCATATCACTGGCTTGCTTCCTTCCCTTTTCTCCTCCCACTTCTCAAATGAACTTTATTACAAGCCTGTACCAGGGCTAAATTATCTACATTTAAAATCTTGAGGGAAAGACTGAAGAGTTGAATAGGTAAGTGACGAATGTGTCAGCCCGAAAAGTTCCAGGAAAGTGTCATCCTTCTAAAAGCTTGCTCTCTGGGGAATGGAAAATCTCAAAGTGACAAAATAGCTTGGCACTGTCAGCTGTCTTAAAAAAAAAAAAAAACCTGGGACAAAAATCAAGAAGTCAAAATTAGACTTTATGGGTAAATGGTTCTAGTATACAAATTGAGTATTCTAGTTTATTGGAAAATCCTATGAGATCTATTTTAACAATGGCACATGTAGAACTATCCTAGGTTTATATATAGAAATGGTTTACTGATGAACTTCAAATTTTAAAAATGAAGCAGTCATTGTTGTCGAGCAAAGTGGTACATCTGAGTGTCAAGAAGCCAGCTCATTTCTAGGCAAAACACTGCAAACGCAGAGTGAAAGAATAAGAAGATAGAAGAGGCCCTTGAGATGCCGTCAGTTCCTCCTCCTCCTCTCAGAGCAGTCCCTGGGCCAGTGTTAAAGACCTTTCTCCACAGGCTTCCATCATCTCTAAAAACACCAGGCAACTGGGTTTATGATACTCAGTACCCAACACTGAAGAATGGGGTAGATTGAGACAAATTTGTCACAGTGAATTCCCAGAGGTCCGTGATTATGAGGTGTAATCAAATGTACACTACATGACCAAAGTTCTGCTGAGTCTCATAATGCATAGTCCTAGAAGAAAAAGAACCAGAGAAAAGCAAAAGGGAAACATGTCACAGTCTTAGAATATTAAAACCTCTGGGTGGTTATGTATGTGTACATAATGAACCAAAAACAACCTCTCAGGATCCTCAACATTCGCATCCTTAAATATTTCAGACATAATACAGTTTTGGTCATACTATAATTATATACACATGCATCAACCCACTCCAGTATTCTTGCCTGGGAAATCCCATGGACAGAAGAGCCTGGTGGGCTATAGTCTGTGGGGTTGCTAAAGAGTCAGATACAACTTAGTGACTAAACAACAACAACAATATATTCCTAAATTGTGTAAGTTTAAAAAAAAATAACTGCATATATTCTACTTTCTCAAATTGTGTGTGTGTGTGTTTGTATGTTGTAGAGGAGGGGTCTTTTTTCTTCTTGTAGCTTTGTTAATTTCAGAAAAAATAAATATCTTCACTCTACAGAGGTTTAAGGATTATTTTGAAAAGGTGAGTTGTTACAAAGTTTAATTATGTAAGTAATAAGTGTCTGTCAAAAAGATTTCAAAAAATGTTTAATAGAATCACAACTTATTGTTCTGATATAATTTGATTTTATATTGTCTTATATAGCTGTCAAAAGTCATTTTCTTTTTGTGCTGTAATGAATCAAATTACATTGGATAGAAAATTACTGTAAGATTCTTGGTATTAATAAATCATATATATAATAAAAAATGCTCAATGTTTCTTTAAATGGCATTTTTAATAGTGCAGGTACATCAGCAATATGAGGTTCTGAAAACCTGAAATGACAAAAGGAGATTAATTTTGGAATATGGATTTTAATTCAATATGAACCTTGTCTCTTTTGTTTAATGGAATTATATCTACTGAAATAAACTTGGCAAAAATTAAAGCAGGAAATTAGAAAATCAAAGGAAGTTAACCAAAACTGCATGGTTACTACTCTTCTAAGCCAAACACATCCTTTAAAAGGTTTAAATAGTAAATGCGTTTCACAGGAATAGGTGATGGCATCCCAAGCCACTCATCTTCACTTCTCTGGGAAAAAAACACAAAGAAGGATATAATTAGAACTACATTTGAAAGTGCAGTTTTATAAATGCAACATCAAATTGTTTGTTCCTTATCATTTATATAAGCTCTTGGCTAAGTAGTTTATTTTCCAAGCAGACATTTCATTGACTTTCAGATCATCAGGACTCCGCAGTAGATTGGATTCTTATACTCGGTCCCTTGTCCTTCCCTGTATTAGAATTATATATACTGTGCTCTTTGCCATGTGAATTTGCCGAACCTCCTATGGAATCCTGTTTCCTAAGGAGTCCTTTTTCCCTTTGGCATGAATTTGGCCACATGGCTGGCTCTGGCCTATGTCATCCTAGCAGATATACCACAGACAGAGGCCTTAATGTGCTAGAATGGTTTGGCTTGGCCTTTGTACCTCTGCCATCACCATGAGAAGAACATGGCCCAAGATGCTGCTGGTCCCAGAACCGCACAGGTGGAGAAAGCCCCTACACATGCATGCATGATATATCATGGGCTTCCCAGGTGGCTCGGTGGTAAATAATCTATTTGCCAATGCAGAAGACCTGGCTTCCATCTGTGGGTGGGGAAGATCCCCTGGAGAAGGAAATGGCAACCAACTCCAGTATTCTTGCCTGGAAAATTCCAAGGACAGAGGAGCTACTGGGCTACAGTACATGGACTCGCAAAGACTTGGACATGACTGAGTGAGTGCATGCGTACACACACACACACACACACACACACACATTATGTGATACATGTATGTATATATATTTGCTAAACACCTTCACTCTAAAAAGGTTTAAGAATTATTTGGCTAAGGTGGCTTGTAACAAAATGCAATTATGTAACAATAAACGTGTTAAGGAGATTTCAAAAATCTTGTATATATAAATCTCTATACACATAGGCATATACATACTTTTATTTATGCTGCAATGGCTAATTAATATTATTATCAATGGTGGAGGAGGTAAGTCCATAACTATAGCTACCTATATTTCTATTGTCAAGGTTAACTGTTGTATATAAGAGCTGTTAAATCTCTCCTAGTGCCAAATTAGTATCTGGAGCCACAAGGTACCACACAAATACAGGTAAGGGCTCTATATTTCTATGTGATGTGAAAGCTACCTGAGAAAGTGATATTTCACTTGGGCTTTATGGGATGAGGAACAGTTTGTTGATGTGTTGTTTAGCTACTAAGTTGTGTCTGGCTCTTTGTGACCCCATGGACTGTAGCCCTTCAGGCTTCTCTGTCCATGGGATTTCCCAGGCAAGAATACTGGAGTGGGTTTCCATTTACATCTCCAGGGGATCTTCCCAATCCAAGGACTGGCATCTCCTGCATTGCAGGTGGATTCTTCACCATTGAGCCACCAGGGAAGTCTTGAGCAGCAAGCAGTTAAGCAGGGGATTAAAGTGATGAAGGCTGTTCCAGGCATAGAGAATATTATAAGCAAAGGCCTGGAGACCCAAAAAATCCTTTTTCAAGAAAGGGTGAGTATCCTGTACTGTGTATCTGGGGTACGCAGTACAAAGCGAGAAGAGAGGCAGTTGGATAGAAAAGGCAGGGCCAAACTTGAGGCCTTCTGTGCTAGTTTATGCTTTATGCTGTGGCTAGGGAAAGTTTATTAGGTAACTCATTGGATGTATGAAGAATGAAAGGAAGGAGGACAATCACTTTGGAGGTTACTGCAATAATCCTAGGGAGAGATGACTATGCCATAACCAGTGCAGCTGAGCCTGGGGTGAATAAGAACTAAATCTGAAAGACTCTGCCACAGTAGAACACACAATACCTGGAAGGTGACTGATGCAAAGCAGTGATAAAAGAAAGAGGTCAAGTTATAGGTTGAATTGTGTCCCCTCAAAAAAGACATGTTGGAGTCCTAACCCTCTGATATCTCAGAATGTGACCTTATTTGGAAATAAGGTCATTGCAGATGTAATTAGCTCGATGTGGTCATCCTGGAGTAGGTTAGGCCCCCTAATTCAATATGCTCAGTGACCTTATAAACTAATACAGATAAGGATGGTTCTAAGACTTCTAAATTTGGTAACAGCTGACGATGTCTGTATTAGTTTCCTAGGGCTTCCATAACAAATTACCACAAACTGAGAAGCTTAAAGCCACAAAATGCATTCTGTCACCATGAAGAGACCAGATGTCCAAAATCCAGGTGCTGGCAGGGCTGGCTCTTCCTGGACGCTCTAAGGGAGACTGTCCCATGCCCCTCTCCCAGCTTCCGGGAGTTGATGGCTATCCCTTGAGTTCCTTCGCTTGTAGATACATCACTCCCTTCTCTGCCTCTATCTTGTTCTCCGTGCGTCTGTGTGTGTGTCTGTCATCACATAGCCTTCTTATGACAACAATTACTGGATTTAGGGGCCACTCTAATCCAGTATGAGCTCATTTTAACTTTTAGTAGGTGTTTTAATTGTATCTGCAAAGATTCCATTTCCAAATAAGTTCACATTCTGAGGTTTTGGGTAGACAAGAATTGAGTGACGTGTGTTGGGGGGGCAACATTGTAAAGAAAATAAAAAGGCACAAAGAAGAGAGGTTTTAAACATTTTTAACTGGGAAATAATGATCATAGGGAGAAACTAGGCTCAGTCTGGGGCATTTTAATTTGAGGTACCCCTAAGACAGCAAGGTAAAGATTCTGGTAAATATCTGGAAACAGGGTTCTGTATAGCACAGACCTAAACTCCAGAAATGGGCAAAGAGGTGGAAGTCACTGAAACATGGGTTATATGTAAAACGGTGATAATTAACAATGATGATGCAGAATCAGAATCCAAAGAGCACCAAGAACTGGCATCTCTAACTGAAGCATAAAGTCTTAGTTTAAGAGATGATTGATGATGACAATGATTATAAATTTACTGGTTATTCACAATATGACAGGTATTCTTTTAAGTGATATACTGAGCTATTTAATCGCTGCAGCTTAAAAAATTAATAAACAGAAACTTCAGTTAAATAGAGTCAGGAGACCAGAAGAGGAAGCCTCCATGCTCTCCATTACAAGCAGAACACAAGAGAAGAAGAGCAACTCCTCTTCTTCGCTGGTAAGGACACAGCCAATGAAAAGACATGGACCCTTTGTTTGCTACCACTTTTCCAATTTCCTTTTCCTCTCAAGTGTTCTCCTTCCCCTGCCATGAAGGAACTTGCGCATGGCTTATCACGGCTACAGACCCCCAAAATGCACTTCTCTTCCTGTTGTTGTTTAATCGCTAAGTCATGTCTGACTCTTTGGGTCCCCATGGCAATTCTCTGATGATTGCAAATAAATTCATCTTCGCTGGAGAAGTATCCAGCAATCTATTTGATTTTAAGTCAACACCTGGATTTAGAAAAGGCACCAGAAATCAAATTGCCAACATCCGTTGGATCATCGAAAAAGCAAAAGAGTTCCAGAAAAACATCTACTTCTACTTTATTGACTATGCCAAACCTTTTGACTGTGTGGATCACAACAAACTGGGAAATTCTTAAAGAGGTAAGAACAGCAGACCACATCACCTGCCTCCTGAGAAATCTGTATGCATGTCAAGAAGCAACAGTTAGAACTGGACATGGAACAACAGACTGGTTCGAAATCAGGAAAGGAGTACATTAAGGCTGTATATCGTCACCCTGCTTATTTAACTTATATGCAGAGTACAGCATGAGAAATGCTGGCCTGGATGAAGCACAAGCTGGAATCAAGATTGTTGGGAGAAATATCAATAACCTCAGATATGTAGATGATACCATGCTTATGGCAGAAAGCTAAAAAGAACTAAAAAGCCTCTTGATGAAAGTGAAAGAGGAGAGTAAAAAAGTTGGCTTAAAACTCAACATTCAGAAAACTAAGATCATGGCATTTGGTCCCATCACTTCATGGCAAATAGATGGGGAAACAGTCAGACTTTATTTTCTTGGGCTCCAAAATCCCTGCAGATGGTGACTGCAGCCATGAAATGAAAAGCCTGTTGCTCCTTGGAAGAAAAGTTATGGCCAACCTAGACAGTATATTAAAAAGCAGAGATATTACTTTGCCAACAAAAGTCCGTCTAGTCAAAGCTATGGGTTTTCCAGTAGTCATGTATGGATGTGAGAGTTGGACTATAAAGAAAGCTGAGTGCTGAAGAATTGATGCTTTTGAACTGTGGTGTTGGAGAAGACTCTTGAGAGTTCCTTGAACTGCAAGGAGATCCGACCAGTCCATCCTAAAGGAAATAAGTCCTGAATATTCATTGGAAGGACCGATGCTGAAGCTGAAATGCCAATACTTTGGCCACCTGATGTGAAGAACTGACTCATTTAAAAAGACCATGATGCTGGGAAAGATTGAAGGTGGGAGGAGAAGGGGACAACAGAGGATGAGATGGTTGGATGGCATCACTGACTCGATGGACATGAGTCTGAGTAAACTCTGGTAGTTTGTGACAGACAGGGAAGCTTGGCATGCTGCAGTCCATGGTGTTGCAAAGAGTTGGACACGACTAAGTGACTGAAGTGAACTGAACAGCAGCATAAAACCCTAAGAGGTAGGTATTATTATGATACTCATCTACAGAAAAGGAAACTGAGGCAAGAGAAGGGTTAAGTAGCTTGTCTAAAGTCAAACTGCCAGTAAGTGGAGGAGTCTGGACTGTAACCCCAGTCTGAGGGCTCCAGAGCTCTGCTTATCTGCTGGGCTATCCTCCAAATCCCAGGGAAGGAGCAGGCCTATTCAGAAGCAGCTGGCTCTCATCCTACATGACTACATTTAGTCCCATCATTTTCAACAAGAATAGTTAAGTAGAAAAAACTGTGATTCTTGAAGGGACACTATGCTTCTCTTTCAAGAATGCCTCCTGTTGGATGCTGGAGGCTGAGCCCAGACTACCCAACCAGCTGTGTAAAGAAGGAAATGACTATTCAGATGGATCATGGCTAAACCAACTCCTAGGGTGTACTCTGTGTAATTCATACTACATGGAACTTCAAGAAATGTCTTTCCTATGCCCTAAAGTAGTAAATCACTGTGTGTCTGAATGTGCATATACAAAATGTGTGTTTATTTTATATGTGTGTATGTGTGTGTGTGTATGTATATATATATATATATATATATTTTTTAATCAGTGAAGGCTAAGATCAAGTCATCCAATTCAACTATTCAACATGTCCTCAAAAATTTCATTATAAGACTTTAAGCAATTTTCACTCTTAAGTAATAGAGTAGTTCCTCAGTATCTTGGTTCTAGGATCTCCTGTAGATACTAAAATCTAAGGATGCTCATGTCCCTTACATAAAATGGTGGAGTATTCACATATAATCTATGTATATCCTCCTGTATATTTTAAATCATCTCTAGATTACTTAAAATACCTAATACTATGTAAATGTCATGGAAATAGCTGTAAATACAATGTAAACACTATGTAAATAGTTGGTGTGTGGCAGATTCAAGCTTTGCTATTTGGAATTCTCCAGATCTTTTTTTTCCAAATACTGTTGATCCATGGTTGGGTGAATCTGTGGATATGGAAGGCTGACTGTATTTAATTTTACCATGTTATAGAAGAACATTGTACAAATATGTACATTCACAATCACTATTTCCTGATAGGCTTTTTTTAAACAGAAGTTTTCAATACAAAAAAGAAACGTATTATGTGACATATAACATTACAGTGAAATTATCTTCTCTCATGAAATAGGTCAGTATTAGAAGATCTTCATTCTTTATTCGGCAGCAACATTTTTGAACTGTTTGGTTTAATTTTTGTTTGATTTTTGAGCAAGAAATCATGATTTAAATCCTAACAACAAGAGAAAACTAAAGAGAAGAACTTATATTGGAATAATGATAACTTAAGAGTTTGGAGATGAGAAATTTATTAGCAAAAAAGCCAAACCTGGGTAAATGAAACTCAAGGAAAATGCCCTGAGATTTGAAGTTAAGGACAATTTAGGATGAAAAATTAATGTATGGGAGCAAAATCTGCCACCCCAAAATGTGCCTCTCTGGCATGAGGATTATTTTAAGTTGATTATTTTTAAGAAACAAAAGACTCAGGAATAGCTTTTACCTCCCCCTTAAGTGCCTAAGAGAATTTAGATAAAGGGCTTGTTCCAAGAGAGCAAATAACTACCTGTGAAGTAGACAGGGAGGAACTGAGCAAAGTCTGCTTGTTCAAATTTCTTTCTGTGTTTCATTGTTTCTGCATGGCCCAGCAAAGATTTCTTTACCAAACATTTGCTCTTTTCATCTTCCTGGGAATTGCTTTCCTTCCCTTTTCTTTTGCAGTCCCAGACCCCTAACCCCTTCTCCTTGGTCCTTTAGTCAAGAATGACATCTATAACTCAGTCTACCTGTCTTTGGAATCTCTCATGTTTATGTGGATTCCTCATATATAAGCAATTGTTGTTTTTTTTCTTTTCCTGTTAATCCATCTTAACCTCATTTTAACTATTAAACCAGCCAAAAGAACCTAGAAGGGTGGGAGGAAATGATTTCCTACCCCCAACAACAATAGCCCATTTCTTTTAACTCTGACCACTTTAAATCCTGTGGCTCACACAATGCTTTCCTGACAGCTCCAGCTCCGCTACGCCCTTTCTCTAAAATCAATACCACTTCCCTCAAGTTTATTTACCTTTGTCACTTTTCTCCAGGTTCTAGATGGACATGATGTTTTCTGCCTAAATGTCTGAGTTTGTAGTGCCTGAGGAACCTAATATTTATACATTGGCAATATGATCTGGTGATTTATAGTAAGAAATGTATATTTGGTTTCGTCCCCATCTCTGGCACAGAGCTCTTAAAACTCTTCAGTTCAGTCGCTCAGTCGTGTCCAACTCTTTGTGACCTCATGGATTGCAGCACACCAGGCCTCCCTGTCTATCACCAACTCACGGAGCTTATTCAAACTCGTGTCCACCAAGTTAGTGATGCCATCCAACCATCTCATCCTGTCATCCCCTTCTCCACCCACCTTCAATCATTCCCAGCATCATGGTCTTTATAAATGAGTCCGTTCTTCACATCAAGTGGCCAAAGTATTGGCATTTCAGCTTCAGCATTGGTCCTTCCAATGAATATTCAGGACTGATTTCCTTTAGGATGGACTGGTTGGATCTCCTTGCAGTTCAAGGGACTCTCAAGAGTCTTTTCCAATACCACAGTTCCAAAGCATCAATTCTTCAGCACTCAGCTTTCTTTATAGTCCAACTCTCACATCCATACATGACTACTGGAAAGACCATAGATTTGACTAGATGGACCTTTGTGGGCAAAGTAATGTCTCTGCTTTTTAATATACTGTCTAGGTTGGCCATAACTTTTCTTCCAAGGAGCAACAGGCTTTTCATTTCATGGCTGCAGTCACCATCTGCAGTGATTTTGGAGCCCCCCCCCCAAATAAAGTCTGTCACTGTTTCCACTGTTTCCCCATCTATTTGCCATGAGGTGTTGGGGCTGGATGCCATGATCTTAGTTTTCTGAATGTTGAGTTTTAAGCCAACTTTTCACTCTCCTCTTTCACCTTCATCAAGAGGCTCTTTAGTTCTTCTTAGCTTTCTGCCATAAGCGTGGTGTCATTTGTATATCTGAGGTTATTGATATTTCTCCCAACAATCTTGATTCCAGCTTGTGCTTCATCCAGGCCAGCATTTCTCATGCTGTGCTCTGCATATAAGTTAAATAAGCAGGGTGACGATAAACAGCCTTGACGTATTCCTTTCCTGATTTGGAACCAGTCTGTTGTTCCATGTCCAGTTCTAACTGTTGCTTCCTGACCTGCATACAGATTTCTCAAGAGGCAGGTGATGTGGTCCGGTATTCCCATCTCTTTAAGAATTTCCCACAGTTTGTTGTGATCCACACAGTCAAAGGCTTTGGCAAAGTCAATAAAGTAGAAGTAGATGTTTTTCTGGAACTCTTTTGCTTTTTTGATGATCTGACGGATGTTGGCAATTTGATCTCTGGTTCCTCTGCCTTTTCTAAAACCAGCTTGAACATCTGGAAGTTCACAGTTCATGTACTATTGAAGCCTGGCTCGGAGGATTTTGAGCATTACTTTGCAAGTGTGTGAGATGAGTGCAATTGTGCGGTAGTTTGAACATTCTTTGGCATTGCCTTTCTTTGGGACTGGAATGAAAACTGACCTCTTCCAGTCCTGAAGCCACTGCTGAGTTTTCCAAATTTCCTGGTATATTGAGTGCAGCACTTTCAGAGCATCATCTTTTAGGATTTGAAATAGCTCAACTGGAATTCTATCACATCCACTAGCTTAAAACTCTTGGAATGTCCTAAGTGACGACAGTGATAGGGTCTCATTTCTTATGTTAATGTGACATTTTTGAAAAGCACCTTAATGATGGAGGCTGGTTGCCAAAGGAGCCAACCACATGATTGGAGGGTTAGAACTTTCAGTGCCCCACCTCCACTCCCCACCCCATACTTCCAGGGTGGGGGCAAGGGGCTGAAGAGTGACTTCATTCACCAACAGCCAATGATTTACTCAATCATGCCTTTTTAATGAAACCTCCATAAAACCCCAAAGGTACAGGTTTCGGAGAGTTTCCAGGTTGGTGAACACGTGGAGGTGTGGGGAGAGTAGTTCAGCCCAGAGTGGAAATGGAAACTCTGCGCCGTTGCCCCACACTGTGCTTCACGCCTCTCTCCTCCATCTACCTGTTCCTGACTTATGATGTTCAGTTGCTTCAGTTGTGTCCAACTGTTTGAGACCCTATGGACTGTAGCCCACCAGGCTCTTCTGTCCACAGGATTTCCCAGGCAAGAACACTGGAGTGGGTTGCCATTTACTTCTCCAGGGGATCTTCCCAACCCAAGGATTGAACCCGAGTCTCCTGCATTTCAGGCATATTCTTTACCACTGAGCTACCTGGGAAGCCATTCCTGATTTATATCCTTTCATAATAAATAGGTTCAGTTCAGTTCGGTTCAGTTCAGTCGCTCAGTTGTGTCCAACTCTTTGCAACCTCATGGATTGCAGCATGCCAGGCCTCCCTGTCCATCACCAACTCCCAGAGTCTACTCAAACTCATGTCCATTGAGTCAGTGATGCCATCCAGCCATCTCATCCTCTGTCATCCCCTTCTCCTCCTGCAACCAATCCCTCCCAGTATCAGGGTCTTTTCCAATGAGTCAGCTCTTCACATGAGGTGGTCAAAGTATTGGAGTTTCAGCGTTAGCATCATTCCTTCCAAAGAAATCCCAGGGTTGATCTCCTTCAGAATGGACTGGTTGGATCTCCTTGCAGTCCAAGGGACTCTCAAGAGTCTTCTCCAACACCACAGTTCAAAGCATCAGTTCTTCGGCACTCAGCTTTCTTCACAGTCCAACTCTCACATCCATACATGAGGTTATCTAATAAGTAAGTTGTTTTTTCAGAGTTATGTGAGCAGCTCAAGCAAGTTACTCAAACCCAAGGAGGAGGACAATGACTCAAGTATGGCTCAGATGGTAAAGCATCTGTCTACAATGCGGGAGACCTGGGTTCGATCCCTGGGTTGGGAAGATTCCCTGGAGAAAGAAATGGCAACCCACTCCAGTATTCTTGCCTGGAAAATCCCATGGATGGAGAAGCCTGGTAGGCTACATCCATGGAATCGCAAAGAGTCGGACACAACTGAGTGACTTCACTTAAGGAGGAGGACATGGGAACCTCCAATCCACAGCCCTTTGGTCAGAAGCACAGGTGACAACTTGAACTTGTGAATGACATCTGAAGGAGGAGAGGTAGTCTTGTAGGACTGAGCCCTTAGCCTGTGGGATCTGATACTATCTCCAGGTAGACAATATTAGAATCCAGCTGACCTGTAGGAGACTCAGCTGGTGCTGAGAACTGATTGCTATGGGGGAAAACACACATTGGAATTGGTACCAGAATTGCAACTAACCCTCAATTTCTGGTAGATGTTCACAGTACTAGTTTAAATGGACTAACAGTAATCAAGTTGGGATCTAAAAGATGAAGGAAGCAGGACATAAAATTTAAGAAACTCAGGGGAATGGGGCATTAATAAATTAGAGGGCAAAGGTAACTTCCTCATAATTTTGTCTGTAATTGGGTCCACCTAAAGGAATCACTCTGCATATAAGTTAAATAAGCAGGGTGACAATATACAGCCTTGATGTACTCCTTTCCTGATTTGGAACCAGTCTGTTATTCCATGTCCAGTTCTAATTACTGCTTCTTGACCTGCATATGCAGAGTACATCATTCGAAGTGCCAGGCTGAATGAAGCACAAGCTGGAGTCAAGATTGCCGGGAAAAATATCAATAACCTCAAATATGCAGATGACACCATTCTTATGGCAGAAAGCTAAGAAGAACTAAAGAGCCTCTTGATGAAAGTGAAAGAGGGGAGTGAAAAAGTTGGCTTAAAACTCAACATTCAGAAAACTAAGATCATGGCATTCGGTCCCATCACTTCATGGCAAATAGATGGGGAAACAGTGGAAACAGTGGCAGACTTTATTTTTTGGGCTCCAAAATCACTGCAGATGGTGAGTACAGCCATGAAATTAAAAGACATTTGCTCCTTGGAAGAAAAGCTATGACCAACCTAGACAGTATATTAAAAAGCAAAGACATTACTTTGCCAACAAAAGTCTGTCTAGTCAAAGCTAAGCACTGAAGAATTGATGCTTTTGAACTGTGGTGTTGGAGAAGACTCTTGAGAATCCCTTGGACAGCAAGGAGATCCAACCAGTCAGTTGTAAAGGAAATCAGTCCTGAATATTCACCAAAAGGACTAATGCTCAAGCTAAAGCTCCAATACTTTGGCCACTTGACATGAAGAACTGACTCACTGGAAAAGATCCTGATGCTGGGAAAGATTGAAGGCAGGAGGATATGGGGATGACAGAAGATGAGATGGTTGGATGACATCACCGACTCTAGGGACATGAGTTTGAGTAAGTTCTGGGAGTTCGTGATGGACAGGGAAGCCTGGTGTGCTGCAGTCCATGGTGTCACAAAGAGTTGGACATGACTGAGCAGCTGAACTGAACTGAAAGGAATCACGTGGCCAATCTCTTTTAGAGGTCTTTGGTAACATGGTAACCCACTCCAGTACTCTTGCTTGGAAAATCCCATGGATGGAGGAGCCTGGTAGGCTATACAGTCCATGGGGTCACAAAGAGTCAGACATGACTGAGCGACTTCATTTTCTTTCACTTGGTAACGTGAGAAATCCCCTCACTACCATTGCCTAATTGTTCTAATAAATCTGCAAATGTTCCAATCATTACATAATATTTATGACTGGGCAGTGAGTTAAAAATATTCTTTGTCCTCACTGACCTTCTATTCATCCCACGCTACAAAATTCGAAGAAAACTTCAGATTATATTGTTTCCCAGCACTACACAAGTTTTAAGTGGAAATAACTGCATGGTGATTTTACAACAAGACAGTTCATCCTCAGCTGTCAATCCCTCCTATTCTGGATGAGGATAAGCCTGCTTGTGTTTCTGTAAAACAGCCTGCCTAAAGGTGCAGGATCAGAATCTTAAATATCTGTATGTATCAGATGTTCTGCCATTACCCATCCTGTTCCTCTCCCCCTTTCCACTTTGGTGCACACCAACCTAACCTCCAACCATCAGCACCTGCCTTCCTCTGCCCGAGAGTGCCCCTTTGGTCTCTGGGGCCTGCTTTGGCTGTCCCTGTGACATGCCACGGGGGCTTCCCAGGTGGCGCTAGTGGTAAAGAACCCTCTTGTCAATGCAGGAGACACAAGAGATGCAGGCTTGATCCCTGGGTTGGGAAGATCCCCTGGAGGGAGGGTACAGCAACCCACCCCAGTATTCTTGCCTCAAGAATCCCATGGACAGAGGAGCCTGGCGGGCTACAGTCCATGGGGTCACAAAGAGTTGGACAAGATTGCAGTGACTTAGCACGCACACGTGATGTGCCACAAGTGCCTGGGAATTCATTATTTCCCCCCACTTCAGCAGCAGCTGTCAAACGATGACTGACAGGAGTTGATGGAGGGGATAACTCTGATGTACATATCAGGTTACTGGATCCCTGTGTTTCCCATAGACATTAAGTCCCAGTCATTCCCATTTTTACTGGTTTGATAATATGCCTTATATTTTTGCTCTTCCATTTCTCACTTCCCTGCTCCCTTGCTAGCATTCCCTTCACTTTGTCCAAAAAACTATTTACATGCAAATCTGTTGTCTCTGAGTCAGCTTCCAGAAGAAGTCAAACAAAGACAGTATGCAATTTTGCATTTATCAAAATTAATAGAATGTCTATGAAAGTCCTGGTACAGCTTGGAACAAAGCAACTTCTTGACAGACTGTGGATGGATCCAGAGTCTCCAATGTGACTGCCAGATAACTCTAGAGACAGTATCTAAATCTCAAAGCAAAATTCAGTGTAATCTGGAGTGTAAACAATATGTGCCACATAGCATTTTCTGGAAGAAGGAAGAACTACGAGATGCAGAGTGAAATTCAACAGTAATACAAAATCATGATTCTAAAATGGCTGGAAATCATTGTCTGCAAGAGGGCCCCATGACATCTTTCAATCTGGCTGTCACTGGAGCTACTTAAGATGTCAGAGAAGTTGGCAATAAATTACTTGTTCATCAATGGTGAAAAAAAAAAAAAAAACGTAGCTGCCAATCTGTAAAACCACATATTCTTGAAATGGGAAGAAAAGATGGCACTGGATAGAAACCCAGTAAACAGCAGCTGCCCAGTGAGAACAGCAAAGCTGTGTGTGAGCTCATAGGCCCTGGATTTATTTGCTTTGACATTTTTAAAAGGAAATTTAATTGGATTATGTCTCCTTCTAGCTTAAAATTTTCTACTGTAGTACTGGCCACCAGATGCATGCGGGAAAAAGATCAGGAGCCAATTAAATTCCACGCTTCACTGAAACAAGGTTATTTTTATTCCTCCCAAATGTAAGGCTGCTAGAGTCATGTTAGTGATTTCACTCTATTACTCCCTCTTTGCTCAATAAAAAAAAAAAAAGGATGCTATTTATCTATGAATTTGTAGAAAAATCCAGTGCTGTATGGAACTGAAATTGCTCCTTTCTTGGATTTTCTTTCTTCTACTAGGTTGACATGACCTCAGAAATAATCAAATTAAGTTGATAGAAATCATAAAAACAATTAAATTTCAGTAAATTAAATTGAAATTAATTTGAGGAAGAAATTTTGCAAATACTTGCTAAGATAATCAAGAGCATTCTGATGACAAGGGAAATCTCATATATAAAACCAGGAGACTTGTTTATGTTTCTATCCATTTCTGTCTTTACTATACTGCCAATATTTCACAACTGCATTTCTTTGCCCTACACCAAGCTCCAGTAGTTTTCAATTGTGTGAGTGAGGCTAAAAGTTGTTACTTTTAAACAAGAAAACCTTTCCTTGAAATTGCATTACAGGGCAAGTAAAGTTTTCAAGGAGACATGATTTTTTTTTAGTTTTAGTGATAAGCTTATTTATACAATTGAAGTAGACATCACCAAACCTTTTAAATGACAGTGGATTCTGGCAGTATTGTTCCCTACTAGGTCATTGCTTTGTGTTATGTAATCAGTATGTGTTTACCAGTTATTTTTTAAATCTAATGAGAATGACTGAAAGTGTTAGCTGCTCAATCATGTCTGACTCTTTGTGACCCCATGGACTGTACCCACCAAGCTCTTCTCTTCTGTCCATGGGGATTCTCTGAGCAAGAATACTGGAGTGGGTATCCATTCCCTTCTCCAGGGGATCTTCCCGTCCCAAGGATTGAACCTGGGTCTCCTGCGTTGCAGGCAGATTCTTTAACATTTGCACCACCAGGGAAGATCAGTGAGAAAGGTTAATAATCTTTTATTTCAACTGTTAAATTCAACCTGAAATATTAGACATAACTTTGCTTAAAGAGGTGGCACTAGCCCTTGACTATATAATCTAGACCTTTAGGAATGCCTTTGAGTCTTAGCTTCCTATCTATAAATTAGTAATGATACTTATTGCCACAATACGGTTGGGAAAATAAAATGCCACAGGGTATTCCACCCTCTAAATATCAAAAGATCTTCAAAAGGTGGGGTGTCCAAAGATAGATACCAAGGTGTACCCTACTGTTCCCTATTCTACAATACCAAGGCTATATATCATCCTGTCGTGGCAAGAGAAAACTTCAGAGCCAATTGCTAATGTTTCTGCAGTGCCAGCGCTCATAAAAAGAAGCCACATCCATTTTTTCTCAGAAGTGTCCAAAGATAAGATGCCAGTCACACAGTGTGAGTTATAAAGTTTATATGAGATCCGATTTAGCATTATTTTTTAAAATGTGACTTCTGAGATTAACCAGGCAGGCTCTAAACAGTGGGACCTCTTTTGCCAGTTTTACAGTTACCATCTGTGAGCAAGCACAATAGAATGGAATTGGGGTCTCTAGGCCGTGACAGCTCCAGGCAACATGCTGAGACCATAGATAGTCACACAATGGAGTGAGAATTAAATTACTCCAATGGCTGAGGTGGGAGCCAGGCAGAGGCCTGGCTAAGGCAGCTCCTGAGAAGCCAGGCTACAGGCCACACTCAGCAGCCCTGGTGGGTGACAATAAGTTTCCACCCATCCACACAGGGAAAGTTCTCACCAAATCAAAGCTGGGCTAGCTACTACCACGGTGCTCTCTGAAAATTCTGCTTTTTTGTTGTTGGTCCCCAGTTCTTTCAGCTGATGCTATGTGAGGATAACACATAGGTGAGTCTTACTGGAGTCAGAGGGATCAGTCCTGACATCCAGCAGACCAAGCTTCAGGAGCTGTTCGTCTGGACTTGGCCTTAAACATTGGCTGTGACGGTTGCTCACTAGAGCACAAGTCTTTACTCTGGTAACAGACTGTGCTGGCTCTTTCTCCATTTGTCCCCCAAGACCCATTTTCTGCCCTTCACACCAAGCTCTCTGCCCTGGGAGGCTGACCTCTGCAGACTGCACCACTTCTTGAGCTTTCTCATTCTCTACCTTCCGGGTGGGTCCAGCCAATGGGAAGCAGCGAGAGATAGGGGTATGGATTCTATTTCTTCTCTCCCTACCTGCTGCCACTGCTCTAGCACTTCTACTGGGCTCCAATAAGACCAGTCCCTCCCTGCTTCTCCAGACCTAGGGAGGGTAAAGGCTTCCCACTCCAGCTAGGCCCTGAGCACTTCACTGCCCGAATTGGTTCCCTTGACCCTACACACTCCTCTGTCAATAACCCCTGTATTAAATCCATACCCTGACTCCTCTATGAGAGCTGTGAGTCTCGAGCTAGAACCTCAGTGGTATAGGGACTCAGCCTGCTCTTTCCCCTGGCCAGGGCTGAAGGTTTTAGTTCAAGCCTGCTGACGGGCCCCCTCTGGTTGCTCAACAGTCCTAACCCCAGGATTCCCCAGCACTGTGCTCCCTGTTCTGGGGAGCCTCTCTGCTAGAGCTCCCTGATATGCTGCCCTTCTAATCCCTAGCCTTGTGTAGCAGACCACTCTCCTACTCAGCTTCTGGTTGGCTAAAGCTCATGGTCCTATTCCTCTTGTTTTGGTCTCTCACTGCTCCCATTCACTGCAGTTAATCAAGCTTGGGAAGGTGTCCCAAATCCCCACCCCTACCATCCACCCTATCCATTCATGCTGATGCAAACAGAACTGGTGCTGACTCTAGTACTGGGACCTGCCTAGCTTTCATCAGCTTCGCAGTCTCTTTTCATTTCTCAGTAAGATCCCCATTTCAGGGAAGACACCCTGTTAAGTGGACAATGATCAGCCCAAGAGTATAGTTACCCACCCAGGTTCCAAGTGGTAGCTGGTGCCAGTAACTTCTAGAGAGGTGTTCATGATACCTCTAGAACTTCAGCCAGAGCTGACTTGTCCAGCTCATACATTGGGGAAAGCATGCAGCTGCCCCACTGCTGGCCTCCACCAGGGCCACACTTCCACACAGGAGCTCAGCCTGCCATTCCTTGTTCTCAGCAGAACTTTAATCTGTCATGTCACAATCAAGGCTGCGTCACTTTCACAACCTGGTGGATCCTGTCCTAAAGTCCTACATTCAGTGTTTTGGCTACAGCAGACTCTCTAAGTATTGGCAATCCCCAAAGCTCTAAGTGAGAGGCTTTCTTTGCCTGAGTGGGCCCCACAGACCTATGCATCTGGTCCAACTACTTGAGCATAACCACTTCCTCTTCCATAACCATGGCATCTTCTAGCATGTCAGTTCCCTGCCACGGGTGAAAGCTCAGACAGTAACAGAAGAGCAGGTGCATGAAGAAGGCTGTGCTACAGGAGAGGCCCCCAGTTCATACCAAGAACAATCAAGAGTGGTTGGCTGCAAGACATGATCCATCTAGAATGCTCTTGGGTAAGGACTTGGTGGTCCAGCCTCTAGAAGACCCTTCAGGGGTTGCTTCAGCTACAGAGCTGTCTTGACTGCAAAGAGCCACGCTACCCTTTCTAACTAATTTCTAACTCATTTATGACTCACTGGAAAAGACCCTGATGCTAGGAAAGATTGAAGGCAGCAGGAGAAGGGGATGACAGAGGATGAGATGGTTGGATGGCATCACCGACTTGATGGACATGAGTTTGAGCAAGCTCTGGGAGTTGGTGATGGACAGGGAAGCCTGGTGTGCTGCAGTCCATGGAGTTGCAAAGAGTCGGACACGACTGAGTGACTGAACTTCACTTACCCTTTCTAAACCAATGCACAGGGATAAAGTCCAGGTCATTTTGGCCTAACTAATTCAGGATGGCTCTGAGAAGCCATTCTAGCTCCAGAGTTCCCAGTGGACCAGCAAAGGCTGCCTTTGGATCTGCATCAAAGCTCAATTCTCCCTCTGTGCACTCCAATGTCCCCCTCTCCCTCCCATAGGTATTGATACCAAGGACATTTCCAAATAAACATCCTGCACATAAAACTCCATCTGCTTCCTGGAGAAGCCAACCTGTGACACAGCTCTGACCCATTGTGTCTCAGGGCATTATTAGATATTAACATTTATGTACACTTGTATGGGTCAGGAGATACTACACTTTTCTTTTTTTCTTTTTATTTTTTTGATGCTACACTTTTCATGGCTCATTCTGTTGTCTGAACTATGCAATACTATGGTCAACCCATTCACAGTACATCTTTTCATATAGATTACAGACTCACTGGTAACATTCCCAGGCTATCTAATATCCTCTTTAATGAAATGATAACAAGCTTAGGAGTACCAGAGTGCTTCAGACTCTGCAGTTTAGTTAAATTCTCACTAAAGGTTAAATTGGTCAGGTGCCATTTTATATCTATGTTCTTCCTTTTATTTCTAAACTGGCTGAAAAAGAACGGCCCCTTCCAAATGTCTCCTGAAGACTAAACTGTTTCCAGGCTTGGTCCTCTGGGATGGTAAGAGATCCTAAGTGTAAAGTTCTTCTCACCATAAATGAGTTAACAACTGGAAGAGTCTACTTACTGCTGAAGCACAGGCCCTTTCTGATGCTACACGCCTGTTCTGTAGCTGTTCTAACTCTTACCTTTAAGGATAGAATCACTGATCTTAGCTTTCAAACTTGACAGCTCAGGGCCCAGCCTCCTGACTTCAGGACTTAAGACATTGCCATTTTACAAACAATAGTAACAGCCACCATGTAAGCTGTTACTGTGGGGTAGGTATTGTGATAACTGTCTCATGTCTACTGACATAAGCACTACTCTTACCTCCATTTTTGAGATGAGGAAACTTGAAAGGTTGACTCACTTACATGAAGTGACCCAGTTAGTCAATCATAGAGCTAAGGATTTGAGTTCAGCTTCCTATGATTCCAGACCTTCCGTTTTACACGCTCTCTCTAAAGAACCTGAGGCCCATTGCTCAATAACTATCCCTGCAGACAGAGTAGGTAAAAGATGAAATGGGGGGAGGGGTGGCTAAAGGGAAAGTAGATTTTTGGCTTTTGCACACTGACTCTCCTTCCAATGTAGGTGGTGATCCTTTTGCAGGTCCTTAGATCAATTTAATGGGTAAGGACTATATTCAAAAGAAAGAAAGAAGGTGGGGAGAAAGAAAGGAAATAGGGAGGAAGGAAAAGGATCATACATCATTGCATGTACTTAGAATAATACTGTTTCATGAAACGTTTGTTCTATTGTATATGTGCATGCTGGGTTACTATGGAAAAATGTCTTTCTTACTGTAGGTTGTAGTACCAAAAGGTAATTAAATTTCATTCAAACTCAATAGTCATCGGGAAAATGAAAATTAAAGCAATAAGATACTACATATTTTCAGAGGCAAAAATGTAAAAATAACGTGAATGCCTAGTGATAGAGAAATGGATGAATAAATTATTCCATACTCATACTACAGTACTAAAGAACGGCTTAGTGAAGTGAGTGAAGTTGCTCGGTCGTGTTCGACTCTTTGTAACCCTGTGGACGGTAGCCTACAAAGCTCCTCCATCCATTGGATTTTCCAAGCAAGAGTACTGGAGTTGGTGGCCATTTCCTTCTCCAGGGGATCTTCCCAACCCAGGGACTGAACCCGGCTCCCCCACATTGTAGGCAGATGCTTTACCGTCTGAGCCACCAGGGAAGTCTACACATATTAAACTAGAGAAATGTCCCATGGTGTACAATTAAGAAAAATACACAACAGATAAAATGCATGTGGTACAATTATATTTCTGTGCATTAAAATGATGAAACCCCAAAGCATAGGTAAACATTTGGGTGATGGATTGGGTAGAATAGAAAAGGAGAGAAGGAGAAAGTGAGGAGAAAAACAACAAAGGTAGTTGCTAACTAGCAAAAATAAGTATGTGTATCACTCAGGATCACAAAAGAAATAGAGGATATATGTGGACTGTGCAAATTGAGAAAAGCTTAATAAAATGACTATTTACAAAGTTGTGGGAAATGTTCAGGAAAACCAACAAGGGATCCTCCAGACCCTCAAGGAGCCATGACCACCACTTGAGGCTCAAGGGGCATGTGAGGGTGGTTGCAGCTACATGGAGAGAAACTCCAGACAGGTGCTGTGGACCTTGGAGGAGGAGGCAGTCAGGGAAGGAGATGACTTTTTTCTCTTCCCACCCTCCACTCTCCTGCTGGTGCATCCCAATGGCTCCCCCAACTGGAGGCCAGAGGGCTAGGGGACCCACTGATGAAGCTCACAAAGATCAGCTGCCTAGGACTCAGAGCAGGGTAGACGGGGCTGGAGCAAAGTCCCAATGGGACAAATGGATGCTATCCAACACAGAATATTGTAACATTAAATGAAACAGTAGAACATAAACTCTATCCATCATTGTTCCTTTTACATGTAAAAATTACATATTTGTGTGGCTAAGAAATTAAAAGAGACTTCTCTGGTGACTCAGATGATAAAGAATCTGCCTGTAATGCAGGAGATGCGGGTTCAATCCCTGGGTCAGGAAGATCCCCTGAAGGAGGAAATGGCAACCCCACTCCAGTTTGCTTGTCTGGAAAATTCCATGGAAAGAGGAGCCTGGCAGACTATAGTCCATGAGGTTGCAAAGAATCGGACACAAATGAGCAGTTAACACTTAAAATGTTACCAAATGACAGTATTAACTTGTTTTTGTGACAGTATCTTGAACTTTAGTGAATTAAACCCAGTATCTTCAATAATAATTATATTTAAATGATTTTTTCCTTTTTCACTCTTTGTGGTAAAACAGATTTGAGTTAAAATTCTCACTCTCCCATACATTGGCTGTTCTTCTAACTTTCTCATTTCTAAAATGGGAATGATAAAAGTATCTACCCTCAGAAAGTTGCTCTGAGGATTAAATGAGCAAATAGATTTTGAGGTATTAGAAGAGAGCTTGACACACAGTAAATGGTTTAAGTGTGTGCTGTTGCTATGGTGACGATGGATCATCAAAGAGCCTCTTAAGGGGTCTACTTGTCTCCTTGTCTTCTCTCTAATCTACTCACCACCCAGCCAGAGCAAGGGCCCTTTAAAGGGCATATCTAATCATGTCACTCT
This sequence comes from Capricornis sumatraensis, assembly GCF_032405125.1. Lineage (NCBI taxonomy): Eukaryota > Metazoa > Chordata > Mammalia > Artiodactyla > Bovidae > Capricornis > Capricornis sumatraensis. The sequence continues at coordinate 99,889,622 of NC_091092.1, read as the reverse complement.
CCTCCTGGACATTTGCTCATGGTCTCCAGACTTTGCAGGATGATATGCAAACCTCACCCATGAGGTTATCTCCAGCCTCATCCCTCTCCTCTCCTCCTCCTTTGTGCCTTCATCCCAGCCGCACCGATTCTTCCTGGTTCTGACCAAGAGTCATGCTGCCCCTTGCCCTGGAGCCTCTGTTGGGAAGGCCACTGGGCATACCATGCCACTCTTCCTATCTAACTCCTACTATTCATCATCAAAATTTCCAGTGTCACCTCCTCTAAGACTTCTTGTCCCCCTGACCCTCCTCAAGGTAGCAAAAATGACTGTCTCTAGACCCCAGGACACAGCACCAAAACTGCTGACAGTGGATACTTAAATGTGACTTGTCTGAGAATTAAATTCATAAATTAATGAGTTAAGTAATTATCCCCAAAGTCACTGAGCTAAGCAAGCAGCAGGGCCAGAATTCAAGCCCAGCTCTGTTTAACTCCAAAGGCCACCAGTGTTTCCCCATCATCTGGAGGTTCTAAGGCTGCCTGACACTCCAGAGGAGCTGCATGCCTGAGGGAACTCCCCAAGGGCACTAGACCAGTTCAGGCCAGAATGAGCTGGTCAGCAGAGACCGGGAGGAATAAATGCCTCCTTTCTGAGAGTATTGACCACATGACATTTGCTTTATCAAGGGACTTTCCCAAGAAAATCAATTTCTGGAGCATGTTAAAACATAAACAAACCGCCACCCACCCATCCACTCCTTAAAGACAATTGGTCCAGAGAGCTTAGAGAATTCAGACAATTCCATAATGTTGAGAGCATCATCTGATCACAAGAACTTTGTTTTCCCTAACCAAGCATTTTTCTACTGAATTTCTATTTCGAATTTGGCCCCACTAGAAAATATTCATCTCCATACAATACTGCTTCACCCAAGGCAAACCGGTGTGCACCGCCTCAGACACACTGGGGATTCTTGACATATGCACCACTGAGGTTTGCTCTTGTGGCTTATGATGATATTACCAGAATCCCCTGATAACAGTGTTTATATCTATTTATAACTGTAACCTATAATCCTATTTTCCATATAATTGGGTACAACTTAGGTTAAAAAACATTCAGCTGCATAAGAAAAATCACGCTTTTATACAGCAGATGTTCACTCAGCATGGAAAGTGAATTAGCCTTTAACACAAATACTCAGAAATACACAGTGCTCTTTCCAAAAGCACTGATGTTAATTTTCTACATTGAAAAATAATTTCAAGATAAAAGATGTTAAAAATGCAAGGGAGGTAGCTATGGCTTGTTTTTAAAACAGGTATTATTGTTAATTTTACCTCTTTAATGTACGATACCACTTCCAATTCAGGCACTGGATTCACTCTCCAGTTCAGGGCACAGAAAAATGACTTGTAATTTATTTGTTTTTCACTGTCTTCAAACCTAAAAATATAATTGTATGATTTGAGTCAATCTGTACAATTCAGGACCAAAATGTCAGCTTAAATCTACCATGAAAACGTAATATTAGAAGTGCTTCAATACTGATATTTTTCTTATTTCTTATTACTTTATATTTTGTTTTTAACGCTCCAGGCTGTAAACTCTTTGAGAGCAGAGACCTCACACATCTAATTCACCAAAGTATCCCCAGGACCTATGACCAACCTAGATAGCATATTAAAAAGCAGAGACATTCTTTGCTGACAAAGGTCCATCAAGTCAAAGCTATAGTTTTTCCAGTAGTCATGTATGGATGTGAGAGTTGGACCATAAGGAAGGCTGAGCGCTGAAGAACTGATGCTTTCAAATCGTGGTGTTGGAGAAGACTCTTGAGAGTCCCTTGGACTGAAAGGAGCTCAAACCAGTCAATCCTAAAGGAAATCAACCCTGAATATTCACTGGAAGGACTGATGCAGACTCCAATATTTGGCCACCTGATGGGAAGGGCTGACTCACTGGAAACAACTCTGAAGTTGGGAAAGATTGAAGGCAGGAGAAGAAGGGGGCAACAGAGGATGAGATGGTTGGATGGCATCACTGATTCCATGGACATAAGTTTGAGCAAACTCTGGGAGACGGTGAAGGACAGGAAAGCTTGCCGTGCTGCAGTCCATTGGGTTGCAAAGAGTCGGACACGAGTTAACAATAACGACAGTTCCATATATGTTATCATGGAAATATGTTAATAATATATTGTTGAGTGGAAAGGAGGTTATAAAATAGAATGCAGAGTTATGATCTCACTTTAGGTTTATATTTGTACAAAACAGCATTTAAAAAGTCCAGTAACAATACACAGAAGTATTAAGAACAGCTATCTTTGGCAGAGAGATTATAATTGTTGCTTTTTCTTTAAACTTTCTGTATTATTTGAATTCTTTTAAATTTATAATCAGGAAAACTTATGTCCATTTTCATTTTGAAAATTAAAAAAAAAACACAAATGATTAACCTGCATTATAAAGTTATAGGTCAAAAATAACTAATCTAGTTGTCTACTATTTCCTAATTATAGACATTGTCATAAGTTTATTCTTAACCATAATAGAGTTTTGGCCATTAAGACCTCAAATTTTCAAGGCAATTGCTACAATGTCCCCAACACAAAGTTCTTATTATTGTAATACCTCAATGTTATCTATTCTGAATTTGACCATGTTCTGCCAATTTCTAAGGCTAAATATATACTGGTTATGTAACATGATTTTTGGAAGAAAAAAAAAAAACAAAGGTAGTCACTAAGGCATTGTTCCAAGCACCCTGCTCCAGGTTCCTGCCCTTCTCTCAGCACCTCTAACTCAACATGCTTCCCCTCCCCCCTGCTCCCAACCAGCAAGTGAGGTGTGCAAGTTACTATTGCAGGGATGAACAGAGGATAATTAACTATAAGAAAACTCAGTGATAACAGAAGCAAGAAAAAAATAACTCATAATCAGTCAAAAGGCTTTTTTTCTAAGCATTAAGAAAAGAATAGGTCACATTTATAAACTAACAAAAATTAGCAGCAATAAATGAAATGTTACATGATGAAGTTACATAGACTCATCAACCTAAACAAAGTAAAATAAACAGAGAGATCAGAAGAGGGGAAAGGGAATTCAGTCATTTTTTGTGTGTACATTTTCTTTGGCAAAGGATTCTGGGAGACAGCTCCAACATGCTGCCCCCTACCACTGTTTATTCTGTGAATTCTGGCTCACTCGTCATTTGAACGCCTTGAAAGGACATGACCTGTTTATGGAATAGTTTGTAGCCAAAATGCAGGACCATTATGTCTTTTATTTGCTTGTTTTGGAGGAGATGAACTAAAACTCAATCAATGAAAGATGTTTTGTGAGAAGCTTTCCTTTAGCATGGTACCTCGAAGAAAAGTATTCCCTAATACTCTGAGTAGGAGCTGAGATCAGAGAATGAGATCACGGAGTGCCTTTGACTTTCATACTAAGGACAGCTAAGAGCCACTGGAGTACATTGTGCAGAACAGTTATGAGATCTCTGTTATATTTTCTGAAGATCACACTAGTTGATATATTGCAGGTACAATGTAGGGGCAAGGCCACAGTGGCAAGGGTGCTTAGCAGTCTTCTGCAGTTATCTGGGCAAGAGGTAATGGCAGCCTTGATGACAGTGGAGAGCAGTGAGGAACGCTAAAGCCTGAATATATTTTGAGTGTAGGATTCCTGACAGATTTTATAGTGTATAGGGGAGGTGAGGGGGAGAATGAATAGGAATGGATTCAGGACAACTTCCAGGGTTTTGCTTGAGCAACTGGAGTTTGGTTTTGGATGTGTTACATTTTGATGGGAAGTGAGCAGTTGGGTATATGAGTCTGAAGTTCAGGGAATAGGTTTGAGTTAGAGATCAAAATGTGGCAGTCATTAGCATACAGATTGTATTTAAAGCCACCAGCCTGGAACACTGAATGAGATCACCAGTGAAAGAAGTTTCTCTGTCTGTTCCTACAATACAGAATCTAACTGTTGCTAAATTCCCATCACATCATGACAGGAGGCATGAATTGAGTCCTAGAGGTTTCAGAAGTATAATGTCCCAGTGATTTGGAAACCAGTCAAAAGACTATGAAACAGATTTAGAATCAGGTCTGACTTCACCTCTCATATACAGTCCACTAACCAGTTCTGTAGGCTCTAACACCTAAGCATGTCACAAGTCTATTTTTCTACATTTTTTCTATTCTAATAAGCCACCATCATCTCTGACCTGGGTTACAGGTATAGCATTTGTATCATGGTCTTGCTGCTTCTACTCTTACATCCTCCACCAGAATGGTCTTTCTAAAACACAGATTGGATTAGTTACTTCCTCTGACAACTCTACAGTGACTTTCCAATCCACTTAGAACACAAGCTGAACTCCTTACCACGGTTTATAAAACCACATATAATCTGGTCCCCCGCTGACTTCTCTGATCTCATCTGAAATCTCTCTCCCTCTTCACCATCTTCCAGGTACACTTGCTTTCTTCATGCTCTCTGATCATACCAAGACTGTTCCCAGCAATGCAAGGCATTTGCATGTTCTGGACCCTTTGTCTGGAAAGTCTCCATTCAAATGTTACTTCCTTAGAAAGGCTTTCCTGCTTCCACTTATTTAACTGAGTCCCCATGCCTAAGTCAGTCTATATTTGCTCCATATGATGGCACTGGATGGTACAGGAAAACTTCTGGAAGTCACCACTGAAGTCCTATTATCAGACTTCCTTACCAATCTGTCTGATATTTGCCTGTGATCACTTGTCAACCCTGGGCCCCTAGCACTTTTCCCTGCCCAACTCATGATAATGTCTGACTCAACACAATCTAACCATTCACCCATCTCAAAAGATATTTGGGAAGCTATTCTTGACTCAAATAATATTCAGGAAGGATCAAATGGTATTAATCAAAGAATACATACACAGCTTAATAATGATGTCTAAAACCTTTTTGAGGAAAAATATTTGAAAGATTTAATCTTTCCAAAGTCCAAAGCCAGGCCTCAGGAAAGAGCTGAGCTAACGTGATAAAATGGGCTTCCCTGATGGCTCAGTTGGTAAAGAATCTCCCTGCAGTGCAGGAAGTCCCAGTTTGATTCCTCAGTCAGAAAGATCCACTAGAGAGGGGATAGGCTACCTACTCCAGTATTCTTGGGCTTCCCTGGTGGCTCAGCTGGTAAAGAATCCACCTGCAATGTGAGAGACCTGGGTTCCATCCCTGGGTTGGGAAGGATCCCCTGGAGAAGGGAACGGCGACCCAATCCAGTATTCTGGCCTGGAGAATTCCATGGACTATATAGTCCGTGGGGTCACAAAGAGTCTGACATGACTGAGTGAGTTTCCCTTCACTTCACTTCAACGTGATAAAACAGCTCAGTTGATAAAGAATCTGCCTGCAATGCGAGAGACCTGGGTTCCATCCCTGGGTTGGGAAGGATCCCCTGGAGAAGGGAACGGCGACCCAATCCAGTATTCTGGCCTGGAGAATTCCATGGACTATATAGTCTGTGGGGTCGCAAAGTCGGACACGACTGAGTGAATTTCCCTTCACTTCACTTCAATGTGATAAAACAACTCAGCTGGTAAAGAATCTGCCTGCAATGCAGGAGACCCCAGTTTGATTCCTGGGTCAGGAAGATCCCCTGGAGAAGGGATAGGCTACCCACTCTAGTATTCTTGGGCTTCCCTGGCAGCCCAGATGGGAAAGAATCCACCTGCAATGTGGGAGACCTGGATTCGATCTCTGGGTTGGGAAGGTCCCCTGGAGGAGGGCATGGCAACCTACTTCGGTATTCTTGCCTGGAGAATCCTCATGGACAGAGGAGCCTGGTGGGCTATAGTCAGACACAACTGAGCGACTAAGCACAATGTGGTAAAATACTCCAAGTTTCTCTTTTCAGTTTTGTCTGTGAGGATTTCACTGGAGGTGGGAATCCCCCCAAAAGAAGCAAGACAGAAAAAGAACAAAGAATCTTTCAATGAAAAAGGATAAAACTATGCAATGCTTCCTAGGAGAACCCTTTCCTCTTGGGAAGTGAGTAGGATGGCAGTAAATCACAATGGGTCACTCACAAGTACTTATCTCCTTTTTCCACCAAAATCTCACCCAATGACAATAGAGAAATAAAAGCAGGTAGTTTCCTGCAATGACAAAGATAGCTGGCGGGAAAAAGGCAACAGTGAATAAGAAATTTCAAACTCTTTTGCAAGATGGAAATCAGACTGGGATAACTGACTTGGCACAGCGGAGGAAAGGAAGCTGAACTCCAAATGTCTGTGGCAGAGACAGGGAGGGCACTTAAGAGATTAGGCAATGTGGCCTACAAAACTGCTGAGAGGCTCAGCAATTGTAGACTCCAGGTGCCAATAAAGGCAGGGATAAGGTGCTGTGCTTAGTTGCTCAGTCGTGTCCAATTCCTTGTAACCCTGTGGACTGCAGCCTGCCAGGCTCCTCTATCCATGGGGATTCTCCAGGCAAGAATACTGGAGTGGGTTGCCATGCCCTCCTCCAGGGGATCTTCCCGACCCAGGGATCAAACCCAGGTCTCTTGCATTGCAGGTAGATTCTTCACTGACTGAGCCACCAGGGAAGCCCAGGGATAAGGTGGTGGTGGTTTAGTCACTAAGTTGTGCCTGACTCTTGTGACCCCATGGAATGTAGCGTGCCAGGCTCCTCCGTCCATGGGATTCTTCAGGCAAGTATATTGGAGTGGGTTGCCATTTCCTTCTCCAGGGGATCTTCCTGACCCAGGAATCAAACCTAGGTCTCCTGCATTGCAGGCAGACTCTTTACTGATTGAGGGAAGCCCCAGGGATAAGGTGGGGTACTAAAAACAAGGACTGTTTGAAAGCCTGAAAACAGCAAGAGCAGCTGGACCCTCAAGAATCTGTCCTTGTACACTGGACTCTTCACTGTAGGGGATTGGGGCTTGTTTTCCAGAGAAATTCAACTAAAGAAGCTCTAGTCTTGGGTAGATGAAGCACAATGGAGGGTTAAGAAGAACATTACCCACTGAACTTGGGTCTCTCAGACCCCTTCCTTCCCCTTTCCTGTTTTCAGAACATCAGTGGCTATGCTTAATTTCTCCTCCTTTTCCTTAACCCACTTCCCTCCTAACCCTGCGGGAGAAGATAGGATTCTTCTCTTGATGCTCTGAGTCGCCCTGAGAGATCTCCAGATTGTGGTTTCTGAGGATTCCTTAATGAAAATGCAGGCTAGGAGATGACTCATACAGTAAAACCCACTAATCAAGAAGACCCACCCCCAAAAGCTTCCAACATTAAGGACAGAAGTCAAAGCAGCAACAGGGAAAAAAAGCTATCAGGGGACAAAGAAAATTCAGGTAGCAGAGGGAAAGATGTGACATAAGAAGATATGTTACACCCATGAAGAAAGAACAGAAGACTACAAAAAAGGAACCAAAAGTGTGCTCTTGGAATAAAAAATATGATAGTAGTAAAAAGATGCATTAGAAAGGGTGGAATGTAAAGTTGAGGAAACCCCTTGGTAAGGACATCCTAATGACAAAGAAAAACTTAATCCAGATTCAAGAGAGCCAAAATCTTAGTGATAGGAGTTCTCACAAGACAAAAACAAAAAAGGACGGGAGGAAATAATTTAAAAATTAATGGAAAATTTCTCTGAGCCAAAGGACAGTCTCCAGGCTGGAAGGGCCCATAAACTGTTAAGCACAATCTATATATAGGCGTGCGCCACACACACACACACCCAACAAGGCCCCATCGTGAATTTCCAGAACATCAGGAATAAAGACATGATTCTAAGAGCATCTAGAAAGAACACCAGTAATGGGAATCAATATTATACTAAATTCTCAAGCATCATAACAGGAAATTAGTACTAGTATCTAAAAATGAGAAATCCAGAAATAGCAGAATGTACATGCTATTTTAAGTTCTGCAGAAACAACTAGAAAGACTGAAAGGCTGTTTCTTGAGAATGGGTCTGGGAGGTGGGGAGAGATGTGGCTGGAAACTGCTCTTGTCAGAGTAAGTTTTTTTAGAATGATTTATTTTCTTTACTATAAGCATGTATCTGTTAGGCATAAATGAAAATATAAGAAGTGTGAAAAGCAGATGAGAGACAGTATAGAGTGCTTTCCCAGGTGGTCAATTCATGCATCAGACTTGGAAAGGCAGGAGCACCCTCATTTGGGGCACACTGATAAGGGAATCATCTCCCAGTCTTTCTCCCAGCTCCAAAACTCAGCACAGAGCTTCCTCGCCTGCACCACTGACAGTGTGAGATTTTTCACACCTCCATTTGCTACTATACCCTATATCTACTATATGCTACTGTCAGATGAGGTTGTCAGAGAGACAAGAATAGGATACAAAGGAGCACTCCAGGTTGGAGCAGAAGGAGACAAGGAGGAGCAGTTTAGAGTTGGACACAGGCTCAACTCTTAGGGAGTAAGGACAAGTAGGGCAATTTCCCCTGAATATTATCTCCCCAGCAGTCCTCCCTGTCTCCTGACCACTGCAGGTCATCATTCACCAAATCCTATCCATCCTTTCAAAATATTTTGGGAAAGCCTATGAGTCATATAGAAGACAGATCTCTCTTACTTCAGGGTCACGCTGTGCTTCTGTTAAAAAATGTGAGCATCCTCTTTCTCCACCTGAATCCACTACTTCTCTCCTTGCCAAACAACATTTGACTCTTGCTAAGACTCTGATTCACAGTCAAAGGATGAAGATTTGCCACTCTGCAGGAAATTCCTTTGAAAAGACTGTGAAGGCAATTCCAAAGAAGAACTTTGTATGGCGACATTGTTGGAATGAGTGCACAGCCTTCCAGGGTGACTGCCCTAAAGGGTAACGCTAATTCTGGCTTTTAAGTGTGCCTAAGCTTGTTAAAAAGTCAGCCTGCTTACTTTAAAGTCCTAGCTCACAGTGCTGAAGTGTTTTCCTAAAGCCTCCATAAATTCTTCTTTCCCTTTGATACTTAGGCAAGCCACCATTTCCTTCCCTACACAAACTAAAGGACATGTTTGTGGAAGAAGAGGGAGGGGAAAGCCGTTTCTCTGGTTCCCCTCTCTATCATAATGACCTCCAAGTAGGCTTCCTGATGCCTTGCTAGGTGGGAGTTCTCAGAAGTGAGTCTAATGTGTCATTTGACGGGTGCTCTTGTTCCCACCTCCCAAAAATGATGAATGGCTTACAAACCACAGCAGCCATCCATCTCCTTGCCGTGGGGAATAATACTGATATGCTTTATTTCCCCCATCTGTGGAGGTAATAGGTGCAGCAGCAGCTGTATTCTGTGCCAGAGTAATGTGGGTTCCCCTCTGCCACAGAGACCATCTCATAACTTAGGGGAAGAGGGCTGGCGGCATGGCCAGGGCTGAAAGGGAGCGAGGGTAGTGAAGACACATGTTTGACTCACTTGCTTGGGTTTGGTTTCAGTTCATTACCTGACAAACCCCAGGGTGCACACTGAAACATCTGGTGGGAGTCTTAAAGACCAGACACTTGAGGGGAAAAAATGTGGAACTCTGGGCCGCTGTTGCCAGTTGGTCACAACTTAGGAGCTGGCAAGATGGCACTGCCAGGGTGCCAGTGAGTTAAGTTCCATGATCTCAAATCACCAGGCTTCTAAATTCCAATTGTGATCCCAGCACAGATCTCCTTAGGGACCAAATCGCCTTATATTTGAAACAGGAGAAACCATCTGTGTGTATGGTCAGGGTAGAGGGTGAGAGAGAAGAGAGGGAGAAGAGATGAACAGGGAAAGAAGGGGGTTTCTCTCTCAAAACTTCCCAGGGCACCGAACACTTTGCAATATGAGCAAGCACAGGGTTCCACCCCTGCCCCTCAGCTTCGTGGCCAGGTAGTGTTGGTGAAATTACTTAAGCCCCAACCACACCTCTGCAAGGGGAACAGGGGGAGAGGCTGGGTAGAACATAATGAGATGATTTGAAAGCCCTGTTAACTTTTTCCATTTTAACTAATACTTCTGGATGAGGCACCAGCTCTCCTGGGAGGCCAGTCCTAAGGCATTCTGTGGAACCCAAAGCCAACTGTAAAAGACTAGCTTGGGGCAGAGCTGCTGGGGAAAGAGTCACACCTGACTTCTAAGTCCTGCTTTGGAAGGCCACAGTCAGGGGAGGAGGGTGCCTCTTCACTCCCCAGGCCCACCAGGAACAGAGAACAGAATGACCTCAAAATTCTCCCCATGTCTTATGGTTTGAGAACCAGAATTTCTTGCTTATTAGTTCTGAGGAAACCTTAACACCCAATGAAGGCTCAGTGGGGTTTATTCCATTTACAGGGATCACTTGGGCAGAAGGTAGTAGGGTTGGACTTCAGAGGCAGCTCTGATAGGTATAAAGCCCACGTGTTTCTCCCCCCTGCCCAGTGTAATAGCATGGGACACATCTCTGGGACTGCAGGGTTGAATGAGATATCGTCTCTACTCCTAGGGCCTGAGATAGAAACAAAGGTTGAGGGTATCTTAGGGGGCTGTTATTCTAATTCCATCTGGGGCTGAAGTACATTTATTCAGTGAGACAGCCTCCTCAAGAAAAGAGGTATCATGCCTACCATCAGCGAAAATGTAACTTTAAATGTGCTCAAGGATTTACAAAATATTCCAGGGCCCTAGGCACTGTTTCAGTACAGAGTGTCCCTCCTATTATGGGTAATAGCTATCACTACATCAAACACTTACATCTGATGTTCTGTGCATTAGTGAAATGACTGTTTGGTAAGGAAGGTGACCTCATACCGGCTGCGTATGCATGTTAGTCGCTCAAGTGCATCAGACTCTTTGTGACCCCATGGACTGTAGCCCGCCAGGCTCCTCTGTCCATGGGATTCTCCCCGCAAGAATACTGGAGTGGGGAGCCATTCCCTTCTCCAGGAGATCTTCCTGACCCAGGGATAGAACCCAGGTCTCCTGCATTGAAGGCGGACTCTTGACCGTCATACCGGTTTCCACAGCACAAACTGATGGGGGCTGGGGTAACCAGATGTGAAAAGATTTTGAAGTCCTGATTCCAGCATGAGTTGTGCTAATAAGGAAAAGACCTAACTGAATCAGAAGAAAAATAGAAATGGAGTAGAAGGGAAATCTTAGTACCCAAATGCAGGGTCAGGAGAAATATATAAGTAACAATCCCCGGGTGATAGAAATCATCGGAATCTTTAGCCATATAGTTTTTCATCTCCTGATCTGAATTCATAGGGGCTCTACACCTGCTCACCAGCTGCCCAGCTCCATCCCAAGGCAGGTAAAAATGCCCCTGGGCAGAGTGTGTGCTGAACCAAGTCAACAAACTCTGGGCCTGTCTCCCATGGGAGACTGTAGACGTCAGAGGGGCTCTGGTTTAGCATGCCACAGGAGGGCTGTGCAGAAAGAGAGTCTGGTCAAGGCTCTGGAAAGCCCTGTGGAGTCTGTGGGGAACAATAAGAATGCAGAATATAAATGTAAGCTGCAGGCTGATGGGTCCGTTAGGAATTAGGGCCGTCTTTGAAAGGAATCTGCGGAGATGATGCAAAACATCAAGCATGTGACCCAAATCGTGGCAGGGCATATTGGAGGGAGAGGGGAATGGGAATGAGACATTTTCTAATCTGATTAGCCTGAAGTTTCCCCTGAGTGTGGAGAAGGGTCAGTGCACAATTAGAGGCAAAGTTAGACTGAACATGGTCTGCTTAGTGGCTCAGAGGGATGACCTCCTTGGAGCTAAGCTGGGGCTCAGAGGCGGATGTGATCTGAGACTGAGCCGGCTTCACGGCAAGTTGGGGAATCATCTTTCTGCCTTTCATGTCAAATCATCAAGGCAAAGACAAAACAGTCTGCTGAGAGGATGAGAGGATGATGACTTGGTGGCCTCAGTGCTGGATAAGAACCATCTAGGTCCCCCAGAGGCCAGGCTCCCACATTACTGGACTTTCCAGGACAACTCATCCCGAGGCCATCAAGAGATAATTTAATAAACATCCGCAGCTTCCTGACTAGAAGACAGCTTAATGTGTGAAAGGCATTCAGATCCAACTGTTTAAAAACAAGGCTTCCTCTATGTAGGAGGACACAGGTCTCTTCCAGTTCATTTCTAAGTCAGAGCGTGTGGTCTATGGTGTCTGATGAACACATAGTCTCCAATAAGGACTCAGTACCAGATGCTATGGCACTGGGGAATTTATGTATGTTATCTCAATTTGCCCCAAGAACCACGAGGAAGCAGGTATTGTTATCTCATTCTAGAGGTATGGAATCTGAGGTTCAGGCAGGTCAAAAAACTTGCACAAGATTACACAGCTAGCAAGTAGATTCAAAGAATACAGGAGACAAGGTAAGGGGTAAAATTGTCAAGCTGTGATAACCTGCTGCTTATTTTTAGGCAGTAAATCAAACAGGTTAGAAGTAGGTCTCGGTATCTGAGTGGATCAGATGTCTACTCACAAATCTTCATTACAAGGTAAGAGACAAAAAAGAAAAAAAAAAAAGAAAGAAAGAAACATAAATAGTGTGTGAGAATCCTTAGCAGGAGATAATCACACCAGCCAACCAAATCCAAGAGGGCTTCATGGATACAGTGCTATGCAAAACAGGTCTCAAATGAAGAACAAGCTTTCAGCAGGTGAAGAAAACTCAAAGCTAGTTCCTACTGAAGAAACAGCAAGAGAAAAGGCAAAAAAAGTGGGAAGGTAGGAGGTATACAAGCTAAATGGGCCATTTGGCTGGACTACTGGGAATGGGAAGAGGAGCTTTGAGAATGTGGTAACTGTGGAAAAACCAGACTCCTAAGCCTGCACTTCATCTCAAGCCCTTTACACCAGGATGGCCTATTTATCCCTCATACTGCTGCTAGAAAATAAAAGCAAATAGAGCTGAAAGTCTAGAAGACAACCCCAGGTTATCCAATGCACACACACACACAGCCACCTAGATTGGCCTCTTCTTGATCTGCTCCTGATACTAGGAGCAGAAGGACCCTAGCTCTCCCATGTGGGATTTAGTTTTTGTCTGCTTCCTTTTTTTTTTCTTTTTTTTCTGTCTCAGATGACGACTGCCCACTCCAGCCCCTGCTTGAGAATAATGCTCTAATGACAACCCTAAGCCCCACAATGGAGAAGGCGGAAGAGGAGCTCAGAGCTGAGGAAGCTGGTCATTCCTTAGAGAACAAAGAAATGGTACAGAAGGCTTGTGAGTAGAAGAGTGACACTAGGATATTCTTGCTCTTAGAAGGTACTTAGCTGCTAGATGTAAAGATGGATTTAAAAATTTAGAGGCTGGTGGAAGACAGGCCAATGTGGGGGCCCTGCAACAGTCAAGAAGAAAAGTAGGTCAGAACAAGAGTGGAGGTGGTGGGAATAGAGGGGAGAGGGAAGATGCAGGCAGTAGAAGTAGGAGGCAGAACAGGCAGGACATTCTAATCTACTGGCTATTTGTAGATAATAATTCAAAATGGTAAGAAGCAGAAGATGTGCATTTTAAAGGTTCAGAGGTTAAGTCACAGTTCTTCTTCTAGACTATGTGACTTTGGGCAAAATCTTATCTCTCTAGACCTCAGCATCCTCATGTAAGATAGGAGGATAAGAGCTCTGACCTCACCAGGCTATTCTCACAAAGTCAATGAGATAATGTACTCAAAGCAATGATAACAATGCCTCGAACACAGCCCCAAATGTCAGCATTATCAAGATAAGTCAGACAGAGGAGGGGCTGGTGTCATGCCATGGGAAGCATAAAAGATGACCAGAGTCTGGATGGCTAGGAGGGTGGTGCCAGGCAGTCAAAAAGTCAGGTTTGGTACAAGAAGAGAGGTGATTTAGAAAGCAGTTCACTGTGCTTTCCTTTGGCAACATCCTAACCTCTGCACCTGACATCTAGCACTCTTGCTCTGTGCTAATAACACGAGGTCCTCTAATTGCATGTCTTTAGCCATTAGAAACTACTGTTCTGAAAAACCTGTCTTAAATTTTAGATCTAAGACTCTCACAACCAAAGAAGCAGTTCATTTTCATTTTGTCCCATGAATCTGTGTGCACTTAAGTGCATCTTCATGTTAAAAAGTTCTAACGATAATTCATTAGAGGCTCTGTGACATTCACAATCATGACTAAGTTTTCCTTCTGTAACAATTAAATGGAGATGTGTCATGAGTGAAACAATACTGAGGTAAAGGGTAAATCAAGGGCAGTTAAAGGCAGATGTAAAACCAGGAACTGTCTCCAAAACAAAAACATGCAGGACATGGTCCATGAGCATGGAGATCTCACCTACCTGGAGAGTAAGGATTCTAGAAGATCTGCATTCAAAGGTAATCTGGAGGACTTGCACAGCCTTTTGATGTCTTTGCTGGGTAACACTTTTTTCCTGCATTAAAACACAGTCAATGAGCTTTTCTATACTTCATGTCTCTTGAGTAATAATTACATGCTAAAGGAAAGAAAACATAGATGTGTCCTAAAAGCGTGCGCATGGAAATAAATATGAAAGCTGGTACTGGAATCATGGTAAGGAAAAACAGTCATATTGCATTTCACCAGCTTGTTTCCATTTCAGAAGTCACTAGATTCTGTCCTTACAAAGGCCGTTCCATCAAGATTCAGATTCTTGGTTGGTGATAGTACAGCCTGTTAAGGCTGCAGCCACGAGTGTTGCTCTAAGTAATCGATCTACATTCTTGACCACTAGTCAAAAATGGTTCTGATATTTGAAAACATCTCTTAATTTGACAGGCATCTAGAGCCTCCATCACAAGTATTATATGACCAGAGGGTGTTTTTCTAGTCTTTTCCTTGGACCCAAATCATATAACCTAGAAGCCCCAACTGGGACCTTAACATTCACCTATTTTTTTTTTCCTCCAGAGCAGCCCAACAGTCATTTTCCCTAGCCTGCTGGGGCACAGAAATGCTTGTCTAATGTCCTCACCCTGCCAGTGTTCTTCCAGGCATCAGGCAAAATTAGAACTAACAGGAAAGAAAGTGGGCTTCTTTCTTAGCAATAGGTTATAAAATGGTAAGAGAATCTTTATGTCTAGAATTGGAACTTGTTGGATCTGGAAGAACCTCAGAGTTGTCTCATCAACTAGCCCCCTTTTTCCCAACAGGTATTCCTTTAATGAAAGAGGGTTACACTTCTCACCCTGGAGAGGGGTACCACCAGGCTGGAAGGCAAGGCCAGAGTCATACAAAGCTCAGGTAACATGTCTTCCAGGAGGCTCAGAGAAGCTTAAAGATTCAAGGAAGAATACCATTTTTATAGCAACTCAACAAGGGTGTATTATGGATTAGGAGATAAAAAAGATCCCTAGTAAGATAAACTGGGGGCATTCCCAGTAGCACTAGTGGCAAAGAACTCGCCTGTGAATTCAGGAGACACAGGTAGGATCCCTGAGGAAATGGCAATCCAGCTCCAGTATTCTTGCCTGGAGACTCCCACAGACAGAGGAGCCTGGCGGGCTACAGTCCATGGGGGTGTGGCAGAGAGCTTGACATGACTTAATGACTACAACAATAACAAATTAAGAAAAACCATGGGTCCTTCTAAGATATTTAGGGTACAGACTTTAGGTTTGGGGATGAAGGAAGTAGTAATGGGGTAAAGAGATGACAGTGGTCTGAAGTAACAAAACCAGTGGCTAGAGTTAGACCTCAGATTTTCTAACTCCAGATGACTATGCTCCCCCACCACTATATCAGATCCGTGGGTAAGATGAACACCAAAATCTACTAAGATGGGGCTCTAGTCATTTGTAACAATGACTGAATAAAGTTCAAAGGCAAACATGAGAAATGTATTAGAAATACATTATTCAGAGTGTCATTATTTTTGAGAAGAAATAATTTCAAAGAGATTTTATAGAAAGTTTACTTGCAAATCCCCTGTCTGGTATATTATAAAACTCATATTTATAAATCCCACTTATTAATAAAATAGTGTAAAGAGATGCCATCTCAGAATTAAATCTTCTAACACTGATTTACTGTTTCAATTGAAAGCTTCTAGAAACCAATTAGAAAATGCAAAGGGGCCATCCTATTCTTTTGAAGACACAGAACTTCCCCTATTCCATCCACAAGCAAAGTTCACCATCCATCACTATGAAATATGTGTACCCAGATAATCTCCAAAAATGATTTAAGGTGGCTTTGCTACCTAGTGGAGTATGAGGAGACATGCCAATTTTCTTTTTGCCCTTTTTGATACCATACAAATTCCTTCATTACTCAGCTTCACAGAAACATAAATGATTTCTTAGAATCAATAAAATAAAAGCTTACTTTTCCCGATCTTGGTATACACACATAGCAACGAGTCTCTCAAAATTCTCAAAACCATTTTTCTTGAGTTGTTCATGGGCCTGTGCAACTAGGACATTCCTATGTGGACACAGGTCCTCAGGCACCCGGTAACGACGTGCAATGGTTATAACTTCTTGGTCTGTGAGTTTCCCGACAGGTAGAGTCATCATTATTTCTCTGTTTAAAAAAAATGGGAAAACACTCAAGAAATTATATCTAAGATTATTTTACCTTTCTATTAAAAACACACACAAATCCCATTTTACAAAACTTTACCAACGGCCTACAGACAGGTTTTTTTTTTTTAATTTAATTTATCTACTATGAGCAACCAGGAAGGTACTTATGCTAGAATGGAAAACTATAAGCACAGCAGCTTATAAATAAAATGGCACCCTGCCCAGAGTCAAACTTCTATCAGATATTAGCCTACAACCAGGAAGTAAATTCTTAAAGTCCTTGAATGGTCAAAAATTCTGGGACTAAATACATGAGTTCATTCAATGCCTATTAATCTTACTTTACACAAAACAGTAACAGACTTGGGGTTCTGATTTCCCAGGGTATGAAGCTTATAAATCAGTAAGTTAGAAAGATGTTTTGGAGATGGGGAAAGTGATTAAGCATATTTCTGTGGTAAAAAGTAAAAACTGACACATCCTACCCATGAGTGGAGAAAGAAATGGCAACTCACTCCAATACTCTTGCCTGGGAAATCCCATGGACAGAGGAGCCTAGCGGGCTACAGTCCAAGGGGTCGCAAGAGTCAGACATGACTGAGTGACTAAACCACCACCATCACCTCCTACCCGTGAGAGAAAAAAGTAAAAACAGCTATGTAAAGGTACAGTTATCTGAATCTTTAGAAGGCAAATGGCATTGATATCATTTGGCAGAGTAGTTCAGTTCAGTTTAGTTCGGTTGCTCAGTATTGTTTGACTCTTCGCAACCCCATGGATTGTAGCACATCAGGCCTCCCTGTCCATCACCAACTCCCTAGTTCACTCAAACTCCTGTCCATTAAGTCAGTGATGCCATCCAACCATCTTATCCTCTGTTGTCCCCTTCTCCTCCCGCCTTCAATCTTTCCCAGCATCAGACTCTTTTCAAATGAGTCAGTTCTTCGCATCAGGTGGCCAAAGTATTGGAGTTTCAGCTTCAACATTAGTCCTTCCAATGAATACCCAGGACTGATATCCTTTAGGATGGACTGGCGGGATCTCCTTGCAGTTCAAGGGACTCTCAAGAGTTTTCTCCAACACTACAGTTCAAAAGGGTCAATTCTTTGGTGCTCAGCTTTCTTTATAGTCCAACTTTCTCATCCATACATGACCATGGGAAAAACCATAGCCTTGACTAGATGGACCTTTGTTGACAAAGTAATGTCTCTGCTTTTTAATATGCTGTCTAGGTTGGTCATAACTTTTCTTCCAAGGAACAAGCATCTGTTAATTTCATGGCTGTAGTCACCATCTGCAATGATTTTGGAGCCCCAAAAATAAAGTCTGTCACTATTTCCACTGTTTCCCCATCTAATTGCCATGAAGTGATGGGACCAGAGAATAGCAAGAAGAGATAAGAAAGCCTTCTTCAGTGATCAATGCAAAGAAATAGAGGAAAACAATAGAATGGGAAAGACTAGAGATCTCTTCAAGAAAATTAGAGATACCAAGGGAACATTTTATGCAAAGATGGGTTCAATAAAGGACAGAAATGGCAGAGACCTAACAGAAGCAGATGATATTAAGAACAGGTGGCAAGAATACACAGAAGAACTGTACAAAAAAGAGCTTCATGACCCAGATAATCATGATGGTGTGATCACTCACCTAGAGCCAGACATCCTGGAATGTGAAATCAAGTGGGCCTTAGGAAGAATCACTATGAACAAAGCTAGTGGAGGTGATGGCATTCCAGTGGAGCTATTTCAAATCCTGAAAGATGATGCTGTGAAAGTGCTGCACTCAATATGCCAGCAAATTTGGAAAGCTCAGCAGTGGCCACAGGACTGGAAAAGGTCAGTTTTCATTCCAATCCCAAAGAAAGGCAATGCCAAAGAATGCTCAAACTACCACACAATTGCACTCATCTCACACGCTAGTAAAGTAATGCTTAAAATTCTCAAAGCCAGGCTTCAGCAATACATGAACCACGAACTTCCAGATGTTCAAGCTGGTTTTAGAAAAGGCAGAGGAACCAGAGATCAAATTGCCAACATCCACCAGATCATCAAAAAAGCAAGAGAGTTCCAAGAAAACATCTATTTCTGCTTTATTTACTAGGCCAAAGCCTTTGACTGTGTGGATCACAATAAACTGTGGAAAATTCTGAAAGAGATGGGAACACCAGACCAGCCCACCTGCCTCTTGAGAAATCTGTATGCAGGTCAGGAAGCAACAGTTAGAACTGGACATGGAACAATAGATTGGTCCCAAATAGGAAAAGGAATACATCAAGGCTGTATATTGTCACCCTGCTTATTGAACTTATATGCAGAGTACATCACTTCATGGCAAATAGATGGGGAAACAGTGGAAACAGTGGCTGACTTTATTTTTCTGGGCTCCAAAATCACTGCAGATGGTGACTGAAGCCATGAAATTAAAATATGCTTACTCCTTGGAAGGAAAGTTATGACCAACCTAGACAGCATATTAAAAAGCAGAGACATTACTTTGTCAACAAAGGTCCATCTAGTCAAGGCTATGGTTTTTCCAGTGGTCATGTATGGATGTGAGAGTTGGACTATAAAGAAAGCTGAGAGCCGAAGAATTGACCCTTTTGAACTGTGGTGTTGGAGAAGACTCTTGAGACTCTCTTGGACTGAAAAGAGATCCAATCAGTCCATCCTAAAGGAGATCAGTTCTGGGTGTTCTTTGGAAGGACTGATGTTGAAGTTGAAACTCCAATATTTTGGCCACCTGATGTGAAGAGCTGACTCACTGGAAAAGACCCTGATGCTGGGAGGGATTGGTGGTAGGAGGAGAAGGGGACAACAGAGGATGAGGTGGTTGGATGGCATCACTGACTCAATGGGCATGGGTTTAGGTAGACTCTGTGAGTTGGTGATGGCGTGCTGTGGTTCATAGGGTCGCAAAGAGTCAGACACGACTGAGCGACTGAACTGAACTGATGGGACCAGATGCCTATCACGTGATGGGACCATGATCTTAGTTTTCTGAATGTTGAGCTTTAAGCCAACTTTTTCACTCTCCTCTTTCACTTTCATTAACAGGCTTCTTAGTTCCTCTTCACTTTCTGCCATAAGGGTGGTGTCATCTGCATATCTGAGGTTATTGATATTTCTCCTGGAAATCTTGATTCCAGCTTGTGCTTCATCCAGCCCAGCGTTTCTCATGATGTACTCTGCATGTAAGTTAAATAAGCAGGGTGACAATATCCAGCCTTGTCACACTCCTTTCCCATTTGCAACCAGTCTGTTGTTCCATGTCCAGTTCTAACTGTGGCTTCCTGACCTGCATACAGGTTTCTCAAGAAGCAGGTCAGGAGGTCTGGTATTCCCATCTCTTTAAGAATTTCCCACAATTTGTGGTGATCCACACAGTGAAAGGCTTTGGCATAGTCAGTAGAACAGAAATAGATGTTTTGGTAGAGCAAAAAGAAAACAAATGACAACATATTCACATGAGACCTCAGAGCCTAACAAATTGGCTGACATATTTTCAGTACATTCTCTACGGGAAAGCCATAAACCATGTACCAGGCATTAGAACGAACTTCAATGAAGTGGTTAAAATGCAAACTGTTATGGTACTTAACCAAGGAAGCTTCCATCATCTAAAAAAATCCACTTACTGGAAATATTGGCTTGGCCAAAAAGTTCGTTTGGGTTTTCAATAACATCTTCTTGGAAAGCCTGAAAACACTTTTTGGCCAACCCAATAATTCAGTTTCCAAGAAGTCCAAATAAATGAGGGAATACAAGATTTTATTTATTCTGCTATAGACATGTGTCATGTCTTTTGTAATAATGGCTTTTAGTTCTTTTATGTATTTCTTGTCATTTTCACTATCATTTAACAAATCTACAGGTTCTTCTGGTCAGGAATTTCCTAAGATAGACGGTAGGAAATCCCACAGCTATGATGTTAACCTACCTAAAGAACTATATTTCACCTACATCCACTTATTAGAATCTCTGGGTTTTTTATTTCACTTTGCTTGTATCTTTTTAACGGGAAATGAAGACCAAATA
The DNA here is from genome assembly GCF_032405125.1 of Capricornis sumatraensis. Taxonomy (NCBI): domain Eukaryota; kingdom Metazoa; phylum Chordata; class Mammalia; order Artiodactyla; family Bovidae; genus Capricornis; species Capricornis sumatraensis. The sequence goes on along the minus strand of NC_091092.1, from coordinate 99,869,142 downwards.
ACCAAGAGGACCCCATCATTGTAGCAAGCCAGTTTGGGTTAGACCATCAACCAGTAACATTGGCCAGGGGCTCAGCAATCAGGAATAACATTATAGATGTTTTGGCACTTATCCTTCCAGTCATTTTTCTGTCAATATATATGTACTGGTATCCTTAGTTTCATTGGGATCATACAACATTGATCAACATAGCATGGACATCTTTCATACCCATAAATGCCAATCAACAGCCTACTTTTCACAGTTGCATGGTGTTCCATTTCGTTCATTTGTCACAACTGGTCATTCCATGACCAGTGTTGTAAATGAATGAGGGGCTTTCCTTGGAGTGGTTTCACCTCAATATCTCTTAACAATAGAATGGGAAAGACTAGAGATGTCTTCAAGAAAATTGGAGAAAACAAGGGAATATTTCATGTAAAGATGGGCACAAAAAAAGATAGAGGTTATAAGGACCTAACAGAAGCAGAAGAAATTAAGAAGAGATGGCAAGAATACATGGTAGAACTGTACAAAAAAGGTCTTACTGACCTGGATAACCACGATGGCATGGTGACTCACCTAGAGCCAGACATCCCAGAGCATGAAGTCAAGTGGGCTTGAGGAAGCATCACTACGGAGCAAGCTAGTGGAGGTTATGGAATTGCAGCTGAACTATTTCAAATCCTAAAAGATGATGTTGTTAAAGTGCTGCACTCAGTATGCCAGGAAATTTGGAAAACTCAGCAGTGGCCACAGGACTGGAAAAGGTCGGTTTTTATTCCAATTCCAAAGAATGGCAATGCCAAAGAATTTTCAAACTATCATACAATTGCCCTCACATCATATGCTAGTAAGGCTATGCTCAAAATCCTTCAAGCTAGGCTTTAGCAGTATGTGAACTAAGAAATTCCAGATGTACAAGCTGGGTTTAGAAAAGACAGATGAACCAGAGATCAAATTGCCAACATTTGCTGGATCACAGAGAAAGCAAGGGAATTCTAGAAAAACGTCTACTTCTGCTTCATTGACTACGTTAAAGTCTTTGACTGTGTGGATCACAACAACCTGTGGAAAATTCTTAAAGAGATGGGAATACCAGACCACCTTACCTACCTCCTGAGAAATCTGTATGCAGGAGAAGCAACAGCTAGAACTGGACATGGAACAATGGACTGGTTCCAAATAGGGAAAGGAGTATGTCAAGGCTATATATCATTACCCTGCTTATTTAACTTATATGCAGAGTACATCATGCAAAATGCCTGGCTGGATGACTCACAAACTGGAATCAAGATCTCTGGGAGAAATATCAATAGCCTCACATATGCAGATGATACCACCTTTATGGCAGAAAGCCAAGAGGAACTAAAGAGCCTCTTGATGAGGGTGACGGAGGACAGTGAAAATGCTGGCTTAAAACTCAACATTCAAAAAACTAAGATCATGGCATCTGGTCCCACCACTCCATGGTAAATAGAAGGGAGAAAAAAAGGAAGCAGTGACAGATTTTATTTTCTTGGGCTCCAAAATCACTGCAGACGGTGACTGCAGCCATGAAATTAAAAGACGCATGCTCCTTGGAAGGAAAGCTATGACCAACCTAGACAACATATTAAAAAGCAGAGACATTACCTTGCCACACAGGTCCATATAGTCAAAGCTATGGTTTTTCCAGTAGTCATGTAAGGATGTGAGAGTTGGACAATAAGGAAGGCTGAGTGCTGAAGAACTGATGTTTTCGAATTGATAGTGGAGAAGATTCTTGAGAGTCCCTTGGATTGCAAGATCAAGCCAGTCAATCCTAAGGGAAATCAACACTGAATATTCATTGGAGGGACTGATGCTGAAGCTCCAACAGTTTGCCCACCCGATGCAAAGAGCCGACTCATTTGAAAAGATCCTAATGCTGGGTAAGATTGAGGGCAGGGAGAGAAGGGGTTAACAGGGGATGAGATGGCTGGATAGCATCACTGATTCAATACAGATGAGTTTGAGTAAACTCAGGGAGACATTGAAGGAAAGGCATGTACAGGACTGTAACCTGGTGTGCTACACAGTCCATGGGGTCGCAAACAGTCAAGATACAACTTAGCTACTGAACAACAAATACCTATACATAAAATGTCTGTTTTTTGAATTTTTATAATAATCAAATATTACTTTCATTGAAAAAAAAAAACCTATTTGAAATCTTTTTCCTTTTGTGGGTAGAAAATGACATGAAGAAGTGGCACGCTCCTAAGAATGAGGGAACAGAGCATGTGCAGCAATAACTAGAAACTTTCCACGCACCTTTAACTAAAACTACTCTAGCCTGACCAGGTCATAAAAGTTTATTTTCCTTTTCATTGGATAAACTGAAATTATCCTGGCCTCACTGCAGTGAAACTTTATATTTGCTGGGTTTCTGTCTCCCTGGGTTATAAACAGCTTGGTACTCCATTGCTTTTCTTGTCTCCATGTGAGGATTCCAAACAAGCTGCCCCCGACTTAAAACTGCCTTCAGTCGTGCAAGACACCAGGGGCCCCTGAGCAGCTGCCCCAGTAGCCGCTGCACCCACATGAGCCAGGTCCTGGCATCAGGGATCCCATCCAGGCAGTGCAAGCCTTGTCATGCTAAGGTTTTGCTCTGTTTATCACATGTAGCACCCCACCCTGTCAAATGTTAATGGGCTTCACCAAGAATGAAGAATCTTTTCAAAACTTACACATTCCGTTTCTTTTTACTATGGTGAAATACACATAACACAAAATTTACCATTCGTGGCATTTACTGCATTCATAATGTCGTGCAACCACCATGTCTATTTGTTTCAAAATATTTTCATCACCACAAAGAAGCAATCACTCCAGTTTCTTCCTCCCCTCAACCCCAGTCTCTCTCTGCCTGATCATCACTAATCTGCTTTCTTTCTCTGCAGACTACCAATCTGGATACTTCATATAAATGGAGTCATGCAGTATGGTTTCTTGTGTCTGCTTTTGCTCATTTATCATAGTGTTTTCATGTTCATACATGTTGCAGCAGGTATCAGTACTTCGTTCCTTTTTATGGCTGAATACTAGTCCATTGTACAAATGTACCACATTTTGCTTATCTATTCATGCATCAGTGGATATCTGAGTTGTTTCCCCCTTTGGGTTATGGTAAATAGTGCTGCTACAAGTTTTAGTTTGAACATCTGTTTTCAATTCTTTAGGTATTTTTACCTATGAGTAGAATCACTGGGTCATATAGTAATTTTATGTTTAAAATTGAGGATCCATCAAACTGCTTTCTGCATACTCCACTTTTGCAAGCCACAGTCATAAAAGTGAAGGTCCAACTTCCATCAGATACACCCCTTTCTCACTTAAACCTTCAAGTTGTGCTAGTGGCTCAGTCATGTCAACTCTTTGTGACCCCATGGACTGCAGCCCACCAGGCTCCTCTGTCCATGGGATTTCCCAGGCAAGAATATTGGAGTGGGTTGCCATTTCCTCAAATATCATCTGAGAGCAAAGCCTTATCTTGGTACTTCCTGGCCCATCATTTAAGAAAAATAAAAATGCACTTTAAAAAGAAGCTGGAATTGTATTGATCTAGAAGGCAATGGCACCCCACTCCGGTACTCTTGCCTGGAAAATCCCATGGACGGAGGAGCCTGGTGGGCTGCAGTCCATGGGGTCGCGAAGAGTCGGACACGACTGAGCAACTTCACTTTCACTTTTCACTTTCATGCATTGGAGAAGGAAATGGCAACCCACTCCAGTGTTCTTGCCTGGAGAATCCCAGGGATGGGGGAGCCTGGTGGGCTGCCGTCTATGGGGTCGCACGGAGTCAGACACGACTGAAGCGACTTAGCAGCAGCAGCAGCAGTATTCTGTGATTACTGTTGTTCATCTTAGAGACTGAAGTGGCAATCACCTTTGCCTTTACTCTACACTGCACTATGCTCCTGGCACTAATATTTTATACAGATTATCACAGTATTTAGTTAATCTTATAAAGGATGCTGCCATGATTTTCTCTCCATTTTTGTAATTAAAGCCTAAAAAAAAAAAAAAAGCCAAACTGCTCTAGGGTATTGATGTTAACTAGGCAGAATTTAACATGAAATGCTAAACAGTTTTACAAGACATAATTTCATTAAAGTCATCCAGTCATAATGGTGAATCAAATCTTCATTTTAAAGCTCTGAATCTAAGGGTATTTTGTTACATATTGAATTGTTAAAGTCTAAGCAATGTCTTTCAAACAACAAAAAATAAAGAATCAGTTTCAATGTAAACAAGGGCTTAAGAGACGAAGTTTTGTGTCCTAAGGCTTATAAGAAAATCTAGTTGAGCCTAAATTAAACCAAGAAGCAATTTTAATGACAATTGTTTAGCACCCTTTATCATCTCCTTCAATTTGATATTCAACAAATAAAATGTGTTTCAGTTTCTCTAATCAGAAGCCTGGCACAGCTGCTCACATCCTACATTGCTTCAGGTATTCTGTTACTTATGGGCCCAAGCTGCCTATAGTGAGCAGAAAACCCTGCCTTCCCATAACTTACGTTCCAGCCAGGCACATGATTGGACTAGTGTGCTGCCAGACAGCAGAGAGTAGTAGAGACAGCTGGTAGAATATGTGTCAGTAGAAGAAGAAATGGAAAGATAGATCAAATGGGGCCAGTACAAATGTCTGACCAGATTTTGCTACCAGCCTAACTACAGTTCAAAAGCATTTACAAAGTTCTTCAGTCTCACGGGGGCACAAAGCCATTACATTCAGCCATGTTGGCTGGGTACTGCCCACCTCCAGGGAGAACCTTGATACACTTATGGTATAAATGGTGTCCCCTGGAGTTGTATGACATGGTGGCCTCACCAGAGAAGCCGAAGAACTCCAGACAAAAGGGGGACAAAAAGGTCACCACAAGTGGGAGGTAGTGTGGTTCAGAGGGAAAAATGTGAGCTTAGTAAGCTCACACCTAGTAAGCACTTTATATTAAATAGTTCTCTGAACAAATGAAAAATGAGGGTTAAGTTAGCAAAGTATGAAAAGCATTTAGCTTTCTACAGCACTATGTTGTTTTAGTTGCTAAGTCATGTCCAACTCTTTTGCAATCTCATGGCTTATAGCTCGCCAGGCTCCTCTGACCATGGGATTTTCCAGGCAAGGATACTGGAGTGGGTTGCCATTTCCTTCTCTACTATAGAACTATATGAATGCTCAATAAATGATAGCAATTTTTATTATTCTCATCATCTCACAATAGAGACAGTTTCATGTTGCATTAAACTGGAAGAGTTACTTCCTTTAAGCAAGTTCATCTTGGAAAAATGTGAAATGTCTTTGATGGGTGAAATCTTAGAATTTGTCACAGAATATAAAGGGAAGATGGCACACTTGTTTTAAATAGTCAAATTCAGGATTTAAGTCTGAAGTGATAAAGCAATAAGCTCCAGGTGTGCCTCCCTTTATATAATTGAATATATTTGAGAAGCTGCACAAATGCTTAATTCTTAGAATTCAAATTACATGTTCCCTTCTACTCTCTATTACATTTAAAGATGCTCTATCTTCATCTTGGTTATTTTTAATTGGCAATGGCACCGAACACCTTAGTTTCAAATTCCTTTAATTTCTGTCAAGTTGTTAATAACAAGCAAGCACACTGAACTCTGAAATAAGTTCTTTGGAAACTAAAGAACCTTTTGACAGTATAATAATTACTGCCAAATTTCTCTGCTTTGTAAACTGGTTTTTTGATGTATTTTCTCAAAGAGAAGTATATCTGCATTGAAAATCATTGACCTTGTTTTCTCATTCCAAATAAATGTAAGCAGCTTTTAGCTTTCTATTACTGCTCTAATCTTTATTTCACATCAAGTTCTATGGCTTTTCCTGTTTTGACATGCAGTGGAATGTACATGATAATTTTGATTTATTTAGTTTGAAATCCAGTATGTCTTGGTGCACTCGACTTTGGGGCTATTTAAGTGTAGCCAAACAAAACGAAATCTTCTCACGCAGTTAACAGTAATTGCTATATATTATTTAAAATATTCTTCAAAGAGGTACAATTTTAGAAAAGCTCATCTAGAATTCTGCTACAATTTGGTACAATATGCATTTAAGTAAATGCTTAATTGCATTTCAGGATTTAGGCCTGAAGTGATAAAACTTTTAACCACTGTTAAAAGACACAGTGGGTTTTTTTGTTTTTTAAATCAGGTCAAGATTTTTTTGTAGAAGCAAATGGATGATGGTGGTTCACTTGAGATTTGGGTCGATACAAATGAATACGCCTTTCATTTACAAGCAAAGTGATTTGTTTTCTACCATTTCCTTTTCGTTAGCACCCATCTTGTGTTCAGGGATTATTTGTCTCCAAGCAAACCTCACTTGAAGCTTCCCTGGTGGCTCAGTCAGCAAAGAATCCAGCTACACAGTTCAGGAGACCTGGGTTTGCTTCCCTGGAGAAGGAAATGGCAACCCACTCCAGTATTCCTGCCTGGGAAACCCCATAGACAGAGGATCCTGAAGGGCTACAGTCCATGGGGTCATAAGAGTTGAACTCGACTTAGTGACTAAACCACCGTCACCAACAAACCTTGTTTGGCCTTTTTTTAAAAACAAAAACAAAAACAAAAACAAAAACAAAACCTCTTTCTCATTGGTTGCCAGATGAGATGCTTTAGAGGCCATACTAATCCCTGTGACAATTAGTGGACCTTAATGGAAGGCAGCCTCATATAAGCCGACAGCTATTTACTGGTTACATGATCAGCTGAACACAAGACCAGATTTGTGCCCTCCAGTACTTCACTTCCCAATTCAAGACTTACTCATGTTAAAACATAGCAAACAAAATAGAATCAGATTCTTAATTCTTTCTGGGCATACACTTTAAAATATAAAATTTCTTGGCTTTACTCCATTATAAAAGGAACACATTTCTAAATATAGAGAATTTGAATAACATATAAAAGGAAGAAAGAAAAATCATAAACACTCACACCATACAAATATAATCAAGTAATCATTCTGGTATATTTCCTCATTCTGGTATATTTCCTCTTTTCTATGCATGAGTATCTGTCTTTTTTTCTTAACAGTTGTGAACATATTTTATAGTCTGACTTTTTTCCCTTTAACTAGTACACTTATTATCACTTATTTTTCTGAAACCAAAATGCTAATCCATTCTTCTATTATTGGGTATTTTGTGGGCTTTTCTCAAAATTTTACATAAATAATGTCATAATGCACATATTTATGCAGAAACATCTGTCTGTATTTAAAATTATTTCTGTTAGTATCCCAGAAGTAAAATTAGGTGGACAAAAGAAAAACACATTTAAAGGATCTTGATACATGGTGTTAACTTACTTTTACCATTCCACCAGCCACAAGAGAGGGGCCATAGCAATAGATATTACCCTTTTTAAAGGGGTTTCCTAATTCATCAGGTAAAAATGATGTCTTGTTTTAATCAACAATGATTTAAGTACTAATAAACTTAAATATGTCTTATTTGCTTGTAAATTATGTTTCTTCTCTAGCATTCTGTCAGCACGTGTCCCTTACCTACGTATTCATTCATTCAACACACACTCAGTAAGTCCTTACTCCATGTCAGGCCACATCAACAGATAGAGAATAAGAGAAGAATGGACTAGATTTGAGCCCTAACCCTCAAGGCCTGCACCCTAGAGTAAATCACAGACCAAAAGCAAAGCCAAATCAACAAAGTAGAAAAGGGGCTCTAATAAAGATATGTCCAGTTCAGAAAAAGTACCCCTCATCCAGTCTGGCATGTATACACCTCAAGGGGAAAATCTAGGAAGGATCCATAGCAGAGGTGGCAACAGAGCCACCTTTCTGCAGATGAAAGACAACTTGCTAGTCAGAAAGGTAGGGTGGGGAGGGGAATGAGGTTGGGAGGAATGGGGAAAAAAACCATATCCTCAAGATATTGGGTTGGCCAAAGAGTTAGTTTGGATTTTTCCATACAATTTTATAGAAGAACCTGAATGAAATTTTTGGCCAACCCAGTTCAAGGAGAGCAAGAGGATGGTACATTTTAGGACCTGTACAAAATACTAAGAATAGGAGCTATCATTTATCACGTGCTTAGTGTACACCAGACATTGATCTAACTGCTTCACACCAGGCTCCTCCATCCACGGAATTTTCCAGGCAAGAGTACTGGAGTGGGGTGCCATTGCCTTCTCCATTTAACTCCATAACAGCCCTTTAAGTAGGAACATTGGTTATCCCCATTTTATAGATGAAGAACTAAAGTCCAGAGAGCTCAAGCAAATGGCTGAAGGGCGTATAGCTAGTATGTGGTAGAGCCAAGATTTGAACCCAGGATGGTCAGGATTCTTAGGATGACTGGAACACTGGGAAATGGAACAAGAGATAAATTAGAGAAATGGCAGGTGGGGCCCAATCATGAAAGGTACACATGGGGTGTCTGGGTTTTCTTCCACAGGTGAAGGGAATCTCCTGAAGTGTTTATAAGCAAAGGAACACTATGAATAGAGTTGCATGTCACAGCACTCAGGAAGCAATGAGAGCAGAGGCATGCCAGTGAGGGCTGCTGGCCAGAGGAAACACGGTAAGAGGATGAGCTGAAAAGCATCCACTAGGGTTGGGTATGCTTGGCTGAGGATGGGACCTAGGTCTCTCTTTTTGTCCAATGTCTGAGAAACACGGACATCCTATCCCCTTGGACAGCAGATGGGACATCTTTTCTACTAAGGTGAGAAAGGAGGAATGCAGAGTGCTGGATACAGGGATGTGGGGGAGGTTTGTATCTCAGGACCTCTACACTGTCTGTAAACTTGGAGATGAGGTTTTCTGTGGTGAGTGGGAGGGAAACAGTGAGGTTAGGAACTTAAGAGTGAGAAAATGTGAAACATTCACTGTGGAGAATGGGAAAAGGCATAACTACGCCTTGATCCATCCTTAACTGCTTGTTCATCTGTAATTGCCCAGTGATTCATCAACTGTCCAATTTGTCATCTCTGCCTTCGATTTCTTGGTCCCAAATGATCCTTTCTCTTTGGCTTATAGACATGTTCATGTCTCCTGCATCTTTAAAACAAACGGCAAAACCTAGTCATTAATCTTTTAGCCAGCTAAGCCATCCCAGTGGCATCTACCAGCCAGGCAGAACCAGGCTCCCACAGCAGCCTCAGGACAGCAAGGAGCCACAGCAGTGGTGGTGGGTAGTGATCTGACCACCCTCTCTGGACAAGTCACCTTCCTGGGGCTCCTGGACAACTAAAGGGGAAGTGAAAGGGAAGAGGCCTCAAAAAGACTATATTGATCATTCCTGATAATATGGCCCATGGGAGCTCAAGAATTAAATGGGAAAATAAAAGAAAGGTGATCATATGCCAGCCTCAAGAAGATGGAATGTGTCATAACGGCTCCAGGGGTGATCAGAGAGTTCACATTTACAGTGGAGGCTTCTCCCAGGACTCCCCACCACCCCACGCATCTTCTTGTTTTATATTTTCACTTTGTTATGTATTATTGCCATTACCTTTTATTGCTACTTGTCTTTTGCCATAAAGACTATACTAGGTTTGCTCTTAGGTTCTGCAATTTTTTTCCTAAAAAGGAACACTGTGTCCTATGCTTGACTTTGTTTCTTAGTGATAGATTTTTAAATAAAATGATATATCAAATTCAAAAAATATAAAAAGTTATATAATGAATCTCCTCACCACCTCAAGCCCCAATCCCACTCCTCAGAATTCTTTTTCACTCATCTTTATTTGACATATAAATGAGAAAATTATATATATTTAAAGTGTACAATGTGATGATTTGATATACATAAGTACACTGTGAGATTATTATTAGATTCTGCAAGTCTATTTGGAATTTAATCTCGGTTAAGTTGAAGTTACCCTAAAATATTTTAAATTTATAACTACCTGATTTTCAAAGATAAACTTGAAATATGATTTTACTCTCAAGATGAAATATGAGGAATTTAGCCCTTAGATTTTTCCCAGCTCTATTTGGCTATTTTTATCTGTGGTATAAACCATGTCATCTTCCATTTTAATTTTTCTAACAATATTCATGTCTTGAAGCAACGTTTTATCCTTGAATTTAGCTGAGTAACCGTGTGTGTGTTTGTGTGTGTGCGTATGAAACCTGTTTAGTGTTCAGTGCTGTTCCAATCTTTCAAGATAAGATGCTCTCCTTGAGTTCTTAATTCTTATTTTCTATTCATCTTTTGGAGCTGTTTATTAAAGTAATATAGTACTTTGAGTGATGTATTAAAGAGACTATATTATAGTCTGTTTTTTTTTTTTGAAGATTTGAAAACATTTCTATTGTCTCTATGTACAAAAAAAAAAACTTATCTCCAATTTGTTTACTCTCAAAGCACTGAAGACTTGATCCATTTTCTCCTCGCATTACTTAAGCCATTTAGGTCACTGGTCCTGCTGCTGCTGGGTGGTATTTTCAAGCTTTATTTTGTGTATGTTTTGCTTTGATGCTCCTTATAAGATTGTTTCTTCATATACGACCTTTAACTTTTTACCAAGGTATCCCTTTTTCATATATTTTGTTTGGAACAGAGTGAAATCTCTCAATTTCCAAACATATTTTTTTTTCACTTGGAAAAGGATTTTCCTTTAAAAACTGTCATTGATTATTACTGTACTTCCAGTTGTTCAGTTCCCTTTCTACCTCCATTACTGCTCTCTTCTTTCTTACCATTTTAATCTTCTTGACTTGCTCCGTTGGAGGGCTATTTCTAAAGATAGTTCTCTGAGTCTTCTGCAGTATCCAGTCTCCTTTTAGTGCCTCCTGTTTAATGTTTAATTCAGAAAATATGTGTTTTGTCCATTTTAATACAACTCTTTCCCTATTTTGGTCTGTGTGCTTCTCAAAATGGTCTGCTCTTGCTAAGACCATCAAACATCTGGTTGTGACCATAACTATGTTCTAGAAACAAATAAACAGAAACAAATTTCTCAAATAATAAATCACTTTTAGAATCTGCATGGATTCTCCTACTCTGCACCATTTAGATTCTCTGTGTACAACCTTACAAAGAGGTTTCTAGAGCAGTCTGGGCATTGGTGGGGGGCTGCCTTTAACCAAATTCCACAGGCTCTGTCACAGATGGGGCATGTGTGTCTCTATGATGGGGGAGGAATTCAGGCAAGAAGGGATCTAGTCATGTCCATCCTCAACAAATGTGCTCAAGCCAACATGAAAGAGGGAGGGAGACAAGCTTTTGATTTAGAGACCAAGAAGCCAAATTTAGGGTGGGGAACTGGTAGGGAAAGAAAGAAGACTAAGTAGCGGAGAAAAGGCTGGGAGCTTGTCTCAATATCCCAACAGCTGATAGAGGGACTCTAAAGAGCCTCTCATGCTTGGTGTTTCCAGAGCTGTGCAGTTCACCATCTGTACAACCCTTACAGTGGCCTTTCCCTAGGACAACCTAATGACATTGAAGCCCCAGGAAAGACTCTTTGGCTTATGCTCAACTGATAGATTGTCATTAATGCAAGTGGGTCTCCTATACCAGGAAACAGATCAGAAAAGGAAGAAATATCTTAGTCCATTGATGAATACAGTGATTTACTTTCTTATCAGAATCTGAAGTAGGAAAATCTCTTACATCTCATTGTTGTGGCCTATTTCTTTAAAATTTGTTCTGGTCTTCTATGAAGAATTCTGAGCTTGGGAGAGGGCAGCACTGAAATGAGAATTAAATCACTGATCTGAATCAGAAGTCATAAACACAACCTAGGCAATTGACTGGACTATTTTGACAGTGGCTGGAACTATTAAACTTTGCAGTGTCAGTAAAAAATCATTTTTCATCCAGATAATATTAATGAGAACTTGTTTCTGGTTCCTTGTTTTAAACACCCTGTGCTTAAATTATGTAATGAATCTTAATGTGTAACCACAGAGCATCAGGTCTAAAAATAGCAGTTTTAAAAGTAATATAAGAAATCCATACATCTCACCCTCTCCTCCCCTCTCCCCATGTCCACAAGCCTATTATCTATGTCTGTTTCTCCATTGCTGCCCTGTAAGAAATCCTTATGCTGACAGCCTCATCTATAAAGCATAAAGGACTCTAAATAAAAAACAAATATGTTCGTCTATTGAGAGTTCAACATTTCTATAAAAAATAAAGAAAAATGAGCAGGAATCATTTTAGATAAAACAAAATAGGGAAGCTAGTTGTCAGTCATCAACCTAACTTCCCTGCGACTTCAGAAGCCACGTTCTCCACTATGGGCAGGAGGGTGTGTCTCCAGCAGGTGCCAGAACATAGTTCCTGTGAAGATACACAGTGGTCCCTCCCAGGGTCAAGTTCCCCCAGAGATAATGTGCAGCAACAGTGACAAGCCAGGGTCAGAATGACTTCATACCTAAGTCTCCTGCAGGCCGAATTAACCCACATGATGGTAGCAGGTACAACCAGAACACGGAAGAAGGGCTTCGCAGCCACAGAAAACTCAAAGAGATACACACACCCTAATGTTCATAGCAGCACTATTTACAATAGACAAGACATGTTGTTTGTTGTTCAGTCACTAAGTTGTGTGTGACTCTGTGTGATCCCACGGAATGCAGCATGCCAGGCCTCCCTATCCCTCACCATTTCCCAAGTTTGCCCAAGTGAATTTGGACATGGAAGCAATCTAAATGCCCATTGACAGATGAATGGATAAAGAAGATGTGGTCTGTGTGTGTGTGCATACATACATATATATGCATACACACATGTGCACACACACACACACACACACACACCAGACTATTACTCAGTCATAAAAAGAAACAAGGCAACTTCCAGCAACATGGATGGACGTAGACATTATCATATTAAGTGAAATAGGCCAGACAGAGAAAGACAAATATTATATGATATCATTTATATGTGGAATCTAAAAAAAAAAAAAAAACGAACTTATTTAAAAATAGAAAAAGATGCACAGACATTGAAAACAAACTATGCTTACCAAAGGGGAAAGGGGAGAGGAGGCATAAATTAGGAGCTTGGGATTAAAATCAACATACTAGTATATAAAAAATAGATAACAAACAAGGACCTACTATATATATAGCACAGGGAGTTGTATTCAATATTTTGTAATAATCTATACACATATATTTAAATACATATGCACACACACACATATATTAATATATATGTATACACACACACACACATACATATGTATATATAGGGCTTCCCTGGGTCAGCAAGATTATCTGGAGAAGGAAATGGCGTGACTGAGCACATAGCACATTGGCACATATAAATATACATAAATCACTGAGTCACTATGATATACACCTGAAATTAACACAACACTATAAATCAACTATACCTCAACTTAAAGCAAAAAGAACAGGGAGGGGCCCCATGGCTCAAAGGAGTAATGAGCTGTTCCCACAGTCATTTCCATCTCCTCTGCGGGATACTGCATCACTATCCTCAATTCTCCATTTCTCCCTGTACCTGTACCCCTTCCCATGTGCCTCTGTTATTCCACCTTCCAAAAGGGAACAATTTCCTTCCTGCTCCTTGACTACCACAGGATATGCTCTGGCCAGTATGGTAATGTGGAAGTCAAGGTTTGCCAGTTCTGAGTAGAAGCATGAAGAGGTCTTCCATGTTTCTTATTTCCTGATGGTACTTCTGCCATCACCCTAAAAATTACACGCTCAAGTGCACTCACTGCTTCCTGGAGAGGAATGAGGAACATGGAACAGAGCTGACCCAGACAGGCCCATGGTGTATGATACTTTTTATATATTGCTGAATTCCATTGCTAATATTTTGTTGAGTATTTTTCCATCAATATTCATTAGAAATGTTGGCATGTAACTTTTTTTGTAGTGTCTTTGTCTGGTTTTGGTATCAGGGTAACAGTGGCCTCATAAAATGAACTTGGGAGTGTTCTATCCTCTTTAGTTTTTTGTAATAGTTTGAGAAGGATAGGTATTAGCTCTTGGAGAAAGTAGGGAAAACCACTAGGTCATTCAGGTATGATCTAAATCAAACACCTTATGATTATACAGTGGAAGTGACAAATAGATTCAAGGGATTAGATCTGATAGACAGAGTGCTTGAAGAACTATGGATGGAGGTTTGTAACATCGTACAGAAGGCAGTGATCAAAACCAACCCCAAGAAAAAGAAATGCAAAAAGGCAAAATGGTTGTCTGAGGAAGCCTTACAAATAGCTGAGAAAAGAACAGAAGATAGAAGAAATGGACAAATTTCTAGAAACATACAACATTCATTTCAAGACTGAATCAGGAACAAATGGACAATCTGAACAGGCCAAACACTAGTAGTGAAATTGAATTTTTGACAATAAAAACTTCCAGGAAATAAAAGTTTAGGACCTGAGAGCTTCACAAGGGAACTGTACCAAACATATTTGTTGTTTAGTCTCTCAGTCATGTCCAACTCTTTGTGACCCCATGGACTGCAGCATGCCAGGCTTCCCTGTTTGACACCATCTCCTAGAGCTTGCTCAAACTTATGTCCATTGAGTCAGTGATGCCATCCAACCATTTCATCTTCTGTCATTCCCTTCTCCTTTTGCCGTCAATCTTGCCCAGCATCAGGGTTTTTTCTAATGAGTTGGCTCTTTGCATTAGGTGGCCAAAGTATTGGAGCTTCAGCTTCAGTATCAGTCTTTCCAGTGAATATTCAGGGTTGATTTCCTTTAGGATTGACTGGTTTAATTTCCTTGCAGTCCAAGGGACTCTCAAGAGTCTTCTCCAACACCACAGTTCAAAAGCATCAATTCTTCAGTGCTCAGCCTTCTTTATGTTCTGACTCTCACATCAATATATGACTACCTGTTTTCTGGTTGTTTTTGTAGTTCTTCCCTGTACTATTCTTTCTTTTCTTCCTTTGTGACTTGATTATTTTCTTTAGTGGTATGTTTATATTCCTTTCTTCCTTGTTTTTGTATATCTACTGCAGGTTTTAGATTTGTGGTTACCATGGGGTTCATATATGTTAATGCATATATCTATTTGTGTGTGTGTGTATATATATATATATATATAAATTGTTGGTGGGAATGGAAATTGGTGTAGCTGCTGTGGAGAATGGTACAGATGGTCCTGAAAAAACTAAAAATAGGACTACCATCTCTTGATGGACACTTAGGTTGCTTCCATATCTTGGCAATTGTAAATAATGCTGCTATGAATACTGGGGTGCATGTGACTTTTCAAATTAGTGCTTTGCTTTGTTTTTCAGATATATACCAGGAGTGGAATTGCTGGGTCATATGGTAGTCCTATTTTTAGTTTTTTCAGGAACATCTGTACTGTTCTCCACAGCAGCTACACCAATTTCCATTCCCACCAACAATGTATGAGGGTTCCCTTTTCCCCACATCCTCAGCCACATTTGTTATTTGTGCTCTTTTTGACTATACTTTCAACTTCCTAGTTAAAATTCCCATTGTGTTCATCTAGTTTTCCCCTAACCCATTTAGCAGTCTTATTACTCATTCTTTGAATCTTTTTCTGGTAAATTGTTTATTTCTGTTTCAGGAGTATTTTTTTTTCCCCAGAGGTTTTCTCTTGTTTCCAATTAAGACAAATTCCTATCTTCTCATTTAGCTTCTCTTTCTCTGTCTCAATGACATTAGGTGAAACAGTTACCTATTTCTTGAAGATGTCTTGAAGAGGCATCCTTCTGTAGGAGCATCCTTATACAGTCTCTGTGTCCAGTGGCTTTGGTGAGAGAGCTGGATTTGACATGAACACAGTTCATGTCTTTCCTCAGGGTGTGCTGACAGGTATCACCTTAGTAGGATTTGGGACTGGAGAAGGAGGGGCTAGAGCCGAACAAGGTGTGAGGGGGTATTCTCCTCTGCTCAGGGGCCATCAGCGGTAGAGTCAGGTCCCTAATTATTGAAGCAGAAGCCCTGAGGGTCGGGGCTCAGTTCCCTTTCAGTGTGTGCTGTTCTGCCTCCCAGCACCACCACCCTTACCCAAGAGGGGAGCAGTGCTGGAGCAAGAAAGGCTGGTGTGGGTATTTGGTTAGGGTCAGGGGCATGGGCTGTGGCAGTCTGGCTACTGTCAGAGATCCAGACTACCTAACCCTAACCACCTGTGTGATCACCAGAAGTGGC
This sequence comes from Capricornis sumatraensis, assembly GCF_032405125.1. NCBI lineage: Eukaryota > Metazoa > Chordata > Mammalia > Artiodactyla > Bovidae > Capricornis > Capricornis sumatraensis. The sequence continues at coordinate 99,853,014 of NC_091092.1, read as the reverse complement.
TATTCCCTCCTTCCCCAGACTCTGCCTAGGATTTGAGCCACCTCAGCATCTCTTAGCTAGACTTTTTCCTCAGTCATAGCAGCCCTCACTCCAGCATGGAGCTGCAATGCAAGGCAAGCCATGCTGAAATGTTCTCTCAGCTCAGGCTGGGGGGTATGCCAAGGCAGTCACAGGAAAGCAATCAGCCACTTGTGTAGTTTCAATCACCCATTTCACCCTGTGCTTCAGGAGCCAGCAAGCATTAATGCACTCCTCATGGGTAGAATCCATGCTTCCTACAGCTTTCCTATTAGCCCCATTGGCCCTCTACCTAGCCAAGAGGGCTTATCTTCTCGTCAGGCCCCAGGGCTGAAGCGCCCAATATGTGGCTCAAATTGCTCCTTTCCTAAGGAGGGTCTCCACCCATGTAATCTCCCTTTTCCTCTGAGTCCCCTTCCAGGAACTCAGGCCCCAACCTGATTGCTTCTGTTCCCTTCCTACCCAATTTTGTGCAGATCTTTCTTAAAGCCATGATTGTACAGGAGTCTTTCTGCTAGTTTTCAGTTTTCAGTGAGAACTGTTCCACATGTACATGTATTTTTTTGTTTGTGCAGGGAGGTGAGTTCCATGTCCTCCTACTCTGCCATCTTGATTCAGTCTCCAAACTTAAGTATTAGCTATTATTAAAATTATCAGTAGGTGGTAGAATGAACTGTCCTTCAAGAAATGTCAAAATCAGTTAAGAATTCCCTTTCTATAGAATCCTAACTACTATGTGAATGAAAGTTGAATCCAAACAAAGGTCATTGCCTTTGTTCATGCACGTATTCATTCACTTATTCTTCAACACACATGCATGAGGGAATAAAAAGATGTGCTGAGAGTGACACCAGCCATAAATACAATGAGACCCAAAAGGCAGGGATCACTGTGAGCTGGGGTGGTCAGGAACATCTTAAGAAATGTAAACTGGAATATCTTCACAAATAAGAGAAAGCTCAACAGTAAAGGAGAGATCCCTTCCAAAATGGTATGAAAAAAGAATGACATAAATTGGGTGGCCCAGAAACAGCAATGCCTGGTCCTATGGTAGCTGATCAAAGTTAAGAGATGAGGCTGGCATCTTCCAAGGGCAGCTTATTCATCTCTGAACATCCATCACCCACCATGGGACCTGACACAGAGTATGTACCTAGCATATATTTATTGAATGAATGATAAATGAACATGTTTAAACACCACACTGAGAGGCACACCCTCCATATCCAGTACTTTGGGTTGCAAAACTTACTTGAATGAAAAACAGCCAGATAGGGCTTGCCCTAGAGTGTCATTGCCCTCCTGCTCTGTAGTATTCTCTCATTTTACAGCATAATTCTCCCTCTTAGGAACTAAAAATTAGCATATAGCTACTGTTCTCATTTTTTAAAACCAAACTGGGACTCTAATTAAAGAAGACAGCCTGGGTGGCACTAACTTGGTCATTTGTTAGCAACTAATGGCCACACAGTTGCCTTGCTTTTATTCATAGAAACTTCATTTAGAATAGAAACCATTAGAACATTGTATTTTGGATGAAATAGTAGTTTCACTGTTAATGACTTACCCACTCCCACAAGAATATAATCATGGAAAAAGAAATAAAAGAAACACAGTATAAATATATATGTATATATAAAACCTCAGAAAAAGAGTTGGTCCTTTTTCCACTCTTTAGAAACATAAAAAATAGTCTATCTGCTTTGGCACAGCATTATATGGTTTATTTATTCTAAAATGCCAAGAATTTTTTCTAGCATCCCATAAAACTCAAGGCTATAAGAATGGATATGCTTCAAAAATAGAGAAAAGCCTGAGAGTTATTAAGATTTTTAAATAGTGGAGCTGATTTCAAGTAGGTCTACATGAGTGAAGCCAAACCCACTTCAGCTTAGGTATTAATAATGATGTCATATCCCCAATAATGTGTCTAGTCTGTATTTTCTCCAGTGTAATTTTAGAGAGTCCATATAACATGGTAAAGAGATTATGTGTGGCAAAATGGTAGACGAGATAGCAATTAAAACTCAAACTTCCAGCTGAGCTTGTGAAAAAAGGAGAGGAAATGTCCTAGGTACCAAAGGAAAGAGGTATGCGGTACAGACAGAGAGGAAGGTGTACAAGTTAAGAGGGTGACACCTGGGGAAGGTGGGAATCAAACACTATTAACAAGTAAGAGCATGGATTTTAATGCTCACTCAGGCACAAGAAACAAGGTTTCTGGCCAAAGGGAGTAGCAATGTGAAACTCCTACATATGAAAGCTATGCATAAAGCTAGAACTGTAAAAGGCTGCAATTGAAGTGAAAGGAGGATTGATAAACTCTAACCATTGTCTTAGGCAGCAATGGACCTTTCCTGAGTCTCTGTATACAAAGGGGGAGGACAAAGGAACATAGATAGATTACATGATAGAACTTAAAGCCAATATTCTGCCTAATAAGAATCTGTAGTACAGATTTATTTTACCCACTAACTATAGAAAGTTTCAAGTCAATAAATTAGATCAAAATTAAGATTGAGTTCAGTTTATAAGCCAGCCTGGAGAGGTAAAATCAATACTCTGAAAGTTCTACTTCTGGATGATAAAATTAGTGTTGAAAGCTTGAGAAAAAGCAGGATTTGCATAGTCTCAAAGTATCTCTCTCAAGATATTTATTCACTACAAAAGGAAGGATAGTAACTTTACAATGGAGAAATCTGACAAACACCATCTTAATAGAGAATAAGGTCAATATCCCTATAATGATATATTGATATCAAGAACTCCTTGATGTGATGCACTAAGAAGGTTGATTTATTTCTGTAGAATTCTTGCTCAAAATGCAGAAACTTAGTCCAACCATGAGAAAACATCAGAAAAATACAAATTGAGGGACATTCTACAAAATAACAGATTCAAAAAATGTACTCAAAAATAAAGGCTGAAGAACTGTTATAGATCACAGAAGACTAAGAAGAAACAACAACTAATTCCATGTAAGATAGATCCAGGGGTGGGGGGGAAGACATGTTTGTGGTGTTGTCCTAATGTTAGTTTCCTAGTTTTGATAATAGCACTATGACAAGATGCTAACACTAGGAGAAACTGGGTGAGGTGTTTCACCCTCAACTGGGTGAGGTGAGAGACATGACAGCTCTTCATACTATTTTGGAACTGTTCTAGAAGTCTACAATTAGTTCAAAATAAAAGGGTTTGAAACAAAACAAAAACTACTCTGAAAGGCCAACTCAATTACCAAAGGAACACTGTGGTAGGGGAGGAAAGTTCAGCTTAAGATGAGCAAAAGGAAACAATCCACCATGAGTAAGAGTCAGCAGATGCAACAGAAAGACTAGTACTCCCATAAATTTGGAACAACAGAACAAAAGTCAGCAACAGACTATGAAATCATTGTGTTTAAAAGTACAAAACAGATTAAAAAATAGAGAAACCATAAGAAAGGAACAAGATACCATGGGAAAGAATAGAAATATTTACAACACATATGAGTGCATGCACACATACACAGACATACACACAACTAAATAGCACTTAAGAACTGGAAGGTAAAGTCACTGAATCAATGAACATGATGACAGATATAAGGAAAATTCCAAGAATGCAGCACAGAATTAAAAAAATCAATGAAAAGGATGAATAAGAGGTTAAAACACATGGAAAAGAGAAAGAAATTTGATAAGTATTAAGAGGAAAACAGAAAACAGCTTGTGAGTTTGAGAAGAAAAACAGAATGGACAAGAGATGACATTTGAAGAGATAATGGCTGAGTATAATTCTTAAATTGAAGAATTACAAATAGTCCCAAGATTCAGTGAAATGAAACCAGAGAACACCAAAAACAAAGAGAAAGGCAATCAGAGGGGAAAAAGGCATATGACTACAAAGGAACAATTATATTAATAGGAGACTTACCAACAACCACAATGGAGGGCAGAAGACAACAGAATAATATATTCAAAAGGTCAAAGGAAAATAACTATAAATCTAGAATTATTTACCAAGTTAAACTTCAAAAGTAAGAGAAAAAATAGATACATTTCAGAAACTAAGTTTATTTGTTCCTAGAGTTACTCAGCAAGTCTCAATAAACATCAAAGAATTGGTATCATACAAACCATATTCTCCAAGTAAATGTAACAAAAAGAGCAAAATGAACTATAAAGCTAATATTAACACACATTTGGAAATTTAAAAGCAAACAAATAATTGGCTGTTTTTAGGAAATATTTGCACATGAAGGACAATAACTAAACTAAAAACACTAAAGCTAAAGTAGTACTTACGAGGCAAGTGCTTAGCCTCAAGTGCATTTCTCAGAAGACTGATAATCAGTGAAATAAATGTCCAAAGTGAAACAAATGCCCAACTCAAGAAATTAGAAAATAAAAAAAAATGGAAAGGAGAACATAATAAAAATAAGACTAGGAATTTATAAAATAGAAGCTAAAGGTAAAAAAAGAAGATTAACAAATTGAAATCGGGTTCTTTTTCAAATTAATCAAATAACTAGTAAAACTGATTTTTTAAAAAACAGAAAAGGCACAAACTAATAGGGTTTAAAGGTGATACTTTTAAAAAATTAGACAAAATGGAAAACTTTCTAGAAAATATATATAATTTTCAAAATCAATTCAAGAAAAAACAGAAATCTAGAATAACATGTACTCCATAGATGAAGTAAATCATTAGTTTAAAATCCACTCACAGGGAAAAAAATGAAATGGCTATATGGTTTTACATGCAACTTCTACAAAACCTTCAGAGAACTAATAATACCAAAATTTTACAGAGAATGAATGCTCTGAAACTTGTTTTATGAGACTATTATAAAATACTGATATCTCAACAGGACAAAGACAGTATGAGAAAGAAAAAGGATAGGCCTATTTCCTGTAAGAACAAAGATGTGAAAATTGTAAATAAAATTTCTGCATCTACCAAAAGCCTATGACTTTAATGGTGAAATATTACTTTCAAAATCAGGAAAATATAAGGATATGTGCTTTTTCTACTTATCACACATAGTACATTGCAGCTTTTAGCCAATATAATTTAAAAAATGGAAAGAAATCATATAGATTAGAAGGGAAGAAGCAGGGACGTCATAATTTATAGTTTATATGAAGTGGTCCAAAATAAAATCCAAAAGACTCTACATACTCTGAGAACTCAAAAAAGAAAATGAGATCTGCATACAAAAAGTAAAATACTAAAATCAACAGCATTCACATACACCAGCAATAGCCAACTAGAAAATGTAGTTTTAAAATTAAAAGGCAGTATTTGCAATGACAACAAATATTATAAAACAAGATATATCATATTCACAGGTGGGAGATTTCTATTTCATAGTGACAGCAATTCTACCACTAATTAATCTATAAATTCAATATAATTTCAGTCAAAATCCAATCAGGCTTTTTAAAGAACTAGAAAGTGGTTATAAAATTGATAAGGAAAATTAAAGCCTAAGATTAGTCAGAAGAAGAAAAATTAGAACCCTGCTATATATATCACAACTTATCATGATTCTATAGTAACAAATTTAAATAGACAAGTCGACAAATTTAACAAAATAGAGAGCTTAGAAACAGATTCATATGGATATTGGACCATGAAATATGTCAGATGTTTCAACACAAACCTCTGAGGAAAAAAGGATAGACTTAATGCACGGTGCTGGAACAATTGGGAATTCATGTGGTAGTCATAATTTCTTAAAGAGGATGTAAAATTTACAAACCATAAAGGAAAAAAATCCATAAACTCATCTATAATTAAAAATTTAAACTTCCACATGTCAAAAGACACAATATAGGAAGTGAAAAGAGAAGCCAGGCACAGAATACACCTGCGATCCACATAACCAACAGAGGACTGGCATACAAAATGTAGCAAGAACAAAAACTTTAAGAAAGATTTAAATCTCAACAGAAAAATGAGCAATATGCAAAAGATGAAAATATAAATTGATCGCTCCACTTTCTAAGAAAAATTTAGCAATCTTTAGTGAGTTGAAGATATAGCCTATAGCCTAGCAATTCTACTTTTAGGTTCCTATTCTAGAGAAATTAGCACATATCAATAGACATGGATAAGGATGTTCTCTTGCAGCTGTTTATAACAACAAAATAGCTGTTCACAAGTACAGGAGACTGAAGAATGATCCCCAAAGATATCAGGTTCTAATCTCTGGTACCAGTGGAGGTGACTTTATTTGGAAAAAGCCTCTTTGCCAATGTGATTAATTTTAGATTATCCTGGTTTATCCCGATGGGCCCAAACTGCCATCACATGTATCCTCACAAGAGACAGCAAGAGATTGCAATCTCTATCTCTCTCTTTCACACACACACACACACACACACACACACACACACACACACACGTGTGTGAGGAGAAGGCAATATGAAGTTAAAGACAGAGACTGGAGTAATACCACAAGCCTAGGACTGCCAGCACAGAAACTGAAGAAGTAATAATCAGATTTTCCCAGAGGGAACATCATCCTGCCAGCTCCTTGATTTCCCAGAGATACTCTGGGACTTCTGGCCCCTAGAACTATGAGAGAATAAATTTCTGTTGTTTTAAGTCACCTAGTTTGTTTTTTATTATAAAAACAATTTTTTGTTTTTTATTTCTGTAGCCACAGAAAACTAACATAAGTAAGAAACTGGTAAACTGCAATTTATTCATAAAATGACATATTATAAGACAATGGGGATAGTTCAAATGGTAAAGAATCTACCCACAATGCAGGAGACCCAGGTTCGATCCCTTGGTTGGGAAGATTCCCTGGAGAAGGAAATGGCAACCCACTCCAATATTCGTGCCTGGAGAATCCCATGGACAGAGGAGCCTGATGGGCTACAGTCCATGGGGTCGCAAAAAGTCAGACATGACTGAGCAATTCACATACATATAAAACAATGAGAATAAATGAACTAGGGCTACATGTTTCAACATGGAAATCCTTACCAAAATCATATGTGGACTGAAAATGGCAAGTCACAAAAGGATATAAAGAGTGTTTACCACTATGTACATTTTTAAATGTACAAACAATATTATAAATTGTTTATGGATACATATATATGTGGAAATAATTAAGCATGGGGATTACACACCCATCTTGAAACTGGTAAGGGAAAGAGATGTTGAGAGAGCAGGCATTAGTTCTATAATCACTTCTTAATTTTTTAAAAGAGATACAAAGAAAATGTAGAAAAATGTTCTTTTGTTAGTTCTGGGTGGTAGGTATATAGTGCCTTTCAGCACATTTTAGTATATTTAAAAATTTAATAATGACACTTTCATTTAGGTTTTGAAATAGAACATTTGGAATCAGACTTAGGTCTGAACCCCAGTTCTGCCCTGTGACCTTGAGCTGATAATGACTTTGCCTTGCAGGGTTATTTTAAGAATGAGATGAGTTTTATATAATTGTCTAATACAACCTCAAAGACTAAGAGCAAAGTGTCCCGGGGGGGGAAAGACTGAGGCCTATGAGAATGCCTAGTCCTGATGCCCAAGAGACTTATGTATGGCATTGTTTCCAAAACTGCTTAATCAAGAACATCACTTTGTTAAAAAATTTTTGAGTAGTCACCCTCAATATATTTACCACATAGTAATAACATGCTTAAGATATTGTACTTTTATATATAATAAAACATATGTAAAATAATTTAAGGGATTAAATGAAGATAAATGTAAATCATGGGAAAATAAATATGAATAATAGAAAAGACCATTACAATGGAAAATAATAGATAGATCATCAATCCAGCCTCTTCCTTTTACAAGTAAGGAAATAAAATCCCAACAGGTAAAGTGACCAGGTTACCATTACAGGCAGACAACTCATTCTATGAGGTTTCATGAAAATAGAGGCAAAAACTCAAAACAAAATTTTCACAGATTAAATTACATGTGGAGTACCTCATGTGAAATGCCAGGCTAGATGAAGAACAAGCTGGAATCTAGATTGGTGGGATAAATATCAATAACCTCAGATACGCAGATGACACCACTCTAATGGCAGAAAGCAAAGAGGAACTAAAGAGCCTCTTAATGAGGGTGAAAGAGGAGAGTGAAAAAGCTGGCTTCAAACTCAACATTAAAAAACTAAGGTCATGGACATCCAGTTCAAGATGATGGAGTAGGATTCTCCTTCTCATCTGCTCATCTCTTCCTGTGAGAGCACCAAAATCACAGCTAGCTGTTGAACAACCATCAACAGGAGGATTCTGGAACCCACCAAAAAAAGGTACCCCACGTCCAAAGACAAAGAAGAACCTGCAGCGAGATGGTAGGAGGGTACAATCATGAAAAAATTAAACCCCATATCTGTGGGGTGGGTGACCCACAAACTGAAGAATAATACCAAAGAAGTTTTCCCACTGTTGTGAAGGTTCAGAACCCCACATCAGACTTCCCAGCCTGGGGACCTGACAAAAGGACTGGGCATCCCTAGAGAATCTGACCTTGAAGGACGGTGGGATTTGATTACAAGACTTCCACAAGATTAGGGGAAAGGGAGAATCCAGTCTTGGAGGGCATAAACAAAACCTTGTACATACCAAGACTCAGAGGAAAGGAGCAGTGACTCTACAGGAAACTGAACCAAAACTACCTGCTGGTCTTAGAGGGTCTCCTGTGGAGGTGAGTCAGCAGAGGTACACCACAGGGATGGGGGGACTGGCAGCAGCTGTCTTGGACAGTCCCTTTGGTGTTAACACTCTTGGAGGTCGCTATTAACCTAACCATAGAGCCCATAGACCTGAGGGCTGGGTCGCCTCAGGCCAAAAAACTACCATTGACGGAGCACAGCCCCATCCATCAGCAAATAATTGAATTAAAGCTCTACTGAGCAAGGCCCTGCCCACCAGAGCAAAAGCCAGATTTTCCCACCACCAGTCCCTTCCCATCCACCGGGTCACAAAGAATGGGACATGACTGAAGACTAATACTCTAATCTAGTCCTTCCCATGAGGAAGTTGACACAAGCCTCTTAGCCTCCTTCATCAGAAGGCAGACAGAAGAAGCAAGAAGAACCACAATCACACAGGGACTAAAACAAAACCACATTACAGAAAGTTAATCAGCATGAAAAAGCAGACAGTTACATGCCAGATGAAAGGACAAGATAAAATCCCAGAAAAACAACTAAATGAATTGGAGACAGCAAACCTTCCAGAAAAAGAAATCAGAATAATGATAGTGAATATGACTCAGGATCTCAGAAAAAGAGTGTAGGCAAAGATTGAGAAGATGCAAGAAATGTTTACCAAAGACCTACAAGAACTAAAGAACAAACAGAGAAGAATAATATGCTACAAGGAATCCACAGTAGAATAACTGAGGCAGAAGCATGGATAAATAACCTGGAGGACAGAACAGTGGAAATTACAGCTGCAGAACAGAATATGGAAAAAAAGAATGAAAAGAAATGAAGACAGCCTAAGAGATCTCTGGGATAACATTAAATGCACCAGCATTCACACTATAGGGGTCCCAGAGAGAGAAAAGACAGAGAAAGGACTTGAGAAAATATTTTAAAATATAATAGCTGAAAACTTCCCTAACATGGGAAAGGAAATAAGCAACCAAGTCCAGGAAGCACAGAGAGTCCCAGGCAGGATAAACTCAAGGAGGAACACACCAAGACACACAGTAATCAAACTGACAGAAATTAAAGACAGAGATAAAATATTAAAAGCAACAAGGAAAAAACAACAAATAACATACAAGGGAACTCCCATCAGGCTATCAGCTGATTTCTCAACAGAAACTCTACAGGCCAGAAAGGAATGGCATGATATATTTAAAGTGATGAAAGGGAATAACCTACAACCAAGAATACTCTACCCAGCAAGACTCTCCTAAGATTTGATGGAGAAATCGAAAGTTTTCCAGACAAGCAAAAGTTAAGAGAATTCAGCACCACCAAACCAGCTTTACAACAAATGCTAAAGGAACTTCTCTAGGCAGGAAACAAGCGAAGGAAAAGACATACAGAAAATAAATGCAAAACAATAAAGAAAATGGTAACAGGATCATAAGGGCTTCCCTCATAGCTCAGTTGGTAAAGAATCCACCTGCGATGCAGGAGACCCCAGTTTGATTCCTGGGTCAGGAAGATCTGCTGGAGAAAGGATAGGCTACCCACTCCAGTATTCTTGGGCTTCCCTTGTGGCTCACCTGGTAAAGAATCCACCTGCAATGTGAGAGACGTGGGTTCAATTCCTGGGTTGGGAAGATCCCCGGGAGAAGGGAAAGGCTACCCACTCGGTATTCTGGCCTGGAGAAGTCTATGGGGTCGCAAAGAGTCAGACACGAATGAGGGACTTTCACTTTCTAATAAGATCATGCACATCAATAATTACCTTAAATGCAAATGGATTAAATGCAACAACCAAAAGACATAGACTGGCTGAGCAGATGAAAACATGTGTATGTACACACTTCTACTTACCACTTCACTCTGCTTGACATCCCAAATTGTATGCAATTATTTTATATTGTTATGTTAATCATGTTCCCTTTATGGCTTGCAATAGTAATTATCTTTTACTTTTTGTCTGGCTACTTATTGTGAAAATTGATAAACATCTTTGAATGTTGTGATTATATAACTATTATTCACTAAATACCACGGTATCATGATTGGTCAACAGAAAAATTATAGAATTCTATATCACAAAAACTACCATTTAATAGAAAAACCTATAATCACTTTTTAAAATTCATATGCATATCAAAATATCTTGGAATTTTTTGAAAAATACAAATGCCCAGGTATTGCTGTTTTTGGTCAGAGTTCCAGATATGTTTCTAATGAGTGGTCATGTTTAAAAACAATTGGACTACAGAGGATGTTTTATCTAAATTGTTTCACTTTTTCTATTTCATATTCAGTGCTCCCATTTCATTTAGTTTATGTTTTCCAGTTTCTCCATCTCTTCTTTTATGCTCTTCCTCAAGCCTTTATCAAGCATAGGAGAAAAGCTTTTGTATACATATATATAATATGTTTAATATATATTTTAGAAAACATATGAATTTTTGCCTAGCTAAAAAATGTATGACACTTTGTACTTGTTTGACATAGTATGAATAGAATTTTAGACTTCTAATTTTAAAAAATAGATATGCAATAATGACAAAGGTTTACTCTATAGCACAGGAAACTACAGCCAATATACTGCAATAATCTATAATGGAAAAAAATTTCAAAAATATTATATGTGTATATCTAAAACTGAATCACACACACACAAAAGAATTCTACTTTTTGAAATTTAGTAATTTTTTTTGCCAGTTTTTCTAAACGTCCTACGGACATCTAATAACAACATATGAGATACAAAGTTTTAAATATAGGATATGTATAGGATATTAATCATATATGTATAGTATATGATTAATATAAATTGAATATAAATCTATTATATCTAAATTATTAACGGCATCATTCAAGATGCTCCTGTTCTTATTTTTCTGCACTCCATAAAATATTCTCAGAGAAATGTTAATATGTCTCACTATGATTGCATATTTATATTTCTTCTGATTTTTGCTTTATGTACCTTTGTTTCTTTGTTGTTAAGGTGTCTAATGGTTTACGATGTCTATCTTCTTTGTGAATTGTACCTTTTATCATTAAAAACGTTCATCTTTGTTTCACTTAAAATAATTTAAAAAAATTAAAATCATGGCATTTGGTCCCATCACTTCATGGCAAATAGATGGAGACATAATGGAAACAGAGATAGACTTTATTTTCCTGGGTTCCAAAATCACTGTGGACAGAGACTGCAACCATGAAATTAAAAGACGCTTGTTCCTTGGAAGAAAAGCTATGGCAAACCTATACAGCATATTCAAAAGCAGAGACATCACCTTGCCAGCAAAGGTCTGTATAGTCAAAGCTATGGTTTTCCCAGTAGTCATGTATGGATGTGAGAACTGGACCATAAAGAAGGCTGAGTGCCAAAGAATTGATGCTTTCAAACTGTGGTGTTGGAGAATACTTGAGAGTCCCTTGGACAGTAAGGAGATCAAGCCAGTCAATCCTAAAGGAAATTAATCCTGAATATCCATTGGAAGGAATGATGCTAAAGCTCCAATACTTCAGCCACCTGATGCAAAGAGCTGATTCATTGAAAAAGATCCTCATGCTGGGAAAGACTGAGGGCAGGAAGAGAAGGGAGCAACAGAGGATGAGATGGTTGGATGGCATCATTGACTCAATGGACGTGAGTTTGAGCAAACTCTGGGAGATAGTGAAGGACAGGGAAGCAGTCACAAAGAGTTGACATGACTGAGCGAGTCAACAACAAAAGAAAAGGGAAAACAACATCGTGGCCAAATAAAGTTTATCCCAGAATGCAAGTTTTCACATTTGAAAATCAATCAACATAAGTCATTATATTAATAAAATCTGATCATTTCAGTAAATGACTTGACAAAATCTAACACCCAACAACAAAGGAATAACAAGGAACTTTCACAACCTGATTTACCAAAAACTCTTAAGTGACATTACAGTTAATGTTAAAAGAGTATATGCCTACCCCTTAATTTTAGGAACCAGAGAATGATGTTCTCTTTACTGGAACTTCTAGCCAGTGCAAAAAAAGAAAAAGAAATCAAATGAATGCAACTTGGAAATAAAGAAGTAAAACTGCCTTTATTTACAGATGACATGACTGCCAAAAAACTCAACAGAATAATAAAGAATGCTATTAGAACAAATAGGTGAGTTTAGCAATGTATCAGGATATAAGATCAATACACAAATAACAATACTTATATATACTAGCAATATACAATTGGAAATTAAAATGAAAAACAATACAATTTCCAAATATGAAATGTTCGTGGATAAATCTGACAAGAGATGTGGAAGAAGACCTGTACACTGAACACTATTATAAAGTATGTCTGAAATAAATTAAATCACAAACAAATGAAGCGATACACTATGTTCATAAGTCAGAAGACTCAATGTTGTCCACAAATTTATCTAAAGATTTAATGCAACTGCAGTCAAAATCTCAACAGGGTTTGTTGTATAAATTTACAGGCTACAAATTTGATGCATGAAGCAGGGCACCCAAAGCTGGTGCTCTGGGCCAATCCAGAGGGATGGGGTGGGGAGGGGAGGGAGGTGGGAGGGGGGTTCAGGATGGTGGGACACATGTACACCCATGGCTGATTCATGTTGAGGTATGGCAAAAAACACCACAATATTGTAAAGTAATTAGCCTCCAATTAAAATTAATTGATTAATTAATTAAGAAATAAAATTTAAAAACTGACAGGCTGATTAAAGTTCCAAAGGAAATACAATGACCTAATATAGCCAAAATAACTTTGAAAGAGAAGAACAAAGTTGGAGAATGAACACTACCTGACTTCAACATTTATTATAAAGATATAGTAATGAAGAAAGTGTGGTATCAGTGACAAGGTAGACAGATTGACAGAACATAACAGAAAAAGGCCCATCATATATGGATGCTAATTTACAAAAACAATTCAAAGGCAATCTGGTAGAGAAATGATAGTTTTTTTCCTCAACAAATGGTGCTGAAAAAATGCATATCTACATATTAAAAACATGTACACCCATGGCTGATTCACGTCAATGTATGACAAAACCACTACAATATGGTAATTAGTCTCCAATTAAAATAAATTAATTAAAAAATAAAATCTAAACCTTAGATCTAAAAAAAAAGAAAAACAAATAAAACTTCAATCCTTATTTCACACCACAAACAAAAAATTAACTTAAAGTGCATCATAGATCTCATTTAAAACTGTAATGCCTCTAGAAGAAAATGTAGAAAACATTCGTGACTTTGGATTAATCAAAAATTTCTTAGATGTAATACCAAAATCATGATCCACAAAAGCAAAAACTGATAAATAGGACTTAATCAGAATTTAAAACTTGTTCTCTTCAAAAGACAGTTTTTTAAAGAAATAAATCACAAGTCATAGACAAATATATTTGGAAATCATATATCTGATAAAGGACTTGTATCCAGAATAAATAAAGAACTCACAAAATAGGAACAAGAAAACAAGAAACTCAAAAAATGTTTGGGAAAAAGACCTGAAATCTCCTCTGGCTTCACCAAAGAAGATTTATGGGTGGCAAAGAAGTTCAAAAAAAACATGTTTAACATCATTAATCATTAGGAAAATTCAAGTAAAAACTACAAAGAAATACTACTACTTCTCTGTTAGGATGGCTAAAATTAAACATACAGACCATACCACGTATGGGAAGCATGTAGAAGAACTGGAACTCTCAAAGACTCTTGGTAAAAATAAAAATGATACAATCACTTTAAAAAACAACTGGAGAAGTAAAAAAGCTGAAGAAACTGAAAAATCAACAACTGTTCTTAGATCCGTCTGAGAAGGGAGGTCACTGGGCAAACCACTGTCCCTCAAATTGAAAAGACAAATAGACACACAGATACAGAGCATCATGACTTAGCAGAAACCCACAAACAGAAACCAGCAGAAGCCTCTGTGGGAACCAGTAGTAGGATAGGAAAATCTGGACTTGGATATATTTGATGTAATTGATGAATTTCTGGAGACTCCATGTGGACAAATCTAAGAGATAAAAATTCCAGGGGAAGCCAGTCATCAAGGGAGCCCTACATTTCTGTAAGTTTTATCTCCAGGAGCTTAATCAGGTTCTCATAGTGAATATCAAAGAAAAGTCCTCTCTGACTTCTGTTCTTCTTAACAAGGGAAACTATTTTACCAGAGTCTAACCTACTGGGGTTTATCAGAGACTAACCAACCTGGGGGAAGGGAAATACTCAACTCCAGCCCCATGGAGCTTTCTACATAAAGGCAGGTAAATACCCATATCTAGCCCCCAATGCCCCCACCCCCGCCCGCCCAGCCATCCTATCACACCTAGAGGAGTGGGAGAGGAAATTAAAATGTCCTTAAGAAATTCATGGCACGGGGACACGGGCACACTAAAAAGACTGAGGCCTAATCATAGCAATGGAGAACACTTCTCCCTCCACACCTTACCATCATATCACCAAAGGCTTACTTACCAGAGTTCCTTTTATCTAGTATATCATAGTCTGGCTTTCAGCAAAAAATTAAAAGGCATACTAAAAGGCAAAAAACAGAGGTTGGAGAGACAGAGCAAACATCAGAACTAGACTCAGATATGGCAGCATATTGTAATTATCAGTCTGTGAATTTCAAATGAGTAACATGGTAAAGGCTATAATTCAAAAATCAGACAACATATAAGAATAGATGGGTAACAGAGATGGAAATTCTAAGAAATAATCAAGAAGAAATGGTAGAGCTGAAAAACACTAACAGAAATCAGTGCAATAAAAGATGTAAAAAACAACAACAAGTTTTATAGTTTCTCAGAAAGTTAAACATATGCCTACCATATGATCCAGACATTTCATTCCTAGGCATATACTCAAGAGAAAGCATTTTCTCTAATTTGGCTGGGCAGGGGCGGGGGGGTGTTGGTGGTAAGGAGGCAGCTGTGGTAGGATTGATCTGTATCTTTACTGTGATGGTTGTGGTGGCACGACTCTCAGAATATATCACCATCATAGAACCCTAGGCACCAAAAAAAGAGTGAATCTTGGTGTATGTAAATTTAAAAATAAATTAGTGTTTAAAAATTAAATGTGTTCTTGGAAAATGAGACCACATCTTCTTTGGATGGAAAAACATACCTAACTTCACAAAAGTACCCACCCCCACCTCACCTTGCCCAGTTCAGGTAGAAGGAAATTTTACTACTATTCTTCCAGATGGAAGGTACACATACAAAGGATAATTTCGATACTTTTTTTTTCCCCTACCATATTTTGCATATTTTGCACTCTAACTGATGTGGAGATCTTTTCACAAGAGTAACTTCCAAGACATGGCACAGGATTTCTCCACTTCTGCAATTAAAGAACTGGGAAGTCATGACTCTGAGGCACTAAAATATATCAGGCTGTCTCTCAAAAAATTAAACATCAAATACTTAATTCGAGGGCTGCATATTATCAGTATTCTAATTCTTCAAAATGTGTTGCTGCATGCCACTTCAGTAAATATGGCTGCTTAACAAATTGCTCTAAAAATCAACAGCTTAAAACAACTGTTTTGTTATGCTCATGATTCTGTGGATCAGGAATTCAGACAGGGCACAAAAGAATGTCTGGAGTTTCAAGTTGGAAGATTCTGTAACTGAGGGCTTGAATTATATGAAGATCTGTCTGTTTAGTTGCTAAGTCATGTCTGACTCTTTTGCAACCCCATGGACTATAGCCCACCAGGCTCTTCTGTCCATGGGATTTCCCAGGCAAGAATACTGGAGTGGGTTGCCATTTCCTTCTCCAGGGAATCTTCTTGATCCAGGGATTGAACCTGTGTCTCCTGCACAGCAGTCGTAATCTTGACACCACTGAGCCACCAGGGAAGCCCTGTGTGAAGGTATCTATGCTCATAAATCAAGTGCATAGCAAGAGCCATCAGTTTGGGCAAGAGATTTCAGTTTGGGCTGTCACGTGAATTACCATCTACACATGGTCTCCCCATGTAGCTTGCACTACATAGCATGGCACCCTCAAGGTGGTAGAATTCCTTACATGGTAGTACAGGGCTCCAAAAGCAAGTGTCACATCAGACAATTTAGAAATTGCATCAATTTTTCTGACCTGGCCTCAGACGTTACACAGCATCACTTCTGTTGCATTCTATTGGTTAGAAGTGAATCACTAAGCCACTCAGCATTCAAGGGGAAATGACACGGATCCCATCTGTCAATGAAAGAATCATTGTCAGTGAAAGTTCACATTGTAGATGAACATTTTGGATGGGACACTGTTGTAGCCATCTTTGGAAAATACAATTTGTCACATGTGTGATAGACAGTTTCCTTCAGTTAATCAGACCACTGATACCTGGCATTCCTCAGTTAACTGGGATATTAATGTAGCGAGGATACGTCAATCCTCAAGAAGTGGAAATGTACTATGTAAGGAAATTATTGGAAGTATAAAAGATCAGCACTTCAGTTTCTTTTTCAAAGGAGAATTTGTCATTTTAATAGTCAAAACTAAGTCACACACAGTGGGCGAAGGTGAGTGTGGAATGAATTGATAAAGTAGCAATATATATACACTATCAGATTAAAACAGATAGCTAGTGGAAAGTTGCTATATAACACAGGGAGCTCAGTCTGGCACTTTGTGATGACCTAGGGGGGTGGGATGTGGGGGGTGGAGCGGGGTTGGTGGAAGTTCAAAAGGGAGGGGATATATGTATCTAAATAGGACTAATTCACATTGTTGTATGGCAAAACACACTAATTCACATTGTTGTATGCATTGTAAAGCAATTTTCCACCAACAAAAAAATTTTTTAAAAACTAAGTCACAGAAGAAGGAGAAAATGAAAGGGTAAGATAGTCACTAATTTAATAAGAATTTGAAAACATTTCAAAACTATATTTAAAAGCTCTGGAATTTTTTCCTTTAATATAATATAATCCTGGCATATAATAGAAAATTTTCAAGCAAGCATTTTAAGAATTTAAGTATAATAAACCTTCATGCTTATCCAACAGCATATATAAAATATAATTTGAAATGAATCACACACTCAAAAGTAAAAGCTAAAGTCATAAAGCTATTAGAGAAGTATAATAGCACTGCTGCTGCTGCTGCTAAGTCACTTCAGTCGTGACTGACTCTGTGCGACCCCATAGACGGCAGACCACCAGGCTCCCCCGTCCCTGGGATTCTCCAGGCAAGAACACTGGAGTGGGTTGTCATTTCCTTCTCCAATGCATGGAAGTGAAAAGTGAAAGTGAAGTTGCTCAGTCGTGTCCAACTCTTGGCGACCCCATGGACTGCAGCCTAGCAGGCTCCTCCATCCATGGGACTTTCCAGGCAAGAGTACTGGAGTGGGGTGCCAATATAATAGCACAACACACCTCAATAATAATAGAACAAGCAATCAATAAAATTTGGCAAAGGATCTGAAAAGAGACTTCACAAAATACACAAAGAGTCAGTGTTGTTCAGATGCTAAGTGGTGTCCAACTCTGACCCCATGGACTGCAGTACAGCCAGGCCTGCCTGTCCCTCACCATCTCTCACAGTCAGTATCTCTCAAAGATCCAATCAGTTCAGTTCAGTTCAGTTGCTCAGTCATTTCCAACTCTTTGCAACCCCATGAATCGCAGCATGCCAGGCCTCCCTGTCCATCACCAACTCCCGGAGTTCACTCAGACTCAAGTCCATCGAGTCAGTGATGCCATCCAGCCATCTCATCCTCTGTCATCCCCTTCTCCTCCTGCCCCCAATCCCTCCCAGCATCAGAGTCTTTTCCAATGAATCAACACTTCGCATGAGGTGGCCAAAGTACTGGAGTTTCAGCTTCAGCATCATTCCTTCCAAAGAAATCCCAGGGCTGATCTCCTTCAGAATGGACTGGTTGGATCTCCTTGCAGTCCAAGGGACTCTCAAGAGTCTTCTCCAACACCACAGTTCAAAAGCATCAATTCCTCGGCGCTCAGCTTTCTTCACAGTCCAACTCTCACATCCATACATGAACAACTGGAAAAACCATAGCCTTGACTAGATGGACCTTTGTTGGCAAAGTAATGTCTCTGCTTTTGAATATGCTATCTAGGTTGGTCATAACTTTTCTTCCATGGAGTAAGCGTCTTTTAATTTCATGGCTGCAGTCACCATCTGCAGTGATTTTGCAGCATAAAAAAAGTCTGACACTGTTTCCCCATCTATTTGCCATGAAGTCATGGGACCAGATGCCATGATCTTAGTTTTCTGAATGTTGAGCTTTAAGCCAACTTTTTCACTCTCCACTTTCACTTTCATCAAGAGGCTTTTTAGTTCCTCTTCACTTTCTGCCATAAGGGTGGTGTCATCTGCATATCTGAGGTTATTGATATTTCTCTGGGCAATCTTGATTCCAGCTTGTGCTTCTTCCAGCCCAGCGTTTCTCATGATGTACTCTGCATATAAGTTAAATAAGCAGGGTGACAATATACAGCCTTGACGTACTCCTTTCCCTATTTGGAACCAGTCTGTTGTTCCATGTCCAGGTCTAACTGTTGCCAATAAACACATGAAAAAAGTGTTCAACATCAAAGGTTATCAGAAAAATGCAATTTAAACTACAACGGGACACTACTACATATCTACCAGATGGTTTACATTAAAAAGCCTAATAATACCAAATTGTTGATAAGGTGGTGAAGCAATTAGACCCTCTGTACATTGTTAGGGGAAATGTAAACTGGTATAACCTCTTTGATAATAAGTCTGGCAGCTTCTTTAAAAACTAAACACATACCTATGTCCCAGCAATTTCATTCATAGTTACATAAAAAAAATTTATGTTCACAAAAATATTTGCATAACAATGTCGAGAGTAGGTTTATTCATATTAGCCCAATATTGGAAATAGCCCAGATATTCATCAGCAGGGGAAAGAATAAACAAATTGTAGCATTCACTACTGAGCAGTATGAAGGAATGAATTACTGATACACTCAATAATATGGATTAATCTCAAAATCATACTTAATAAGAGAATCCACAAAAGAATACATGCTGTTTAATTCCATTTATATGAAGTTCTAGAACAGGAAAAATATATTTACTGTGAAAAAAATCAGAAAAGTGATTGCTGCTTGGATGGAGGTGTGGGCAGGGATTGACTAGGATCAGGTGTGAGGGAACTCTCTGGATGATGGTAATGTTGTATGTTTTAACAGGGATTTGGGTTGCACAGGTGTATTTGTCAAAATTAAGCAAATGTATACTTCAGGTTTATCCATTTTATTGACAATAAATTTTACATCAAAAGGGAAAAAATATAAATAAATGGTAAGCATGCTGATATATTTAGAAGGAAATAACTGAAGTCTGTTAATTTTCTTTGAAATACATTGAAGTAAAGATGGATTAATGGGTAGATAGAGGGGTATGCGAATGAAGAGATGCAAGATAAAGCAAATACAGTAAAATATTAGTGATACAGTCTAAGTGGGGAAAATAAAGAGGTAAGACTTTGTTGTTAATTTGATAAGAATTTGGAAGTTATAAAAACTATTCCATCCCAAATTTACTTTCAAAGCTCTGGGATTTAAAAACATAAATAAAAAATATTATAGCCCATAATGCAAGAATTTTAAGTAAGCACATTAAAATTAAATCAATAATCAGAGTAGAGCATCAAGTGGAACAACTCATATCTTGCTTTATGATTCTGAGACTCTTGACTTTTGCTCAAAACATTCTGCCAGCATTTGCCATTAGCTCTTTCTGGAAACTGAAGCAAGAAATAGAAAATGCTCATTGTTCTTTGCCCAGGCTTTTGGGTTCTATTTGCTTGAGCTTTATTTGT
Organism: Capricornis sumatraensis; assembly: GCF_032405125.1. Taxonomy (NCBI): domain Eukaryota; kingdom Metazoa; phylum Chordata; class Mammalia; order Artiodactyla; family Bovidae; genus Capricornis; species Capricornis sumatraensis. The sequence continues at coordinate 99,832,542 of NC_091092.1, read as the reverse complement.
TTTTATCTTTTTAATTTTTTTTTACAATTGCTCATTGTTTAAAAAATATATCAAAGAATGAGGCAGACTGGTGTGCAGCCTGTTAAGATTTCTTCAAAGGATACACAATCCTTGAAATATTTATATAAATATACATGTACATGTACCTTTAGATTTTTGGCATAAATAGGATCATATTATACAGACTTCTGAATTTTTGCTTTATCTACAAAACAGCATGACATATATATGGTAGCCATTAGTGCTATTTATCTAGCATCTGGTTTCCCTCTTTCTTCTGAATATATGGGTGGAGCCATGTGACTCATACTAGCCAATGAATTGAGAGTGTAAATGATGTTTTTCTTCCCAGCTGAGATTTATTGGTCTTGACCCTCCAAAGTTTTCTTCTCTCTCTGGTACATTCCAGGTAGTGCCTGTTCTGTCAACTTCAGTCCTGAGTGACTATAATGAACAAAGCTCTGTCTGACAACAATGGATACACACAGTAACCCTTACTGATTTAATTCCCTGAGATCTGGGGGTTAGTTACTGCAGCATAACTTAACCGATCCTGACTAACGCACTGAAGATTTTTTCAAGTATGCATATTTGGCATATCTCATCCTTTCTAACCAAGAAGGCAATGGTACCCCACTCCAGTACTCTTGCCTGGAAAATCCCATGGATGGAGGAGCCTGGTAGGCTGCGGTCCATGGGGTCGCTAAGAGTCGGACACGACCGAGTGACTTCACTTTCACTTTTCACTTTCATGCATTGGAGACGGAAATGGCAACCCTCTCCAGTGTTCTTGTCTGGAGAATCCCAGGGGCGGGGAAGCCTGGTGGGCTGATGTCTATGGGGTCGCACAGAGTCAGACATGACTGAAGTGACTTAGCAGCAGCAGCAGCTTAGCATCATCCTTTCTAAAGGCTAAATAGTGTTAGTCACTTAGTAGTGTCTGATTCTTTATGACCCCATGGACTGTAGCCCGCCAGGCTTCTCTGTCCATGGAATTCTCCAGGCAAGAATACGGGAGTGGGTTGCCATTTCCTTCTCCAGGGGATCTTCCCACCCAGACATCGAGCCCAGGTCTCTCACCTTAGAGGCAGAATCTTTACTGACTGAGCCACTAGGTAAGACCTAATGGCTAAATAGTGCAGTCTTAAACCAAAGCAAAAGAATTTATCCAACTATTCCCCTACTGTTGGACATTTGATTTTTGTCTAAATTTTTGCTATTACAAATTTTGCTGCAATAAATATTGTTTGAGTGCACACACAAACATCTATTACAACCTACTTGTCAAAACTTTTTTGAGTAAAAAGTTTCTAAAAATGCAATTACTAGGTAATAGAGTCTCAGCATTAGATATTGCCAGTTACCCTCCAAAATGCTGAACCTATTTAAACTTCTATCAATAGAAACGGAAAGTACCTGTTATCCCACATGCTCATCTGGAGCCAGTTATATTATTCTTTTTAAATGTTACTAATATAATATGTGGAAACTCTATTTCATTATTGTTTCAGCTTGTGTGATTATTTGGCTTCTTTTCATAGGTTTAAAGGCTATTTGTATTGCTTCTGAGAACTGTTTATTCCTGTTCTTAAGCCATTTTTGTCTGCTGATTTTACAGGCGTTTTCATAAATCCTTAATGTCAATCCCCTGGTTCTTACTCTGGTTGTAACTATTTTCTCTCAGTCTATCCCTTATCTTTTCAGTTTGTTGATAGAGAAATTCTTTTTTGATGTAGAGAAATAGAAAATTTTCCTGTAGTGAATACAGTCAATTTTTCCTTTATGTTTTTTGGCAGCTGTGCCCTGCCTACCACAAAATTAAAATGTATTAAATGTTTCCTAATCAACTATCACTAGAACCTTTACTATTAATCTATTTTTTGTCCACTGATTTGAGAATTTCTCTGTACCTTACAATAAAATCCACAATAATAAATCTTTTATGGGCTTTATACTCTATTTCACTGATAGTTTAATCCTCTATCAGTACATTACAGTGTTTTCAAATATCTATCAATTACATAAATTCCAGTATCTGGACTTTCACATTCTTCCTTTTCAATATTTTTTTCAATCCCTGATTTTTCTTGAGGAACCTCAAAAATCAATGAGCCAATTTCTCTCCCTCAACCCTGCAAAACAAAACCAAATCTAAGAACAGAATTGTAATTCTAATTAGAATTGATTCAAATCTAGATTAATTTGGACAGATTAGAATTTTTTTAACCAGGCAGAAGTTTTATTTCCTCCTGATCCCATCATTCCAGGCTCACCTAACTCATCCCAGGAGTGATAAAAAGCCACAAGCAATAACCAGGAGCACCCATGTAAGGGGGTCCCGACATACAACCCTAGCTTTCTGCTCAGGCCAGGAGGGAAATGTCACTATACACAAAAGTTGCTCCCACTTTTGCTGAAGGCAGCTTTTTGGCTTGCCGGCACTTTGTAAATGAAACACACTTGTCAGTCCTCCTTCAATTTCAGGTATATTTCCAGCTCTCAAACCCCCAGCCTCAGACAACTGGCAAGGTTACCATTTCTCCTCCCTAAGATTGGGCAAAGAGTGCCTAGGGTTTCCCTCATCAACCCTCCATCCAGGACTCAGCTGAGTTCACTACAAACTGTCAGTGGCTCTCCTGAGGGAGAGGCTGGGAGAGGGACTGAAGGGTCCAGCTACTTCGGTCAGGGGCCTTATATATAGGGACAGAAGCACAGGAAGAGAAGGGGACCTCTTCAAATCCGCCTTCCTAATTAGCATCTCTACAATAATGGACACGGTTTGGTCTGTCTTCTACCAGCAGGAACATTACTTAGAAGAGTACTCTTTCTGTGAAGGAAGGAAGATGCTGGGGCTCAGAGCGGGGTCAGAGGCTGGAAGACACCACACAGCTGACAGATCCATGTCTCTCTGGATCTTCTCACTAGTTTAAAGGATGAAGGTGGGATGCCTCTCTTTGGAGTCAGGCCAAGGCCTGCACACCCCACTATCCAGTCCCTGTGCCCAGGTGGGCCCCTACCTGCTTGAGTAGGAATTGATTCTGGGTGATGGTGTGCAGGGCGATGGTCAGATGCAGGACAGACAGGAGCACCCCGCTGAGTATCGCAGCCTGCATGCACACAGGCAGGAGCGTATAGATGGTATTGATGAAGAACACAGTCCACCAGATGCCCTTGGAGGCACTGTGCGGCTGGAGCAGCAGCAGACCCACCACCTGGATGGCCAGCACCACGGAGATGAGCACTTAGAAGGCCAGGCCCATGTGGTCCTGGTGGAAGGTGGGGTGGTTGCAGAGCACGGCCATGATGAGGCTCACACCCACGGTAGCCACTAGGATGACTAGGTACGGCAGCTGCAGTGGAAGCCGCGCCGCGCACAAGAGCACCAGCACAGCCATGAGCATCTTGAGGCTGCTCCAGTTCAGACGGAAGTAGCAGCGCTGGTACAGCCGCTCCAGCTTGTCCCAGGGAAACTTCTGTGAGTGGACTATCTGCAGCAGTGCCAGGCAGCAGGCGCCCAGTGACAGCACCGCACCAGGCCCTGCGCCCGAGCCTGCGGTGCTGCCGCCATCCCCGGACCCCTAGTCTTCCTTGTTGGCCGCGCGCGCCCCTTGCCGCGCCGCTCCTCCAGGCCTAGCTCCACCGAACCAGGGCGCACTTCTGTTCCGCCCGTGGTTGCGGCCGCCGCTGCCTGCAGGGGGCGCCCGGGTGCTGCCGCTGGTGCCCAACCTGGAACAGAAGCCGAAGCCCCCAGTCAAACAGACCCCAGCCCCCACTCCTGTCTCTTGGTGGAGCTGTGAGCCGAACCTCAAGAGTAGAATTTTTAAAATAGTGTCTTCCTATTCAGAGAGATAATAAAGTTTTGAAACTGTATTCATTTTGAAAGTGAAGTTGCTCAGTGTTGTCCGACTCTGCGACCCCATGGACTATAGCCTACCAGGTTCCACCATCCATGGGATTTTCCAGGCAAGAATACTGGAGTGGGTTGCCATTTCCTTCTCCAGGAGATCTTCCCAACCCAGGGATTGAACCCAGGTCTCCTGCATTGTAGGCAGACGCTTTACAGAGCCACCAGGGAAGTCAAACAAATTTCAATTCTTTTTGGCACAATGACATACACATGTTAGGTAGAAAGTAAATATTAATGTATGTGAAGTGAGTGAAAGTTGCAGTCGCGTCCGAGTCTGCAACCCCATGGACTATACAGTCCGTGGAATTCTCCAGGCCAGAATACTGAAGTGGGTAGTCTTTCCCTTCTCCAGTGGGTCTTCCTGACCCAGGAATTGAACCAGGATCTCCTGCATTACAGGCGGATTATTTATCAGCTGAGCTATCAGAAGTGTATACAACTGTGTTCATTTTAGTCTTACACGTTTCTTGTCCAATTTTATTGCACCCAGGTATTTCATAATATTTGTTGTTATAGCAAATAGTATCCCCCATTGCATAAAATCTCATGTTTATTATTAGTATAAAGTAAAACTATTGCTTTCTATGTTAGTTTTCTTGTATTTAGCTACTTTCCTGAATAGTTCTAACCATTTTTAAATTGAGTCTTTTAGATACATAATCACATTTGGGTTCTAATTTAAAAATCAGCCTTCAGTTCTACTTTGAGCTATTTATACAATTATCCCTAATTACCTATTTCCATGATACCTAGGGCACAAAGGGATTGTGTCCAAGGATTACCTAGTTAAGTACCTTCTGGGATATGAAAACAAGATGAATGGGAGAAGGCATAAGACAACAGGGCTTCCCAGGTGGTGCAGTGGTAAAGAATCCGGCTGTCAATTCAGGAGATGGTGGGTTCAATCCCTGGGTTGGGAAGATTCCAGGGAGGAGGAAATGGTGCCCCAGTCTAGTATTCTTGCCTGGAAATCCCATGGGCAGAGGAGCCTGGTGGGCTACCCACCCCTGGTGGGTCCATGGGGTCCCAAAGGGTTGGACACAACTGAACACAAACATCACACACATTAGACAAGAAGGAATTGTAGGGATTGGGGAAAATATGCAAAGATCAGGCAGAGTCTGAGAGAGACAGCTGCCATTTACCCTAACTGATTATTGACATGGGGAAATGTAGGCCCACTTTCTATTTTTCAAGAGGAGACAGAAATATAGGTTTTTATCTTTAAACTCTTAATTTAAAAAAACAAACACAAGCCAAACAAAATACAACTGCCAGCTATCAAACTCTATGAACTTGAAAGTAATCCAATGCCTTCAAGGCAATTTAAACTCAGAAAGGTGTGTCAGAGATTGCAAAAGTAGTGGGATATAGGGAAGAAGTCTCTATTTTGTTTAGCTACTTGGGTGGATCAGAACAGTATTTGCAAAGTGCTAAAACCAGGCAAGTGTTTTGTTTGGTTTGTTCACAAACAGTTCAGTTCCTAATTACTGACATTTTATGACCCCTGTTTGGCTCATCTTGGCTTGAATTTGCCATCATGGTAAATGAAAAGGGTACCTTTTAAAATACCCCATCTCTACTTGGGGAAATTACCACATTCTATTCTCCATCAACCCAACATGGAAGTCAGAGCTTAATTTCCCAGCCTTCCTTGAAGTTAGAAACATGCCAGTGACCCAGGATCTGCCAATCAGGGAAGCTTACATGAGACTTTGAAGTATAACAGCTAAGTATGGGCCACATTTGGTGTCACAGTCCAACTTTCAGGGGTAGCATCGGACACAAGGTTGCCAAAAGTAGTGATAGTGATGGCTGTGATAAAATTGAGTTCTTGGCAGCAGTGCAAATGTAGCAATGAGTGTGGGTGGTGCAGTAGGAACAGAGGCCATTTTCCCATCAGACAAGTTCTACAACCCACTTCTGGGCACTGTTCCTAGAACAGAGCCTCGAGCTTATTTCTCCAGCCCTTCCAAAGATACTGTGAACCACCCAGGATCCTTTTAGTTAATTCCTTTCCTGCTTAACCTAGCCAGGGATGATTCTGCTTTTTTAAACACTAAGCCTGCCTTCACCAATACAAACAATACCATCAGGCAGTGACAGAAACAAATTAAAGATCTCAGTCTTTTTGAATCCCAGGCCAGCATTTTTTCCTATGACATCACATCGTTTTAGGAAGGTTCAAAATGTTGTTTTCAAAATGCATGCTGAGGCTGGCAGCTCAAATATATGGTATGGATGCTGTCAAAGAGTCTATTTGGTTCAAGATAAGAGTACATGTTTCAAAGCTTTTGGAATTTTCCTTTTCCTTCTGTTCATATAGATTCATAGACCAGTGGCTTCCTTAAAAGATGATAGACTTACAATAAAAACACCCATAACAAGTACACAGTGCTGTTTAAAAAAAAGATCAAAACCACATAAAAGGAGAGATAATTATATGAGATAAATCAGGATGAGATCATCACAATGCTCTAAGCACTAAATTTATAATCTTCTTCCTTGAAGTTAAAGGACAGTAATGGAGTGGATTAATGTTTCCCAACCTTGGTCCACCAACAATCTTTATTTTCCACCTTCATGGCCTCCAAGTTTTTTAAAGGCTTATTCCAACCTCATTTATTAAAGAATGTTTTCAATGACTCTATCAAGAGTAAATAAACAACTTACGGAAATACTGCAAACAGGACATAGATTTCTACTACTATTTTCAGTTACTATTTTGAACTATTCCAACTCTTGAGATAAAAGGTTTTCATTTTCTACTGTCCACTACAGTGCATTTTCTAGTGCACTACAGTGTATATAGTGAGAATTTTATATACGTTATCAGCTTTATTCATACATTATATGACTATACATTATAACCATCCCCATTTTGTAGGTGAAAACATTCTTCAACAACTTATGCAAGGACATCAGGATGAAAAATGGCAGAGCTGAGATTTGGATGCATGTGTCTGACTCTTGAGACCCCATGGACTGTAGCCTGCCAGCCTCCTCCATCCATGAGATTTTCCAGGCAAGAATACTGGAGTGGATTGCCATTCCCTTCTCCAGGGGATCTTTCCAACCCAGGGATTGAACCCTGGTCTTCTGCTTGGCAGACTGATTCTTTATCACTGAGCCACTAGGGTGAAGAAGCTGCCTGCCAAGCAGGAGACATGAGTTTGATTCCTGGGTTAGGAAGATCCCCTGGAGAAGATAATGGCAACCCATTCAAGTATTTTCTGGGAAATACCATGGACAGAGGAGCCTGGCGGGCTATAGTCTATGGGGTTGCAAAAGAATCAGACACGACTTAGTGACTAAACAAGTCAAAAATCAGATTTATTTACTACATTATATAACCTCTTTCAGGAAGAATTTTACATTTACAAGAACAAAAATTTCCTTGAGGCTCTAAATCTTAGAAGGAATTTATCACATGGAAACTCACAGGAAATCTCTCGATCCTGCAATTGACAACAGGAGTCTGAGAAAGAATGGTTTAATAATTCATTACATTCACTGCAGCCTGAGACACTGGGTGCTGGAAGCATTTGGGAAAGACACCAGGGTGAACTGGGCATGTGCCCTGTCCTCTAAGGCTGGAGCCCAGGTGAGGAAAAGAAGTGAGCACTGAGCTCACAGAAATCCAAAATACATGCAGGCTACATGGGGCAGGTGTCATCTCTGATGGGGAGATCAAGGCTTGGGGAGGTGGCTGGAGGGAGGGACTGGCCACGTCTTCCCTGGCATAGGGCCCTCCTTGCTGCTGTTGCCTGGGGTTCAGAGTCCAGGGCCCACATCAAGAAGCCTCACTCTACCCATGTTTCCAATTGTACAAAACACTATCCCTGATAAGCCTCGTCCCTGTCTGGCTCCCTGGTAAAATCTGCCCATCAGGAATCAAGGCTCTGAGAAGAGCTCTCTGCACTCCTTCAGTAACAACTGACAGTGTTCTGCACTCCTTCAGTAACAACTGACAGTGTTCACAGGCCCATCTGGCAGACTATGAAAAAAGGGTCCCAGAGAAATAGTTCCAGCCTAGAGGTAGAACCAGTGAATCCCACGAGAAAAGAAACGCTTCTTCCCAAAACTGCCTTCTGTTTCCACCTGTCCCTGTATTCTTCAGGTCCATTTTGAGATAAATATCTCAGGAAGGCCCACAGGTTAATCCACTAATCCATTATTAACCATGGCACCTTATGCGGAGACAGGATATTACCTCCTGCCTGGACGGTTTCCTTGAGAATTAAGGAAATGCCCGAGGCTTGGACCATTGTCCAGAGCATTACGTCTGGGCTCTGAGGCCCAGGTACATACTGAGAGGGCCAGGTATGTAAGCAGGGGAGAGAAGCAGGGCCACAGACGTGAAGCCCAGAGGCCTACACTGCAATCCTGCCTCTGCCATTTCAACACAGATATGAAAAGGGAACATTTTACAAGTGTATTTCTAAACCTACATTTTCCACATCCTTTCCAACATTTATTGCTTATATAGAGTTTTTGATGATGGCCATTCAGATTGGTGTCAGGTGATACCTCATTGTAGTTTTGATTTGCATTTCTCTAATAATCAGCAATGTTGGCCATCTTTTCATGTGTTTACTGGCCATCTGTACGTCTTCTTTGGAGAAATGTCTGTTAAGGTCTTCCACCCACTTTTTGATTGGGTTATTTGTTTTCCTGATATTGAGCTTTATGAGCTGCTCATATATTTTAGAGATTAATCCTTTGTCAAGTTGCTTCATTTATAATTATCTTCTCCCATTCTGAGGGTTGTCTTTTCATCCTGTTCATAGTTTCCTTGAGGATGTGGAGAAAGGGAACCCTATCGCATTGTTGGTGGGAATGTAAATTGATACAGCCACTATGGAGAACAGTATGTAGATTTCTTTAAAATCTAGGAATAAAACTACCATATGGTCTAGCAGTCCCACAACTTGGCATATACCCTGAGAAAACCACAATTCAAAAAGACAATTTCTCAGTGTTCATTGCAGCACTGTTTACAATAGCCAGGACATGGAAGCAACCTCGATGTCCACCAACAGGTGAATAAAGAAAATGTGATACATATATACAATGGAATATTTAGCTATAAAAAGGAATGAATTTGAGTCAGTTGTAGTGAGGTGGATGAAGCTAGAGCCTGTATACAGAGTAAAGTAAGTCAGAAAGAGAAAAACAAATATACATATGGAATCTAGAAAAGTAGTATTGATTAATCTATTTACAGGGAAGAAATGGAGACACAGAAGTAGAGAACAAATTTGTGGGCACAGCGGGGAAAGGAGAGGGTGAGACAAATTGGGAGAGTAGCACTGACATATATACACTACTGTGTGTATAAGAGATAGCTAGTGGGAAGCTGCTGTATGACACAGGGAGCCCAGCCTGGTACTCTGTGATCACCTAGAGAGGTGGGATGGGACCAGGGAGGGAGGTGCAAGCGGGAGGGGACACATATATAATAATGACTGATTCACACTCTTGCATAGCAGAAACCAACACAACATTGTAAAGCAATTATCTTCCAATTAAAAATTAAAAAAAATAAAACTTACATTTGAAGAGTTTCAGAATGTCAGCATCTGAAAGAGGCCTTAGAGATCATTATATGGACAAAAGAGTGAGATGCAAGTAGGTGAAGCAAGTTGCCTAAGTCACTTGAATTGTGAGGGTTGGGACTAGCTCTCCCTGATACCCCTACAGTCAGAGACAGAGTTCCCTTTCCCAGTACAAGGTAATCAATTATTTACTTGTTTGCTGCAAGCTTTAGACAGAATGTTCCTTGAGAAATAGGACCTTTCATTAAATTATTCAGCAAACATCTATTGTACTTGGCAGGAGCCAATTGTGGAGGCAGGGAAGTAAACAAATAACTCAAGAGGGGCTACCAATGGATGATACAGGAAAAGCATTTAACATGACGCATGGCACGTGGTAAGTGCTCGATAAATGGTGACTTCTACAAAAGAATAATTCTTCGAGTGAGATGGAAATAAGGGAAAAGATGTTGGCAAGGGTCAGCTCATGACCACATTTACAGGAAACACTAACAGGTTGGGGATTTGCCCTAGAGCCAAGGAATGATATGATAAGACTTTAGGGAGGTCATTCTGGCAAAGCTTTGGAGGGTGAGCATTAAGAACAGAAGATCAGTTTTGCAGCTTTCAAGAGAGTAGTGAAAAGATGAAAAGCCAAACTGCAACAGTGAAGCTGGGGATGGAGAGAAGGCATTTAAGAAATATGATTTCAAGAGGATGGGAGAGGTCAAGGTAGGGGAGAGGGCAAAGACAAGGTAGACCCTGGCTCAGGCCCTGGGGACAAGTCTGGTGGCCTTTACCAAGATAGGGTCCCCAACTGCAACTGTATGGGGGAAGAAAATGAGGTCAATTTTGGAAAAGTTATTTTGGAAAGCCTAAGGGGCATCCAAAGGGGAGATGTCCTGAAAGCCTTCATATTTCCAGATCTATAATTCAGGAAAAAGGTCTGAGCCTGAGGAGCTAAATGGAGAACTCAACCTTCAGTTAACAGGCAAAGCAGGGCAGACTGGATAAAATAGAGCCACCCAACATGGCATGGTGAAAAGTGATGAGCCTAAAGCCAAAAACAAGAAAGAGAAGTTCCTTGCCCTCAAAGAGGTTATGTTTTGGTGAGAAGAGCCAGTGTATATCTGTATACATACACATGGAAATAAAAGGAAAATATTTGCTAGTTAAAGCTCCAAGCACAGAATTAAATTAGGAGGTGGTGTGATAGCAGCTATGTAGTTCCTTTGCCTTTGCCCAGAAAGAGCGTGAGGAGCAACCAAGGGGGCTGACCTCCAAACTAGAACACCCCTCTCCAAAATAATCCTACACTCTCACTCTTCCATTCAGGAACTATGATATGTAGTTAGCCCAGTGCAAGGTACTGGTTTTAGGACAGTGAACAGGGGTGTCGAGGACCCTGCCCCTCAAGAAAGCTCACATTCTAGGAGGAAAAGACACACTTAACGACACACACCCCAAGTTCAGTTATCTATATAAAGTAACTACAAGGTGTGCCAGGGGTAGTGAAAAATATTGGGTTGGCCAACAAACTTTTTGGCCAACCCAATATAAACACGGGGCTACGAAAAAATCCACTTTAGGTAGAATAGTCAAAAAGAAAGCCCCTCTGAGGAAGCAACATTTACAGTGAGTCCCAGGGTTTGCCATGAAAAGGATGACGTATGGACATTCACAGCAGAGAGAACTGCATGTGCAGAGGCATGGAGAACAGAAAGAGCTTAATGTGTTTGAGAAAGTGAGTGACAGTCAGCAGGGCCAAAGGACAGGGTGGGAAGAAAAGAAGTGAGGACACTGGAAATACAGAGCGGCATCGCTCAAGGCCCTGCTGGCTGCAATAAAACGTTTGGATCTTATTGTAAGGATGAGCGCAAGCCACTGAAGGGTTTTTCAAGCCAGGTATGTCCTGATCTGATTTCCATCTTAAGGAATTTTTGGCCAGGAGATGCCCTAAATATTCGCAGTTGTTCTTTCCAAGCATCCGGTGCCTTGAGGTCACCCTCCAATCACACGGTATGGCCGTCCTTTATTCCACCCACAATTAGGGTCAGGCCTCCATCCACGGAGCAACTTGCCCTCCTTGGATCTCCTGCCTGGCCTATGTGCTTCCCCCAAAGCCCCATAAACTCACTAAAGTGTTTCCAATAGACACTGCTAGAGTACGAGGAGAATGGATGCCTTTGTAAAGTACACAAAATAATAAAAGGAAACCACTCCCTCATTTCTGATGGAAATTTGTTTTCCCCTCCACTGCTATCCATTAGTCCTCGGCCTGAGTAATTGTCTATGCCCTTCACCCCATCCTTCATTTATTTGCCAAAAGGCCAGGAACATGTGTACTGCCATGAACAATAACAAAGAACTATAAATTCTTATTGATCCCAGAAGCTTGGGAATTCTAAACAATAAAAATATGTCCTCTGACTGCTGCACTCAAAAGAACGTTTTGGAGATACAAAAGAGCTTTGTTGAAAGAACAAATGAGCTCCAGGGACACGGCGGGCCTCATGGAGGGCTTGGGTCACCAGGTATTCATGCAACAGGCAACTCCAGACACAAAGTCAGAAAGACCTCCCTGCCACGCTCCCCCGGGCTCACATCTTCATTTCTCAGCCGCATCTTGACTGCATCAAGCCGAGTTTCCTATATAGCTTTTAGCCACTATTGTTTTTAGGAGCCAGAATTCTCAGCCTAAAGAGAAAGTCCTCTTTGTCCTCCATCCATGATTTAATTTACATTCTCCTAAACGCTCCATTCACTTTGTTTTCAGGCTAAGAAATCTCACAATTGTACCAGGCCCTGAATTTGAATTTCCCTGTGTTTCTGCTCTTTGGAAATTTGCCTAGTTCAGTCACTGGACAGTCCTAGAAATTCAGCTTAACCTTAGAGAAAAATCTCAATTGTTCATGATTTCTTACAGTACTTCTAACTTCTGTCCTATATTTGCCCTTCAATTTCTACATTTTCATGTCTAAGTACTTAATGTGTTTGTGAGCATACATACACACAGATGAATGCACAGCACCTTTTCTCTGATAATCAGTGAAGTTTCCTCTATCTTTTCCAACTGGATGGCATTCTTAGGGAGACGTCGCTTCTTCATTCCTCACACTTCGAAGGGTGGGGGTGCTCTGAGCTGCACTGCTTTCAGCCTTTCTCATACAGATGCAGCCTTCCTGGCACTCCCCTGATCCTTCAATGCCCTGCATGACTCACAAGACACTGTGTCCAACTGACTTATACTGCTTTTGTCTCTCTGTTCTCCCGTAGGAATTTCTTTTATATGCAAATATATAAAATTCACTAGAGATGGGCAAAACTTGATCACGAAGTAATACGAATGTAAAGAAATATCAATTCCTAATTTTAAAAAATAGTATGTAGTAAATTAATGAAGAAACGCTTGGGAAGAAAACATCCTTTCTGTTCTTTGGACAATGAGATAACTGCTAGCAGCCTATGGCTTACCTGAATGTATTAAAATCCACCATCTTTGTGTGCATACAGTCAGCAGTTGTAAACATCTGCTTGAGCTCTCTGGATTTGCATTCTTCTTTTAACTTTTGTATGATAAGTTCAATGTTGCTCAGGGGAAACTAGGAGGAGGAAATGACAGACATTTAAGATAGGGAGCCCAATCTGTCTGGTGGCCAGCAAAGCTGGCTATGTCTTTCCACAGAAACCAACACAAAGAAGACATGACTAGATTTGTATTTCTTCAGCTAAGGCTCTGGGACAACAAGTGACATTAGCCCAGGCCCAGATCTGAGAGAAATGAGCTTACGGGACAGCGGGTCACAGGAATCAAAAAAGAACGACTACTTCCACCTCAGCCTCCTCCCTTTGACCCTTGGACTCTGGCCCACCATGTTGGGAGAGCCTAATGGAGAGAATGGGGATTCAAAGTTGCATAAGTGGATCCCCATTTTCTCCAGATCTTTAGAGTGGGATCCCTGGAACCATCGGCCACCAGGCAATACCCTGGGCAGAGAGAGGATGGGTGCCAAAGGTCTACAGGCACTGCGGTCCCCTACATTCACCCCCCCAGGAGACCCCCAGTTCCTGTCTCCTATACTGTGATTTGGTTTTTGACTCTGTGAGAATACTTCTTATTTAACTGAGTAAAGCACAAGGCTGTAAGTAATTATATTGACATTATAATATAAGTAATTATATTATAGCAAAGAGCTAGAAAAGACTCATTGTGGAAATAAAAACATTGATGGTAACTTAACATCAAGTTCCCCCTCTGCCACTGAGGACTTGTGGGGAGGCGGGGGAGCAGGTCAGTGGCATTCCCTCCCTTTTTTTAATTTCATCTATTTCCATGATAGGATCTATTAGTTCTTACAAAAAGACCCCTCAGACTGATATTAATCTTTCTCTGCTTAGAATGTCCTTGTTAAAGGTAGCTTTAAGAAAATGCAATTTTTACCTGGGATGCTGATACCAGACAATGTCCTACCTTGCTTTTCTCTTTTGGAAAGGAGAAAAGCCCTTAATGTTTTATATATACATACATACATATATATATATATACATACACACATACATACATACATACATATTCATGCTATATATTTTTTATATTAAAGTACAGGTGTGCACTGTGTTTAAAAATGGAGCCCTAATTACGATAGCTATTGTAAACTGTACACTGACTGCATCTCCTATGGGCCACATAGAGCTAAGCACTTAAGACAGATTACCACATCTAATCTTCACAGCAACTCTCTGAAATAGGCACCGTTGGTACTCCCATTTTAAAGATGAGGAAAGGGAAGGCACATGTTAAGGCCCCTCAGCTTTTAAGGAGTCAAGTTTCCTGGCCAAGCTTGCTTGTCTCCAGAAATTTAACTGCCCTATTACTGAGCCCCTCACCTGAATTCAGTGCTTTTGAAGAGCTACCCATTCCTGGTACTGTGCGAGTCCAAGTTCCTAATGCTGCAAATGGAGAGGTGGTGTGGCAGCCCCGGGGGGTGCTGCCCTGGCCTGCCCTCAAGAGAGACCACGCAGAGAGAAGTCCTGTTAGCAGACAGTCCCCTGCTGCTGCACCTTCAGGTCACTGGAGTGCTGCAGCTTTCAGAGATTCCCCCAGAGGCCACAGTCTCCCCAGATTCTTCCCATCCAGTGACGGAGCAGGATGGAGGCACCAGAGCTGGGCCATTACTGCCTGACATGGGATTTCTCTGATCCGGAGTGTGTGCTCTGGGGCTCCCCGTGAGACTGGCTGCAATGTGTCTGAGGTTCTTCTCATCCCCATCCTCCCTCCTTCCCTCTCCTTTCTCAGGGGTCAGACCTACAACTCAGTCTCCCCACCTACTCCTGCTCCCTCCTTTATCCTTCATACACATTTCCCTCAATACATCTCTTGCACATATCATTCTGCCTTGGGATCTGCTTCTCAGAGGACCAAAACTGATCCAGGTAATATGTTGTACACAGAGACTGATATTAGCAACATCTCCATGAGCATTTGACATGAAATGAAATGGAATTGGCACTGAATCTATATAATTGGCACAGAAGTATTATTATTTACAGGCAGACTTTGAAAATAGTTTCTAGATAGATTCTTCAATAGTAGGCCATGGTTCTGAAATACACATGCTGGCACATGGAATTCAGTTCAGTTCAGTTGCTCAGTCATGTCCAACTCTTTGGGACCCCATGAATTGCAGCACACAAGGCCTCCCTGTCCATCACTGTCTCCCGGAGTTCACTTAAACTCACGTCCATTGAGTCAGTGATGCCATCCAGCTATCTCATCCTCTGTCGTCCCCTTTTCCTCCTGCCCCCAATCCCTCCCAGCATCAGAGTCTTTTCCAATGAGTCAACTCTTCTCATGAGGTGGCCAAAGTACTGGAGTTTCAGCTTTAGCATCATTCCTTCCAAAGAAATCCCAGGGCTGATCTCCTCTAGAATGGACTGGTTGGATCTCCTTGCAGTCCAAGGGACTCTCAAGAGTCTTCTCCAACACCACAGTTCAAAAGCATCAATTCTTCGGTGCTCAGCTTTCTTCACAGTCCAACTCTCACATCCATACATGACCACTGGAAAAACCATAGCCTTAACTAGACAGACCTTTGTTGGCAAAGTAATGTCTCATCTTTTCAGTATGCTATCTGAGGTTCGTGACATTGTACAGCAGACAGGGATCAAGACTATCCCCATGGAAAAGAAATGCAAAAAAGCAAAATGGCTGTCTGGAGAGGCCTTACAAATACCTGTGAAAAGAAGAGAAGTGAAAAGCAAAGGAGAAAAGGAAAGATATAAGCATCTGAATGCAGAGATCCAAAGAATAGCAAGGAGAGATAAGAAAGCCTTCCTCAGTGATCAATGCAAAGCAACAGAGGAAAACAACAGAATGGAAAAGACTAGAGATCTCTAGAGACACCAAGGGAACATTTCATCCAAAGATGGGCTCAAAAAAGGACAGAAATGGTAGGGACCTAACAGAAGCAGAAGATATTAAGAAGAGATGGCAAGAATACACAGAAGAACTGTACAAAAAAGATCTTCATGACCCAGATAATCACAATGGTGTGATCACTCAACTAGAGCCAGACATCCTGGAATGTGAAGTCAAGTGGGCCTTAGAAAGCATCACTATGAGCAAAGCTAGTGCAGGTGATGGAATTTCAATGGAGCTATTTCAAATCCTGAAAGATGATGCTGTGAAAGTGCTGCACTCAATATGCCAGCAAATTTGGAAAACTCAGCAGTGGCCACAGGACTGGAAAAGGTCAGTTTTCATTCCAATCCCAGAGAAAGGCAATGCCAAAGAATGCTCAAACTACCGCACAATTGTACTCATCTCACATGCTAGTGAAGTAATGCTCAAAATTATTCAAGCCAGGCTTCAGCAATACGTGAACCATGAACTTCCAGATATTCAAGCTGGTTTTAGAAAAGGCAGAGGAACCAGAGATCAAATTGCCAACATTCACTGGATCATCAAAAAAGCAAGAGAATTCCAGAAAACATCTATTTCTGCTTTATTGAGTATGCCAAAGCCTTTGCCTGTGTGGATCACAATAAACTGTGAAAAATTCTGAGAGAGATGGGAATACCAGACCACCTGACCTGCCTCTTGAGAAACCTATATGCAGGTCAGGAAGCAACAGCTAGAACCACAGATTGGTTCCAAATAGGAAAAGTAGTGTGTCAAGGCTGTATATTGTCACCCTGCTTATTTAACTTCTATGCAGAGTACATCATGAGAAATGCTGGACTGGAAGAAGCACAAGCTGGAATCAAGATTGCCGGGAGAAATATCTATAACCTCAGATATGCAGATGACACCACCCTTATGGCAGAAAGTGAAGAGGAACTAAAAAGCCTCTTGATAAAAGTGAAAGAGGAGAGTGAAAAAGTTGGCTTAAAGCTCAACATTCAGAAAATGAAGATCATGGCATCTGGTCCCATCACTTCATGGGAAATAGATGGGGAAACAGTGGAAATAGTGTCAGAGTTTATTTTTGGGGGCTCCAAAATCACTGCAAATGGTGATTGCAGCCATGAAATTAAAAGACACTTACTCCTTGGAAGGAAAGTTATGACCAAGCTAGATAGCATACTGAAAAGCAGAGACATGGAACTCATCCACACTTAAAATCAAGGTTTTGTGAACATGTTTTCAGTGAACTGCATTGTCATAATAGTACTTTCAGTAATAGCACCCATGTGCCATCTCATTTCAAATGGAAAAACTTGTGGAGCTCACTGTTGCCAATTTGTCCTTGGAGTCTCATTTAGGCCTCAGGTGGCCCCTGTTATGGGAAGTTGCAACCCCAGCAACTATCGGGTTCCCTTGGGGTTTCTGTTTGTTCAGGTCTTGGCCTTCTTTGCAGGCCTGTGCCAATTAACTGAGACAGCACAGTGTGTGGCACCAGGTTTTCTTCCTTTCAGACCACTGCTCAATTTCTTTCTGAAAACATTTTCAGCATCAGCAGAAAACCCAGGAAACTTGATTCAACCCTGGGCCTGCCTCCTGCCTGTGCCTGGCATCCGTGATGCTGGGCAGCAGCAAACCCAGCACATAAACAGAGGAGACCAGGCCCTGGCCTCTGTGATGGGACCTGCGGCCAAATCATGCAGATCCATTATTCATGCCCACATGTGTGAATGCACAATGTAAAATTGGTTGCAAGGCGAAGAAGAAAAGGCCTGGAGTAAGGAAAACACAGACTGCAGAGTGCTGAGAGGCGAAGTCAAGAATTATACCAAGTGAGTTCACCTTATCTGAATGCCTCTCCATGTAGTTCAAGGTATACTCATCAGCATTGACCAAAAGAAAGAGGTAGCCATTCACGTCCACTTTGGCTCCAACATACAGCTCCTCAGCCTTGATATATTCCGAGAATTCACTTTTAAAGACTTCGTGCCCAGGCTTCTTAACACGAACTCTTTTTAAGAACATCCCTCCAGTATACCCTGTAGAAAAGGAGGAAAAAAGTTAATGAGTAGGTTTTGTTTCTCAAAGAACCAGACAACTTGCCTTTAGAGATACTTCATGCTCAAACACAGACCACAGCTGTGAACTTGTGAACTCATACTACGTATAGTCAGTCTTTAAGGGAAGAAGAATGAGGCAGTGGGTGAGAAATGAGACTTCTAGGTGAATGTGTAAGGAAGAAAAGTGGCATGGCATTCCAGCCTTTTCTTTCCTCCATCCTCTCCCTTCCCAATCCAAACACTTAAACATTTAGCGAGGACTGGGTCTATGTCCAGAAGCATCCTGGAAACTGAGACAACAGGAACATCTTCTCAGCCTGCCTGAACTGTATCAGGTAGCAAATTTCTCACCTGAGTTTATTTCAACCTATTTGTCCCAGATGATGTCTTATACACATCTTCTGACATACAGATGAAATGTAAAGATGCCCCATTTCTGGAAAGGTGTTGCTTAATTGAAGATAACTATAGGAGTTCCTTTAACTCTTTGTTTCTACAGGCAAAATATTTAAATAATGCTCCATTCTTTTTTTTTTTTTTAACTTCTCAGAATTCTCATCATTTCCTCTGCTCTTTTCTGGGCATTGTTTGGGTTTTGGCAAGCAGTGACCAGAGTTGAATGTGGGACGCCACTATCTTCTAACTGATACCGAACTGAAATCTCCAACCCTGTGGATATATCCTGGGACCAGGTGAGCTCTGGGGAGCAGCTTCCTGACGCTTTTACCACATTCAGAAACCAGAGGTGGTGGAAAGACATAGGCTTTGTAGCCAAAGAGAGCTGGAGTCCATCCTGGTTCTGTTGCTTGCTTGCTGGATGATCTTTAGGAGTCATTTAATCTCTCTGAGCCCCTCCAAATTCTTGCTGGTAAATGGGAATAATATTTGTGGGGGGCTATGAAAATGTACTTCTCAGATTGCTGGCTGTGGGGAACATAGTTGACAGAAGGCTCCAACTGCTATGTTCTGAAATCTATCCTCAGATTTGTGCCAAGGTCATGCTTCCCACAGGCTGCTGCCAACGCATGACTGAGCAAGGTAGGCAGACTAAGGCAGGCAAGATGGGAGCTCCTCGCACTGGTGACTCTGGCTCCAGAACGCCCAGTCAGCCTTGCCAAAATTTTCTTAAGACTTTCACTGTGGTCTAAGACCTTCCCTTTTCCTCTTTCCTCTGTCCTTCACAGGAGTCACACATACACTGCAGTCTGATAGTGCTCCTGGCCTCTTCTGGCTCCTGCCATGTCTTCCCTCACCCGCCATCTCCCTAATAAATCTCTTGTACCTCATCATGGGCTTTGCCTCTTAAGGACCTAGATTAACACAAGACTTAACCTCATAAAAGTCTTATAAGGATAACAGGAGGTACTCAGCCAGGGCTGCTGTTATTACCAGCAAGCTTCTAGTTGACTGCTATCACCCTGTTTTATGAATGCTGCAATTTGTTTAGCCATATCATCCCTACTCTAGATGTACAGAGGTGATTTTTTGACTTTCAGGAGCATGACTTTATAGGCATCCCTATTTGACTTCATATTTTAAGGTCTGGTCCATTACTCATATCTGTATAAGTGGAGCCTGACTTACTTATACAAATTATTCGTGATTCATTGTGTACTGAGCAGCTCCTACCAGCTCATAAGGGCTGATAGTTTAATGTTCAGAGATTTGGAAAGCCAGTTGTTAGACTGTTGGTTGCTTGAAATTGGCCATGGTTTGGGTATTTACATCATGGAAATTGACAAACGGTACAAAATAGAGCTTTTAAATTTTTTTCAGAGAGCCGGTTAACCAGTACACCACTGACTATTCTTCCCAAAAGTGTATCTTCAGCATTGATAAAAATTTTAAACATGTTGAGACAAAGGATAGAGCCCTACAGTTCCATAATTTGCTAAGTCAAAATCAATAGCTTTCCTCAGCAATGGCCACCCTATCAGTGCACTGCAGCAAGGCCATCCCATGGGCCTTGGTGCTGGAACCTTGGCACCAGCCTCAACAGCCAGAGAGAAATAGACTCTGAAGATTAAATTTGTAAATCGGGGATTCTTGTCTTATTTTGTAAGTGATATTATCACAAATACAGATTTTATTCTTGTCTTGCTAGCTGTACACAGAATTTGTGGCAGCCAGACCATGATTTTGAAGCCACTGGATTCCACAGAGGTGCCTCAGAGACCACATAGGAAGTGGGGACAGTGTCAAAAAGGAGGTGTCCTGAATCCCCCAGTCCTGAGCCAACCAAAACTATTCCTCTTTTACCATTTTATATGTCTGGGTTCCCATTTAAGAGGTCTTTGTAAAATGAACTTTTAGTGGTTAAAGAAAAAGAAAGAAAGCCACTCTCTTAGATCATAGGCTACAAAAATGAGATTATATTACAAAACTTTCAACATGAAGAGACAGTTCACTGTTCTGAGGAAATTGCTATGGGTAGTATGTCACTTACCTGAATTCCTCTCTACGGGTTCAAACACTGAAATTGTGTCATCATGGAGAAAATATGAAATAACAAACATCCTTTCCATATCAGCACATTTGTGTGTGATTAGTTTTGCAAAAAATCGGAGTATATTGCTCATGTTGCCATAGCTAAATGGAAGAAAAAATGAAGGTTATAGCATTATATAAGTAATCTTTTGCATATTACATATGTAAAAAATCCTGCAAAATATATGCCATTTTTATTGATATATAATATTAGTTTCAGGTGTATGACACAACGATCTGATATTTGTATATACTGCAAGATGACCAACACAGTTAAGTCTGGTTTACATTCATCACCACACTTAGCTACAAAAATTTTTTTCTTGTGATGATAGCTTTTAAGATCTATTCTCTCAACAACTTTGAAATATGTACTATAGTATTATTAACTACAGTCACCATGCTATATATCACATTCCTGTGACTTATTTATTTTATAACTGAAAGTGTACACTCTTGACTCCTTTTACCCACCTCCTATCCAAGTGCACTATGGTTTTAAGACAGTGGCATAAACTCTCAAAGGTTGAAAAAGTTCAACCATTTTCTTATTAGGGCTCTAAATCTATATGCAGAGACATGTTCCCAGTTTATTAAAATATCTCTTATTCTTTCAAAGTTCTCTTTCAAAGAGTTCTAAACAGTCTTTTTATCATAATACACCCAGCACTCAGAAAACATTTAGCATTTTCCCTGCTTCTGATCATACCACCTAGACTGTTCAATCTGGCTTTCTGGGCCATTAATAGTCTGGGTTCAAACACACACACACACACCTATTTGTCCAGGTTAACACAGGGGAAAACGTCCAGAGTAGCACATTGGGAAAACGTACCCAAAACAAATGTCATAAACACATTGCTCAAACCATCTGCATTAAATGGCTGTTCTCTGCTCACAAGCTTGGACAATAATCACAGCAACCATGTCAGCTAGAAGCACTGCGCCTGGGCCTTGCTGCGCCAGGAGGCAAGAGTTTGTGCTTTGCCAGTGCCTGAAGCAACCTCCCCACTTCACTGCCCACTTTCTCAAGCCCATTCCTTATTTTTCCTCCAACCTCACATCGTCTCCTTGCCAAGTCACTCTCCCAGTTCCCCAGCAGCACCCTAACTCCCTTCAAGGGAAAATTTCCCTTTTCCCTTTCAAATGCTATATTAAATATGACAGACCTTTCATAACACTTATCACCCATATCGTAAGTTGCCGTTACAAGTCTCTTTTCTGAGGGCAAGGACTGCATCTTATTAATCGTTGTCTAATACAACATTTTTTTTGAATTCTAAGCACTTAATAAATGTTTGTAGAAAGTTGTTATAAGATCCATGTAGACTGGAATTTGCACTTAGAATTCTATGTGTGAATAGAATAGTCTTGAAGACTGATGATGAGATCAAATTCTAGAACCTAAAGTTCCCCAAATTGACTGCCTGGTTACAGAATAAATTAATTTATGGTGTGTCAGCAGAAGTATGTCTGCGGATATTAGCTAGTGAAAGGTGGTGCTGTGCTATGCTTAGTCACTCAGTTGTCTCCAACTCTTCACAACCCCACAGACTGTAGCCCTCCAGGTTCCTCTGTCCATGAGATTTTTCAGACAAGAATACTGGAGTGGGTTGCCATTTTCTCCTCCAGGGGATCTTCCCAACCCAGGGATCAAACTCACATCTCCTATATCTCCTGCATTGGAGGCGGATTCATGACAAACACTAAACTCTTTGGGAAGGCTCTGATAATCAAAATCAATACCCCAAGGAGGAACAGAGTAAAATAAACCATGTACTTCATCCCTTCCCTGTCACAAGAGAGGTCCTCACTTTCAGTCTCCAATGCCGAAAATCATTCTTTCCTTTCGGTCACAGTGATTTATAAAGAAACAGACCAAAAAATATATATATTTCTGATTTGCAGAGGCAGAAGGTGTTTTTCTCTGTCCAAGGAGGCAGGATTGAAAAAGCATGGCTCCATGATTCCCAGCTTGAGGCCTCAAGTGAGATGGAAAGTAGCAATTTGGAGGCTAGCCCCAGGGCAGCCCTGGCAAAACAGCCAGACCTCCATAGCTGTTTTCTTAGTCCCTAGTTTCCCAGGCTTCAGACAGACCTCGTACAGCACAGGGAAGGGACAGCTATACCTTTTCGACCATCTTTTCTGGTACATAATTGGATTTAAAAGTAACAAACAGATTTGGTAACCGCCCCCTCTCATGAAAGACCCATACTTTTACAGATGCCTGAAATATCCTTGAAACAACTGAATGAGGTCTAAAGTCAGGCCAAATGAACACAATTGCAAATTTAGCTTCTTAGAACTTACATAAATTTACAAGTGTGGATGTTAAGTATGGATTTTTCATGTTTAATATGCCTTTTAAACGTAATTCTAGTGTTTTAGACAGCTTATCAACCAGGAATACAATCTACTCAAGCAAAATCTTTATCTACACTACAATCTGTAGGTGTCCTCCAGTCCATGGGGTCGCAAAGAGTCGGACATGACTGAGCGACTGAACTGAACTGAACACTACAGACTACTCAAGCAAGATCATTCACAAACGTCGTCATGTGTGAAAGTCACACGGGGAGCTTGTTAAATATACAGAATCCAGAGTCCCACTCCTAGAGATATGGATTCAGTAGTTCACTTGCAGCTCCAGAAACCTACATTTTTAATAAGCTCTCCAAGAGATTCTGATGAAATCGTCCCCAGAGCATGCTTTGAGAAACACTTGCAGGTTATCTTCAGATATTTCTTTGACTAATAAGCTAGTTATCAAAGTTCTCTAAACACTTTATCACAATACACCCAGCACTCAGAAAAAATTTAGCATTTTCCCTGCTTCTGATCATATCACCTAGACTACTCAGTCTGGCTTTCTGGGCCATTCATGGTCTGGTTCAGACACACACCCACACACACACCCACACACACATCCCTATTTGTCACGACTGCCTATAACACACTCTCTACTCAAATCACATAGTCACTTCACTTAGCGCCCCACACTGAGCGCCCCTCACTTAGCGCCCCACACTGAGCTATATCTAGCCCTTTGCTTTGTGCCATCCCCTCCCCCAGGGTACACTCTCATCCTTTCTTATGCCTGTCCAGAATCCTGCCCATCCATTTGGGCCTCAATCAGTAGAGCTCTCCGTGACCCAGCTGATCACCTACTCATGCCTCCTGTACCAAGTATTACCTGTGACACCCAATTTAGCATTGTATAGACTTGTATCCTTGACTGTTTTTTTTTTAATGTGTTGGTCTCAAAACAAATGATAAATTCCTAAGTCCAGCAGCTATGTCTTAACCTTTTCTCCACACAGCCCAGAGTTACCTATAATCATTGTCTTGAATTCTTCTCTTGACACAAACCTACTCTAACTACAGTCTTTCTCATCTCAGTAGATAGTGACTCCATCTTTCCAGCTGGAGAAATCTTGGGAGTCATTTTTATCTCCTGTTGTATCCAATCTGCCAGGAAACCCTACTGGTTCAACCTTCAGAAATATTTCCAGAATCTGCTATTTCTCACCATTTTCATGGCACTCACCCTGATGGAGCCATCATAACTTTTCTCTTGGGACTACTATAGTCTTGTTTTAACTGGTCTTTACTTCCACCATTGCCCTTCTACACTCTAAGCTCAACACTGCCTCTGGAGTCATTCCTTTAATACATAAATCAGATCAAGTCACTTCTCTGTTCAAATCTCCCAATGAGTCCCCTTATCACCTGAAGTCAAAAGAATCCTTACAATGGTTTGGAAGGCCCTATGTGATCTGATTGCCCATTACTTCTCTTAATCTGTCTACCCTGCCTGTTACTCATCTTTTCTATCCTTGCCAGCTTCCTGCCTATTCTTTGCACATCCCAAGCCTGCTCCTTGCTCAGCATCTTTACACTGACTGTTCCTTCTGCCTAGTACAGGTTTCCTCTCCTCAGTAAGGTCTATCCAAACCACACTGTTTAAAATTGAAACCAGCGTTTACTGTTTGTAGATTTTTTGATGATGGCCATCCTGACTGGTGTGAAGTGATACCTCACTGTAATTTTCATTTGCATTTCTCTAATAATGAGTGATGGTGAGCATCTTTTCATGTGTTTGTTCGCTATCTGTATGTCTTTGGAGAAAAGTCTGCTTAAGTCTTCCTCCCACTTTATGATTGGGTTGTTTGTCTTTCTGGTAGACGTCCACTGGCAGATTAATGGGTAAAGAAGTTGTGGTACATATATATTAATACAATGGAATATTACTCAGCCATAAAAAGGAACACATTTGAGTCAGTTCTAATGAGGTGAATAAACCCAGAGCCTGTTATACAGAGTAAAGTCAGAAAGAGAAAAATTTTATATATTAATGCATATATACGGAATCTAGAAAAATGGTACGGGTGAACCTATTTTCAGAGCAGGAATAGAGACACAGACACAGAGAACAGACTTTGGATATAGCGGAAGGAGAGGGTGGGACAAATTCAGAGAGTAGCACTGACATATATACACACTACTGTGTGTAAAACAGATAGCCAGTGGGAAGCTTCTGTATAACACAGGTTGTCACAAAACACCGGCTGCTTTGTGACAACCTGGAGGGGTGGGGGGCATCCTGGAGGAAGAGCACATATGCGTACTTGTAGCTGATTCACTTTGTTGTATGGCAGAAGCCAACACAATACTGTAAAGCAGTTAACCTCCAATTGAAACTACTTTAAAAATTGAAACCCAGGTTGCTCCTCAAGCCTCACATTCTAAGTTCCCATTTATTCTCTTCATAGCTACCTTCTTAATTGTTTTGTGGCACTTTAATACCTTCCATACACTAGAGAATGTACTTACGTATTATCTTTCAGTTCAGTTCAGTCGCTCAGTCATGTCCGACTCTTTGAGACCCCATGAATCGCAACACACCAGGCCTCCCTGTCCATCACCATCTCCTGGAGTTCACTCAGACCCATGTCCATCGAGTCCGTGATGCCATCCAGCCATCTCATCCTCAGTCGTCCCCTTCTCCTCCTGCCCCCAATCCCTCCCAGCATCAGTCTTTTCCAACGTGAGTATTATCTTTATTGTTTATTATCTACCTCCCCTAGCTAAAATGTAAATTCTATGAGGGCAGGGCTCTGTGTCTGTTTTGATCCCAAGCCCCAATATCAGCGTCTGGCACACTGAGGGTAAATGACTGGCTCACCCAGGGCTACATACATAATAAAAACCTTAAAGATAGCTATAGCTATAGTCTTATGGTTAGAAAAGACATGAAGGCTTATTATTACTAATGGGAAAGTGGAAAATAAATGACTGATGGAGACAACAGATGGACAATATCTGAAACAAGTCAGAGATTAAGATTAAATTGTGAATCTTTAGATGCTATATGATTATGAATAGCAAAAGTCTGGGATAACAGCCTTTCTGGTAGGAAGCCATCCATCTCTTCTACCCAGCATTAAGAACTAAAAGGGTGAATGTTCATTTTATTTACTCACTTATTTATCATTCCTCTTCTCTTATGGAGAAAATATTTATTGAATCCCAAGTACACAGCCAGCACTGTTCTAACTCTAAGAAAAGCAATAAAGCCAGTTCTGCCTCAAGGAGCTCTGGGTCTATATATGTAACTGCCACACACCATGATATGTACAGATTCTGGGGCAAAAAAGGTGAACTCCAGGAGTTGATTTCCCTGGGTTCAAATCCTACCTCAACTAAAAATTAGCTGTGTGAGATTGGATAAATTGAATAGACTCTCTGAGCCTCAGTTTCTTCATGTGAAGAATGGGTACAATACTATTATCTACTTTATGAGGTTGTTTTGAGGATTAAATGAGATCAAGTATTGTAGTTAGCACATTGTAACCACAAACTACTTTTTACTAGTAATAATATTAGAAGTATGATAGCAGAGTATTATGAGTACACAGAGAACAAAATAACTAATTCAGCCATGTGCAATGAGAAAGATATTTTTCTGGTTCTCCCAAGTCAGCCTGGACAATCTACCCAGCAGGCACCACAGTGAATTTTTACTCAGACAATAAAAGTCTTCATTCCATCAAAATAAAAACCTCATATGCTTTGATCTGAAACTATCTCTCTCCAGTGACTCACCATAGATGACTGTTAACCTCAATCAACAATGAACACAAGTACAATTTTAATAGCAATATATATCATCAATATATGTCTTGTGTGTTGCACGTCTCAATTCACAGTTTATTTATTTGCATTAAGAAACTTTTCTTTGTATGCTTTGTGAGATCATCTTCCTAAGGTTCTCACGGTTTGAAAACCTTGGGTTATTCAAACTCATGTGTAAGTCTCCAGCTGAATGTGCCAGTTTCTATGGAAACAAGGTCACTGTGTGGGAGGAGCTTGAGAGAAGAAGCGTATTCCTGGCACAGAATGAGCAATGGACAGAAAGAAAGGAAATTAGAGCTATTCATGCCTGTACCACCATTCTCCAGCCACAACAGCATGACAAGAACATGGAATGCTGTCTATAGTCAGTGCTCTGTGGACAAGTTGATGTGGTGCAGACAGAAAAAGACACTAAGGCAACTACTCACAAGGAACACTGTTCCCACTGGATTCCAGAAGCAACACCCTGGATCGTGTTTCATCCTGTGTATTTATAAGAAAAATTCCCTCTCCTTTTACAATAGGGACATTCTTCCTGCCCACCTCCTTCGGGTGGTTGCCCTTGAAAACAGCAGTTAGTGAAAAGTATCCATCAAAGCTATGGTTTTTCCAGTAGCCATGTAAAGATATGACAGCTGGGACCATAAAGAAGGCTGAGCAATGAAGAACTGATGCTTTCAAACTGTGGTGCTGGAGAAGACTCTTGAAAGTCCCCTGGACTGCAAGGAGATCAAACCAGTCAATTCTAAAGGAAATCAAACCTGAACATTCATTGGAAAGACTGATGCTGAAGCTGAAACTCCAATACTTTGGCCATCTGATGCAAAGAGCTGACTCATTGGAAAAGACCCTGATGCTGGGAAAGATTGAGGGCAAGAGAAGGGGACAACCGAGGATGAGTTGGTTAGACAGTATCACCAACTCAATGGACATGAATTTGAACAAACTCCAGGAGACTGAAAAGCAGGGGAGTCTGGCATGCTGCAGTCCATGGGATCACAAACAGTCAGACATGACTTAACGAGTGAACAACAACAATCCATCAAAAGTCCTGCCCTGCAACTTCACCATAAATACTGCTATCTACAAGGGAGGATGGAGTATGAGTTGGTGTCCCTCTAATGTGATCCGAAATCAGCGGTTCTCAAACCCTGGTGCCCATCACCAGAAACCCCTGGATGTCATGTTAAAACACAGAGCCAGGCCCCACCCCCAGAGACTGGGCCTCAGTAAGTCTGGGGTGAGACACAGACCACAAAGTGTGGGGACCACACTTTGAGCAGTATCAACTCTGAAACTTAAAAACAAAACTCCCAAGTCCTTACAAATAAAAGATTACTTCTTAAAAGACAAAGGACATGTCAAGGCAAATGCAGCCTTTCCGACACTACACAATTCTTAACGCATTTTTACCATGTTTACCGTGATACCAAAACTGTTCCCTCCACCTCAAGATATTCTACAATGGCATCTCATGCCATTGAATGTGATCAAATTCAGGGTGATGCCTTGTTGTTTTCCTTCTCCTGCTCTTACTCCATGTTCTCTTTATCTTTTTTCCCCTCACATAGTGTTTAGTCTGCATCCTATTCAAGCCTCTGCAACATTTTCCCAACCCTCTTCCTCCTCCTCCCACAACTTCTTTCTCCAGGGCTCCATTTCCTACAGAAGCAAAAAGTAGCCATGAGTAGTACCACATTATACACTTGACTCAGGGCCACATTTTTCCTCACATATATTAGGAACAATATTGAAAGTCCTTCTTTTGAAATCATATTCCACTACATAAGCAATCTGTGGTTACTGAACTCAACCAAGTCTCTTAAATTAAAATCAATTAACATTCTACAAAACAGTTATAAATCATGGAAGCCACTACAGCCTATGGGCCAAATAAAGCCAGTCACCTGTTTCTATATGGCCTGTGAGCTAAGAATGGTTTTTAGGTTTTTAAATGGTTGAAAACACTCAAAGAATAATACTTTCTGATATGTAAAAACTATATGATATTCAAATGTCAGTGTCCATCAGTTCAGTTCAGTTCACTCAGTTGTGTCCGACTCCTTACAACCCCATGAACCGCAGCACGCCAGGCCTCCCTGTCCATCACCAACTCCCGGAGTTCACCCAAACTCATGTCCATTGAGTTGGTGATGCCATCCAACCATCTGATCCTCTGTCGTCCCCGACTCCTCCTGCCCTCAATCTTTCCCAGCATCAGGGTCTTTTCCAATGAGTCAACTCTTCACATCAGGTGGCCAAAGTATTGGAGTTTCAGCTTCAACATCACTCCTTCCAATGAACACCCAGGACTGATCTCCTTTAGGATGGACTGGTTGGATCTCCTTGCAATCCAAGGGACTCTCAAGAGTCTTCTCTAACAACACAGTTCAAAAGCATCAATTCTTCGGTGCTCAGCTTTATTTTTAGTCCAATTCTCACATCCATACATGACTACTAGAAAAACCATAGCTTTGACTAAATGGACCTTTGTTGGCAAAGTAATGTCTCTGCTTTCTAATATGCTATCTAGGTTGGTCATAACTTTCCTTCCAAGGACTAAGAGTCTTTTAATTTCATGGCTGCAATCACCACCTGCAGTGATTCTGGAGCCCAGAAAAATAAAGTCTGACACTGTTTCCACTGTTTCCCCATCTATTTCCCATGAAGTGATGGGACCAGATGCCATGATCTTAGTTTTCTGAATGTTGAGTTTTAAGCCAACTTTTTCACTCTCCTCTTTCACTTTCATCAAGAGGCTCTTTAGTTCTTCTTCACCCTTCACATAAGGGTGGTGTCATCTACATATCTGAGGTTATTGATATTTCTCCGGGCAATCTTGATTCCTGCTTGTGCTTCTTCCAGCACAGCCTTTCTCATGATGTACTCTGCATATAAGTGAAATAAGCAGGGTGACAATATACAGCCTTGACGTACTCCTTTTCCTATTTGGAACCAGTCTGTTGTTCCATGTCCAGTTCTAACTGTTGCTTCCTGACCTGCATATAGGTTTCTCAAGAGGCAGGTCAGGTCAGGTCTGGTATTCCCATCTCTTGAAAAATTTTCCACAGTTTATTGTGATCCACACAGTCAAAGGCTTTGGCATAGTCAATAAAATAGAAATAGATGTTTTTCTGGAACTCTCCTGCTTTTTCCATGATCCAGCGGATGTTGGCAATTTGATCTCTGGTTCCTCTGCCTTTTCTAAAACCAGCTCAAACATCTGAAAGTTCACGGTTCACGTATTGCTGAAGCCTGGCTTGGAGAATTTTAAGCATTACTTTACTAGCATGTGAGATGAGTGTACTTGTGTGGTAGTTTGAGCATTCTTTGGCATTGCCTTTCTTTGGGATTGGAATGAAAACTGACCTTTTCCAGTCTTGTGGCCACTGCTGTGTTTTCCAAATTTGCTGGCATATTGAGTGCAGCACTTTCACAGCATCATCTTTCAGGATTTGAAATAGCTCCACTGGAATTCCATCACCTCCACTAGCTTTGTTTGTAGTGATCCTTCCTAAGGCCCACTTGACTTTGCATTCCAGGATGTCTGGCTCTAGGTGAGTGATCACACCATCATGATTATCTGGGTTGTGAAGATCTTTTTTGTACAGTTCTGTGTTTTCTTGCCACCTCTTCTTAATATCTTCTGCTTCTTGTTAGGTCCCTACCCTTTCTGTCCTTTATTGTGCCCATCTTTGCATGAAATTTTCCCTTGGTATCTCTAATTTTCTTGAAAAGATCTATAGTCTTCCCCATTCTATCGTTTTCATCTATTTTTTGCATTGATTGCTGAGGAAGGCTTTCTTATCTCTTGCTATTCTTTGGAACTCTGGATTCAAATGGGTGTATCTTTCCTTTTATCCTTTGCTTTTCACTTCCTTTCTTTTCTCAGCTTTGTAAGGCCTCCTCAGACAGCCATTTTGCTTTTTTGCATTTCTTTTTCTCGGGGATGGTCTTGATTCCTATCTCCTGTACAGTGTCATGAACCTCCATCCATAGTTCATCAGGCACTCTGTCTATCAGATCTAGTCCCTTAAACCTATTTCTCACTTCCACTGTATAGTCATAAGGGATTTGATTTAGGGCATACCTGAATGGTCTAGTGGTTTTCTCCACTTTCTTCAATGTCAGTCTGAATTTGGCAATAAGGAGTTCATGATCTGAGCCATAGTCAGCTCCTGGTCTTGTTTTTGCTGACTGTATAGAGCTTCTCCATCTTTGGCTGCATAGGATATAATCGATCTGATTTTGGTGTCAACCATCTGGTGATGTCCATGTGTAGAGTCTTCTCTTGTGTTGTTGGAAGAGGGTGTTTGCTATGACCAGTGCATTCTCTTGGCAGAACTCTATTAGCCTTTGCCCTGCTTTATTCTGTACTCCAAGGCCAAATCTGCCTATTACCCCAGGTGTTTTTTGACTTCCTACTTTTGCATTCTGGTCTCCTATAATGAAAAGGACATCTTTTTGCCTGTTAGTTCTAGAAAGTCTTGTATGTCTTCACAGAACCGTTCAACTTCAGCTTCTTCAGCGTTACTGGTTGGGGCATAGACTTGGATTACTGTGATATTGAAAGGTTTGCCTTGGAAACGAACAGAGATCATTCTGTCGTTTTTGAGATTGCATCCAAGTACTGCATTTTGGACTCTTTTGTTGACTATGATGGCTACTCTATTTCTTCTAAGGGATTCCTGCCCATAGTAGTAGATATAATGGTCATCTGAGTTAAATTTACCCATTCCAGTCCATTTTAGTTCACTGATTCCTAGAATGTCGATGTTCACTCTTGTCATCTCCTGTTTGACCACTGCCAATTTGCCTTGATTCATGGACTTAACATTCCAGGTTCCTATGCAATATTGCTCTTTACAGCATCGAACCCTGCTTCCATCACCAGTCCCATTCACAACGGGCTGTTGTTTTTGCTTTGGCTCCATCCCTTCATTTTTCCTGGAGTTATTTCTCCACTGATCTCCAGTAGCATATTGAGCACCTACCGACCTGGGGAGTTCATCTTTCAGTGTCCTATCTTTTTGCCTTTTCATACTGTTCATGGAGTTCTCAGTGTCCATAAACAGTTTTATTGGAATGTAGTCACACATTTGTTTATGAATTATCTATGGCTGTTTTCATGCCACAATGACAGAGCTAAGCAACTGTGATAGAGGCCATATGGTCTGCAAAGCAGAAAATATTTGTATCTGACCTTTTAAGAAAAAGTCTGATGACCCTTATTCTACACCATTTCCTAGGGATCATCTTGAGGAGATAGATATATATGGAAAAGCATATATATATATATTTACATACACACACATATACATGGAAAGCCAATATAGATTGGAGATAATACAGCTTTGGGGGCTTCCAGATGACATATTAAAATAACCACTCAGTGTGAAGATGTGGGGAACAGAGAACCCTTGTGCACTGTTGATGGGAATGTAAATTGGTGCAGCCACTGTGGAAAACAGTAGCATGGAGGGAACTCAAAAAATTAAAAACAGAACTACCATATGACACAGTAATTCTACTTTTAGATATATATATATACACAAAGGAAACAAAATCACTGTCCCCAAAAGATATCTGCACCCATGTTCAATGCAGTATTATTTGCAATAGCTAACACAGGGAAACAACACGTGTCCACTAACAGGTGTATAGATAAAGTGTAAAAAAATACATATATATATATATATATATATATATATATATGTCACACACATATATATATGTCACACACACACATATATATATATATGTCACACATACATGGGGCTTCTGAGGTGGCACAGTGGCAAAGAATCTGCCTGCCAATACAGGAGATGTAAGAGACACAAGTTCAATCCTTGGGTCAGGAAAATCCCCTGGAGCTGGAAATGGCAACCCACTCCAGTTCTTGCCTGGGAAATCCTATGGACAGAGGAGACTGGAGTGCTACAGTGCATGGGGTCGCAAAGAGTCAGGCAAAACTGAGGACACAATGCACGTGCATGTGTGCGCACGTGCGCGCGCGCACACACACACACACACAGTGGAATATTATTCAATCATCAAAAAGAAGGAAATCCTGCCATTTGCAATAGCATGGATGAACCTTGAGGGCATTATGCTAAGTAAAATAAGTCAAGAGAAAGACAAATAGTACATGATCTCACTTATATGTAGAATCTAAAAAAACAAACTCATAGAAACAGGGATCAGACTGGTGACTGCCAGAGGCAGCGGGATGGGGAGTGGATGGGATAATTGAGTGAAAGTGATCACAAGGAACTAACTTTCTCCTATAAGATAAATAAGTTCTGGGGACATAACATACAGCATGATGATGACAGTAAATAATAATGTATATTTGAAAGTAAGAGAGTAGAGCTTAAAAATTCTCATCACAAGAAAAAAAAAATTCGAACTGTGAGGTAATGGATGTGAACTAATCTTATTGTGGTGATCATTTTTCAATACATACATATATCCAATCATTATGTTGCATATCTTACACAATGTTTTATGTCAATTATTTCTGAAAAAACCTGGGGAAAAAAGTAAATAAAATAGCCACTGATGTAAGAATCTGTTAATACTTACATATTAATCATCTTCATTAAAGTTATAACAACATGTCCCTGGACTTGAAATCAGATAAATTAAGTGTCATCTGTTTTGTCATGAGGACAATATTACAAACCCCACATACATTTGGGAAAAATCAGATTAAAATAACAGTTCCCTCAAGCACCTGTCAAATTCCATGAACTTCTTGAAGTTCCTCTGATGAGGTGTGGGCATAATGCCTCTGCAGGAGCGAAAAGAATCCTCTTCAGAACTGAAGCCGGTATAAGGTGGAAATTTCCTTTCTATTTTTGGAGGAGGTGGGGCCTTGCATGGAATCGAGGTAAAGTTCTCTATAACAAAACAAAGGCAGATGAAACATCAATATTTTTTTTTGCCCTGATTATGGATGTTTTGAAAGGTTTGTTATGTTTTCAAGATGAACATGGAGATCTTTGTAGACTATTTTAAACTCTTTCAAACAAAACACAGCCAAATCCTGAGAGGGTAGGTTTCAATCATGTTTATAAAAACCACAGAACTCACTCAATAATCACCATTGGTTCAAAAGAAAGAAAGAGAGAGAGAGAATGAGTGTGTCAAATAAGTAAACATTTATCTTTTGTCATCACATCCCCATTTCAGAATATTTTTTGTTCTTCCTTGATTTTTCCAATGATATGAAAATTCAAGCTTGAAACTTTATGCTACCCATTCCATATTTTAACCTGTAATGTAGCTTTCTCCTATCTTTAGTCAACACTCACTAATTAAATTCCTTTCCAAATAGGACTGACTCCCAGTTGTTTTGCCTTTACCTTCCCCATCTACTGTCTCTTCCTCCTGAGCCCACATTTTAAGCCCTCTCTCTTTCCTCTAACTTAGCTCCAGGCCATGATACTTCACTACCTAGATCAAAAACAAAAACATTTCTTCTCACCAACAACCCCTCCCGGTTGCCTGTATTACTCCCCAAGAAAAGACTGCAATCGTACTGAAATGTGATACTGCAAAAATTAATAAATAAAACCCAAATCAAACTAACACAACTTTTAAAACCACCACTGCCAAAGGGAGTGGTAAGTGGTAAATACGGTTGACCTTGTTAATTCATTTATCATCTGTGAGGAAGGAGAGATGAAGAGACAGGTGGAGACATATTTGTAATAGCCTGGGTGCTGTTAGGTACTCATTTGTGAGGCTGTACCACCTCTGAGAAGCAAGTGTGCCCTCTGAAGTAGATGACACGTTGACCCAATAGATCCCAATCACCAGTGTTTGCACACCACAAATGGCAAAGATGATGTCTGGATCTTTCTTAAAGCAAAAGAAAGCAAAGCAACCAAACAACCCATGGAATCTCATTTCTACCTCTTCCCCAAAGTTGACCATCCCATAGGTGTTTCCATTAGAGCCTGAAAGGAGTCTTGCATAAGAATAGATTTCCTTTTCCATTGCCAAAGTTCTAATAGAAGGAAGAGAACAGATTTAGTACATACCTCTCTAACTGAAAATGTGCACCAATGTGTCATCCAAGGCAGCCTACCTCTTAACATGGAGGGATAGGTTTTTTTTCTTTCTTTTTGGACTGATTGATCAAAAGGCTAAGGGGCTGTTTCTAACTCTGATTTGAAAACATTTTCAACTTTCACATTTCCTTAGACTTCCTAACAGCCTTTGTGTGGAACCTCCTCAAGCATAATCCCCAAAAGAGTATTGTTCCATCCTGACAGAAACTGCTCACAGAAGACATACTAACGAAGAGAATGCCATCAGATATTTCTCACTGACTTAGTGAAAGGAGGCGGTCAGACTGCGGGTATGGAAGTGACTGGTGAGACTCTCCTATTGCTATTTTTGTGGCAATTAAAGAGAAGCCTTGGTAATAAAAAGGCAAGTTTAAATATTGGAATTCGTCAGAATTACAGCAGACCCTATCATTCCTAACTGTAACATGAAACACACCACTAACTGGTACCTTCATTTTTTGGAAAAGGACCATAGGGGATGGCAGGAAGAACTGTACGTGATTATTAGAAAATTCAGGCATGATTGGTTTCTTCCAACAGGGGACATATGCCTCCAACTCTATATAATAATCTAAACAGCCTAACCAAAAGAGGATACACGCTGAATCTCAAATTAAGAATGCATTCTACATCTCCCCCCAAAATTACAGGTTTTATAACACACTGTTGTTTTCTCAACTACATCATTTTTGCAACAGATTTAAGTAACAAAAGAATCAATTTAGAGCTTTCCTCTGCACCCACAGTGCCATCTAGTGTATAAATGCCGAGAACTGTTCCACTCCACCATGTCTGACTTTTCCAACAATACAGTCTTTCTGGATACTGTATACTCAAGATTCCATTTTTTATGGGTTAATTGTGTATATTCACAAAGGTTTGGAATTGAGCCTGGATAAGTTTCTGTCTTTGGTTTTCCATTGTTCCACCATCCTGCATGTTTTAGGTGTTAAAAAATATTTGATGAAAAAGTATACACTTATTTTTACAAAGCATCTTCCCAAATATCTTCTTTTTGAAGAAATTTTTATTGGAAGATAATTGCTTTACAATATTGTGCAGGTTTCTGCCATATATCAGCATGAATCAGTCAAATATCTTCTTACATTGACATTCTAATAGATCCTAAAACACATCTGCCTTTCAAATAGTCCGATGCTTCTAATTCCGAGAGACTTGCAAAAACATATATATTGACTGTCCATTCACAACTGACTAGATTCCAACAAATTTACACAGAGGGGACAGACTCTTTTTTAAAGAATGTATCTTAATGCTCCTTCACAGTGGTTTACTATTCATCATCTCATTTGGAAATGATTCTGAGAAAAGCCTTCAATTACCTCGATATTCACCTCGATTTGCTAGTAACCCAGATTTGGACCCAGGTTTTGGGAGGCCTGAAGCTTATTATTTGGGAGAACCTCTGTAAGACAAAAAATGTCAAATAATTAAGATAAAATTAGGCCCAGGGCCTTGGAATGGGGCCTCTGCAAAGAAAAGAACCCTAAAGCTTAAGCTTCATTATTTTTGAGGTTGAATCCACCTCTGCTTGTACCTTATACTCAGGTCAAATGATTTCAGTGGGATGGTCACTTTGGGGTCAAATAATCACATAATTTTCTAGCTCTAGCTAGAAAACCCTTAGAAATCATCTAATTCTCAACCCTCTTCACTGCATACAAGAGGTTTTTTAAAAAAAGCAAAATTGTTAGGTCAATCAAAGCCACGTGGTGAGACTAAAAGCAAACTCCACCTCGGCTGCTGCATCTGGGGATGGCTCATTTGTTCAAATGATCATTAGACTCTCAGATGCTCTGCTGTTTCTCACACCAAGAGTTCAGAGATGGCTATAAATGACTCCACAAAATTAAATATGCTTTAAGTTTTTTTGCTTATCCTTAATGCCTTCCCTGGTGGCTCAGATGGTAAAGAATCTGCCTGCAATGCAGGAGATCCAAGTTTGATCCCTGGTCAGGAAGATCCCCTGGAAAAGGGAATGGCTACCCACTCCAGTGTTCTTGCCTGGAGAATCCCATAGACAGAGGAGTCTGGCAGGCTACAGTCTACGGGGTCACAAGAGTCGGACACGACTGAGCTATTAAGCATGCGCGCGCGCGCGCGCGCGCACACACACACACACACACACACACACACACACACACACACACACACGTTTGGTTGTCCCAACCACTAAGAATTGATTGTAACAAAGTCCTCTTATGGACAAAAAAATAATAACCCAAGGCAGGATTTCTAGGTAAGAACAGTTTACATTCAAATCCATGTCCCTTCAGTGAAAGAAACACCTGCTAGAGCCCCTGGAGCCTCTTCCAACCTTCATGCTACAGGAAAGTCCGACAGGCCTCCACCTGCCAGTCCGTGTTCATACACATGAAGTAAGGAGGGAGTGACATGCTCCTGCCTGGCAGGCTAGCCAGGGCCAGCAGGATGGCCAAGCTGCCTAGCGGGGCAGTCACACTGGACTGTTTCATGGAGGAAGTTGCCTTCTCTTTAGAATCCTGAAACGCACAAAATAATCTCATCTTTTTAGGAGTCCAGATGGGATTTAACACAGGGGTTTTACATATATATCTCTTGGGATTCTGTCAAGCCCTCTGCTTCTACATAATAGAAAGCTTTCTCATGTGCCTTTCTTGGGACTGTGGCCAACTTCACCTCTTGGTCTGTCTGCCATTTTTTCTCCTCCCAAATATGTTGGGGGTGGCAATAGGTAAGAGAAGGTACTGAGGCACCCAGGCTGTATACTGCATTAGAAATCTCCCCCTGGCTTCCTCTTAGGGAGGTCCCTAGCTGTGTCATTGGCAGTTGTCAGCTTCTTCCTGTGGCGCTGCAGGGTGGTGACACCAGGTTTCTACTGACCACAATTATTGGCAAGGAAGGAAATGTGACCACAATTATTGCCAGGACTCTGTCCTGGTTTGGGCTTCAAGAATATCAAAATATAATGTATAAAATGTGGTTAGTCTTATGAATTTTTAGAGCCAGATGAATTATTTTTAAAAATTTAAATGTCCAAAGAAACTGCATCTATTTAATGTTACCAAAAAGTCAGGAAAAGCAAATTCAAAGATCATCAGAGAATACTGATTCACTCCCCTCCTCCCTGAATCATGGATATAATTTCTAGTCATTAGTTACATTAAGTATACTGTTGTTACTCAAGAAATGTTGTATAATAATGGTGTCTATTAAATGGGATATTTTAACATATCTTAGGAGAAATATAAAAAGTCAGCATGACTATAAAATGCATCATAACTTTGCATTTGCATAATTTTCTCTTTAAAGACATAATGCTCATGTTATATGAGCTTTAAAGGCACAAACGACTTTTTAAATATAATACAGTAAGTCTCTAGAGAGAGCAAAAGAAGTGAGCAGGAAGAAATTAGGCACTAGGACTCAACTGAAACTGACCACGGGACATTTGAAGTTGATACATCTGGTGAGGATGGCTAGATCCGGAGCACACTGGTAGATTTCCTCTGCCTCTGAAAGTTCCCTGTAAACCCATCAAGAGACTAAGAATGTACTGGGTCTCTCCAGTACTATGTTCATTTCCCCAAATACAAACTTTATATTCTCAAAATCAAGTTAACAAACATCAACCAAATGTTGGACTTAATATTTAAGGGATCATACGACCTCACCACATCCTTTGTATTAAGGTAATCTTTCAGTGGGCTTCCCAGGTGGAACAGAGGTAAAGAATCCACCTGCCATGCAGGAGATGCAAGAGACACAGGTTTGATCCCTGGGTTAGGAAGATCCCCTGGAGTAGGAAATGGCAACACCTTCTGGTATTCTTGCCTGGGAAATCCCATGGACATAGGAGCCTGGCGGGCTACAGCCCATGGATTCCGATTCTACAAAGAATCGGACATGACTGAGCAGGCACGCATACAATCTTTCAGTAGGTAAATGTAGACATACATAGGTAAATGTCTTCAGTGACTCATTCTTTTTTAATCAATTTTCAACTCTACGTTGAAGACTTGTCAACTCTGAACAGGTACTTACATTTATTAAAAATCAAATTATCTTTCCCAACTATCAAAGGGTCACTAGCAGCTTCTCTATGGCAGCCACTACCTGCACATTCCTGGCTCCTTCTTGTCCTCAGTACCAAAAACAAATATGCCCAACTGTGTCCACCAACAGGACTAATTTTAGAAAATCATATAAGAAGAGGCCACCAATTTGGCCCCATTTTGACTAATCTGGCATGCAGATGCAGTGGAACAAATTCCCTTAGTGAACCAAAGAGAGAAACTGAAAGTCTTTTATATTCCAACCCCTTTGTGTGCTGTGTGTCTTGTTACATAATATAATGATTCCCATGAGGCCAGGAATACTACACAATGGGGACATCAGGACACATGAGGTGGGGCTCGTGTCATCCTAGAGACAAAGCACCCTGTCTTTTAGGAAAAGCTGTGGTTGTTTCTGGCTTCCATCTCATGGCTCAGGGAAGTGAGCTCATATGAATACTCCAATGTTCAGAGAGGAGTAAGCAACCCCCAACCGAGCTCCAACCCCCAATCTGGGAGGTTGACAACTCCTATCACCCCCACTTTGCCAAGCACCAGCAGGTACCTGAACCCTGGGGTAGAGGGCCCAGGAAGGGGGTAGGGCTGGCCTGCAGGTTTAACAAACGGAGGGGCTTGTTTTTCAGGTTTCATCTCAGAGCCTCCCCCTGCTTCTGTGACAGTTATAACACCATGTAACATGCAGCAGATCTCTGCTCCCCTTCCAGCCTAGAAACTCCTTACACAACTCTGCAGCTCCTGTGTCCGCTGCAATGACCTACATCTAGTGGGTGCTTAATAAGTCACTGGCTTCCATTATGAACTGAACTAACCTGATCTGAATGGAATGAGGAGCTAAGAAGAGAGAAGCTGGCAGCCTGGCTGTGCCTCACCAGGAAAGGTAGAGCAGATGGGCACAATTTGCTAGAGAACAAAAATCAGTACAGCCTCTGTGGTAAGCAAGGATTCAGTGGAAAGAAAAGTCTTTGCATTTCCATTTCAACTGCTTGACCACAACAGTGAGGCAGGGGACTGCACGGGAAAACGGCAGCCTTTGGCATCAGGCAGACAAGTTTAAGTTTTTGGCTCACTCTTTACTTGCTGCATGCATGACCTTCGTCCAGGAAACCCCTTATAAGCCATAGTCTCTTCACCTCTAAAATGAGGATGATATTAGGGGAATAAATAAGACAACCAATGCCTGGCAGTTAGCAAATGCTCGATCAACGGTAGCAGCTGTTAGAAGCTCAGAGTTTGAAACTCAAAAGTCAGCTCAATCTTAACTAGGAATAACGACTCCAAGTTTAAATATTATTTTCTAATCGACAGATGTATCACTTACCAATTCCATATTTAGTCCTATAATAAGTTTTCGTGAAATCATCACAGTCACAAAGGAGCACTTTCCTTCCCCACACATTGATGGTGGTTCCTATGGATAGGTCAGTATCTTTGTAAAACTCTTGGTCTAATTTTCCTAGCTAATAAAAACAAAGGAACATGATGTTGGCACCACAGACCCACCAAAGACCTTGGTATCCCCCCTCTCAAAGGAAAAATGGAAATTTTTAAAAATCCATTACATCACTTACAACCAAATTTTTTAAATCAA